>NC_057861.1:505255541-505566652 GCF_019393635.1 Dromiciops gliroides | reverse complement strand
ACTTCCTAGCTTTGTGACCTTGGGTGAGTCACTTTATCTCTGCCACAGTTTCCTTTAACTTTAAAATGGGGATAATAATAGCTCCTACCTTCCAGGGTTGCTGTCAGGATCAAATGAGATCATATTGGAATAGCTCTTATCACAAAGTCTCTTAAGTAGTAGGTGCTAATTAAAGGTTTGCTGATGGGGGCAGCTCGATAGCACAGTGGATAGAGCACCAGCTCCAGATTCAGAAGGACCTGAGTTCAAATCTGACCTCAGACACTTGACACTAGCCGTGTGACCTAGGGCAAGTCACTTAACCCTCATTGCCCTGCCTCCTCCCACAAAAAAAAAGAACCAAGCAAAGGTTTACTGACTATTGGCCCATCATTCCTCTTCTTCAAAACTTTTAATGGCTTTCTTTCACCTACCAAATAAATTCTTTTTCCTTAAAGTCAAAGCTTTCTACAACAGGACAGCCAAACTGTCCTGTTCTCCAACCTTAGTCTATACCCTGCCCTCTTTTATCTCAAAGCCTTTGTTTACTTTGTCATTTTTGCACATCTTCTCCCTCCTTTTGGAATATTTTCTACTTGAGGGCAGGGTCTTTGGCATTTCTATCACTGAATCCCTGAAAGTGCCTTGTACATTTCTTTTGGTTCAGACCTGTAATTTCATTTGTGTAGTGAATTCCTGGTGAGAAAACTCCCTTCACCAATGCAGATCAGCAGTTGCTCTGTTCACAGAGAGTTGTCATAAAGATTCAGTAACTTGCTCAGGGCCAAAAAGTCAGTATGTGCCAGAGACAGAATTCAGTTCTCCTTGACTCCAAGGCTAGTTCTCCACCCACTACACCACACTAGCTCTTGCTTTGCACTGTTAATATGAATGTATGGATCACCTAGATTTGATGGAGGTGCCTTATCACCCCAAAGTATTTTTTATGAAACCCTGGGTTAATAGGAGCAACATGTCTTTCAACTGAACTCCAAACTGAACCCAGATAGCTAGCAGATAAAAGTCCCTACCTGGTGACTTCTTTCCTCAGGATAGTAAGTCCCTATCTTATAGGGACATCTGGGCATCCTCATCCTTGCCAAACTTCTTTTTGGAATCCTGTAACCTTATCAGGGTGTTTCTCTATTTCCTCCATACTTGTTATAACTGAACTTGTTAAAACTGCTTTGCTTTACATCCATTCTTGTTATAGTATTTTCTTTTGGGTTAATTTGTATCATGCTAATGAAACTGACAACACCCTATAACCAGTGAACAAAAAAACCCCTTATATACTCTCAGAAAGAGGGAGTCCCTGAGCTCCTTCTTGCTTCTTTCTTCTTGGGACAAGTAAACTGGTACTATGTTTTTCCTGTCTGGCTCTGCTCTGGTTTTTCCTGTAGGAGAAATTATGAAAATAATTTCTCTGATCTGATCTGGTTTTGTCCTGTAAGAGACATGTTCTCTGATCTGATTTTAAAATTAATTTCTCTGATCTTTTTATTATTTTTTGTAGGAGACAGGAAAATAAAAGCTATATTTAATTTTCAACAGCTGTGCAATCTATCCTAATGTCATGGGGTGCAGAGCACCCCAGAAGTTCTCTGGGGCACATCAAGGAACCTTCTCCTTGAGAAATTAAACCAGAGGACAGATAACGCCTAGAGAGATAAGCTGAACCAAATCGGACAGAGCTAGCTTGGGATTCCTACCCTTCATTCTGGTCTCCCTTACCCTGGGGAGATAAATTTGGGTGTGGCTGCAGCCGTTCTGAAGAGGGATCTGTAGCCACCCCTCACCCAATTCCCCCAGCTACCACCAGTGGGGGATGGTCCACCCCCATCAGTCCTCTATAAAAGTACCTTCCAGTCTCCTGTTCGAGGAGATTTGGTACCCCTGAGCCATGTGCTTTATGCCAATCTCCCCATAAAAAGTCCAAGGATTTCTTTCCCCTCCCCCCACCCTTCCCTTCCCTTGGTCCTAAATAAACTACCACCTTATTCTAACTACTTTTTGTGTGCAAGAGGATGTAATTCTTTAAAGAGGAATTCCTAAGAACCCCAACCCCGTACCCAAACCCCATACCCCATTTCCCACCATATCACTAAAATACCACTCTTTATGAAATGTGTATACTAAAATACATTTAATTACATTTAACATATTTATATGTTCTCTCTTTTCTAAAAAAAAAAAATTAAACTTTACAAAGCAGCACATTTGTTTTTACAATCACTTAACAAAGAACACCTTTTCTCTTAATAATGGTCCAGACCTGAAAAATCCACTGATGAATACAATACCTGCTAAGCCCCCAAAGCACAGTGCAGGGCACGTTAAAACCATGTCATAAAGAATGATATCAAGTCAGAGGTAAAAAGAACTTCTCCCCTTTTTCATGTGACTAGCTTGTAGTGTGACAGGATAAGAGAATCCCAAATTTTCCTTTAATCATTTCAAAGGATTTCTAGGACCAATCTAAATCAGAGTAGAGCTTCCCACATGAAACCAATGACCCAAACAAAGGAGAACCCACTCTTTCCTAACTTACCTTTCCTTTACAGCTTGCCAATTGTCGATTAAAAAGTCCTTTGCTACAAGCCGGCCAATTTCAGTTTCTGCCACACTTTTAAAGATATTTGGTGCCTCCGAACTGAACAACTTGTCATTCAATGCATACTCCATGTACCTGTCAAATGTGCACATAAAAAAATTGAAAACAAATCCTAAGTATTTTGTTTAAATAAATTGAATTTATTATGGAACAAAAATTCTCAAATGTACTGCATCTTGTAGTTCCCAAACACATATTTGCTTCACCACTGATTTGGTAGGTTCATATTTTTTCCCCTTTTTGGGGAGTGGGATGATGCTACTAAAATAGATTTTTTTCTTATGAACTATTGAAATAAACTGACAATAATCACCTGTAAAGTATCCGTGGATGTTTGCTGCAGCTCAATGACTCCATTATTCCATTGTTCTCTCCATCCAATGCAGTCTTCTCATAAATATTCATCAAAAAGTCCCATTCTTTTTCACTTCCCTGGGCAACACCAGAACACATAACTTCATTTGCCACTAAAGTAAAATTTCTGTAAAATATAATACACAGCATAGCTCATAATTATTTGGTCCTGTAAGTTCTCATGATGTTGACATTACAGTGAGATGAAAAAAGTAACTCAGAGACATGATACTGGATACAGTTAGAAAGGACAGGGTCTAGAGAAGTTTTAGAATTATCATTAAAGTTGAAAGTAGGAAAATAGATAATCAATGAAATATAGGGCTTAGAAACCATGGAGGTATTTAAGAAACATTCTTAAGCCAGATCTGTATAGCGCACAAAAAAGAAATAGGAAATAAATGGTAAAACAAGGCAATAAAAACAGTCTATTAGAATAATCCAGGCAAAAATAAAATCCAAACATTGCCTTTATGAATAAATATAAGTATTTGTTTATGAAGGTTGATTATGAAAGTTGATTATTCATCGTGTTGCCAGCATGTTTTGTATCTAATCACTCATGGCACAGTGTTAAATCTTGAAGAAGAAAAAGAACATAAATGAGATCACTGCCCTCTGGAAGATTGTAATCATAGACCAAAATATTGATTCAAGTGAATAGTAATGCATGATGCAAAGGCACTAGTATCAAACCAATTAAATCAGCATACAAGGGGCATCTAGGTAGCACAGTGGATAGAGCACCAGCCCTGGATTCAGGAGTACCTGAGTTCAAATCTGGCCTCAGACACTTGACACTTACTAGCTGTGTGACCCTAGGCAAGTCATTTAACCCCCATTGCCCCGAAAAAAAAATTTTTTTAAATCAGCATACAAGTTAATACCAAGAATGTTAGTAGGAGACAAGGGAGAATACTAGATGGGAGACGGATAATTCACTGGCTTATTTCCAAACTTCCATATTATTTAACACTAGTTTAAAGTGGAGTTTCAGAAAGGAGAGATGACCATAGGGTTAGCCAAATGAAAAGAAAATAACTAAATTATAGGGCTGAAGGAATCAAGAAATAAGTAGCACAAGCATTTAGGAGAAATTATGATATTACTCTTACTTAATGCTCTCTACATCACTCATCCACTTTGAGAAAATTTCTCTTGAGAGCTGTAGACAATCTTCAAGTTCCAACCAACATGCTGCTTTATATACATTTCTCAGTGATAGTCTTAAAAAGAAAAGCCCAAGAAAAAGTTTATTTTGTATTAATAAGTTCATTTTTTCCTTTCAACTAAGAATACAATTTAACAAAAGAATACATGATTCAAAATAGCCTTCCAATAACATCAACTTTAAGAAAAAAAGGAACAGACTTATGAACAAAAAGGATTTTGGTCAAATATTTGTTCAGGGCCTCTGGGGCACAACAACAAAACTTTAAAACTAGCATTTTTTGGAAAGTTAGCAATGAATCACTGATCCCCTCTCTTCCTTCCCAAATGGTGCACATCTGTTGTTAGTTTAGTTTCCCTCCCCTTAAAAAAGGAATTACATATAAAGTATATCAGGTATCTGAGACAATATTCTAAAAATTAAAGTCCCTTCCTACTTTACTTAAAACTGAGTTTTATTCTTTTTTTTATAGCCAAGGATAGAGGTGTTAAGGACAATGAGGACAGGAAAGAGGACCTAAAAATGAGTGTTCAGCAAAGTTACTGATACTATACTCTCCAACTGGAGCCTACTTTGGCCTGTTATGACTCACTCCTTTTGAAGTCTATTCCATGCAAAGAAATTCATGTTCAGAGGCATGTACAGAGCTTTTCTGTCTTTCTGAGCATGCAAAAGAGATGGGGGCGGGGTGCAGCTTGGTGGCTCAGTGGATAAAACACTGGCCCTAGATTCAGGAGGACCTGAGTTCAAATCTAGCCTCAGACACTTGACACTTACTAGCTGTGTGACCCTGAGCAAGTCACTTAACCCTCATTGCCCCGCCCCCTGCCCTAAAAAAAAAAAGAGATGGAATCCAATCTTTTCCTATCCTCCCATCACCTATCCATTATGGATGACTAATGTAGAATATGTAGCCTGACTTTCCAGCTCTTTGGGGATGCAAAGCAGGAGTGGGTCAAAGAACCAGCCTTGTGAAAATGGACCATTTTAGTTCATTTAAGCAACATAGATTTCAAATAGCAATGAAAATAGTGTTAAATTTGGAGTGAGAGGTCCAGAGTTCACATCCCAACTCAGACACTTAATTGCTATCTAAACTCATATGACCTTGAATGAGTCACAATCTCTCTGGACTTAAGTTTTTGTTATCTGGAAGATGATGGGGTTGTACTAGATGATTTTTTAAAATCTCTCTCAGCTCTAAATCTCTGGTTCTATAATCTTTACTTACTTCTTATTTCCCCTATAGATTCACTTACCTATGCACTCTCACATACAAGTCTTATCTTCTACCAACCTATCCTTTTACCCACTGTATCGCTTTGCCATGGATACATACTCTAGTATCACATTTGAGATATAGAGATACGGGGACAAAACAAAATGTCTAATGAGATAACTTAGAGCATGGTACTAACCAGATTATATGTACAGATATAATTCTTGAATGGAAAATATATGTATGTGTATGTGTATCTATATTGGTATTGATATCCCTCAAATATCCATGTAGATGGATATAGATGGATACCCCTCACCTGTATATTTGAGGGATATTGATATAGATATAAATGCACATACACAAAAATCTATGAGAGGGAGAAATCAATTTTATATCTACAAATTCCATTCCCTAGTCCTACCCATAAATGTAAGCAACAAATTTCACACCATGTAGGATATTAATCATGGAAGGAAAAAAAAGTGTGAGTGGCTTAACAGGACAAAAAAGAGGAAATTAGGTAAAATTTTTCTTCAGTAGTTCCTTTCGGCCTCCCCCTTCAGTATCTATCTTCACACATGGTAACCCCCATCCTACTATTTTTCCAGGCTATTGATATCTTCAGGTTTTATCCTTTTTTTCCTTTTTCTTTTCTTTTCTCTTTTTTTTTTTTGCTGTCCTATCTAAATACCTTTCAAAAGATCAGATGAACTTATTTACATTAAAGTATAAATCTAATGTGTTATTTTTATAAGTACAGAATTTTATGTATCAGGGATAAGCAAGGGATTTTTTATTGGTGTTGTTTGCCTTTGAGCCTACCAAACATTTCAAATCATATTAAAAAGACTGGTCCTGTCCCACATAATTCATCACTACTACTTGAAAAACAACTTGAAATGTATATGCTTCCTGGCTGTGGTTCAACAGTCCAAGGCTCATATTTGTAGAAAAACACTTTTATATGTATATGTTTATCTTCAAAACTATAAATTTTCAGGCATCCCCTCCAATAAGAGTGCTTCTGTAAAAGAATAATGTCAACAAATCTATGCATTACACATCTATGTGACACTCCTTCAAGTCAATAAATATATGTACTGTATGGGCTGCCTAATCAAAATCACTTTATTCAATTATCCATACTTAAAATCATACTTACATGGCCAACTCATCATCTTGTAAGGCATTTTCACGAATTTTAGCTGAATAAATGTGCCACATTGGGGTAAGTCTCTTTAAGAAATATTTCTAAAATGAGAGAAGAAAAAATATTACTCCTAACAATCAATATTGAATTTGCCCAAAATTATCTTTTTATCAAAAAAGATGATGGCCAGATTATTAAAGTTTTGATATCTTTTTTCTTAAGAAATTTCTATTTAATGTGTTAAATAATCAAAATGATTCAAATGTTCTTCCCACCATGTCCTCCATCATGATTCTTCCATGCTAAGGAGACTAAATTTAATAACTTCCTCTAAATCTGGGATACTCTAAACAGGAAATTGTTTCTATAAGGACCAAATTCCAGCTCAACTTCCATATTCTACAGTATGCTTTTCCTAATCCCTCTTAATTTTGGTACCTTCCCTCTGGTGAGTATGTCCTATGTATCCTCTTTATTACTTGTTTATACATAGTTTACATGTTGTCTCTCCATTTAGATTCTGAGCTGCTTAAGAGCAGAGACTCTTTTGCCTTTCTTTGTGCTTAATATAGTGCTTGGCACATAGTATACGGTTTTTAAAAAACATTTTATTTTTGTTTGTTTGTTTGTTTTGGGGTGAGGCAATTGGGGTTAAGTGACTTGCCCAGGGTCACACAGCTAGTAAGTGTTAAGTGTCTGAGGTCGGATTTGAACTCAGGTCCTCCTGAATCCAGGGCCAGTACTCTATCTACTGCGCCACCTAGCTGCCCCTATAGTATATGTTTAATAAATATTTACTGACTCACTGACCAACAGTGATTTCTCCATCCCTGTTGAATTCTCCACTAAATGGAAGCTCTTCCTTATTTGTTATAGATAAAGCCAATTAAGAAGCTTATACTCATTAAACAGTTTGGAAGTCACATTGAAACAAGAGAAAGGAAATGGTTTTATAACTGTTGGACTTACAGTTCTTTGTTCACAATCTAGACACTTTGATCTATGTGCCTAATACCCGAAAGTAAGTAAGTGGACTCCAAGAAAAGCAAAAAGTTAGAAACTGTTAATGAAATAACTAATTGTAATTCTCTTGTTAGAAAATATATGAGAAAACGTTTGACTTTGGTTTTAAGAGACAGTCGTCAATCCTTAGTATTCCACGTCTAACTCTAAGGGAAATGATACCCTACATGTAGAGCTCTAAGGAATATAATCAGGATACCAAGTTCACAGAATGGCCCCCTTTCAATAACCCTGTCATATTTCCCACTCAAGTTGGTCCTCTTCCAAATGTTTTTACTTAATTTTATTTTTTGCTATTTAGCCTTGGTAGAACCTATTAGGAAACTGATGAATACTGAACTACAAGAAGTCCCTTCGAGAATGACCTTCTACAAGCATGGCAGCTGGAGTAGAGGAAGAAAACTGCTAATGTATATCAAAGAACTGTTACCTTAAATAATGAATATATATTATGATTGTTCATATTGACAAAATACTGTCTTTGCAGTAGGGTTGTCAAGACTGTATTCCACACTATGGCTTCTTCTTCTTTAGCAAGGTATTTGGTTAAACCAAGAGCACTTCCAATGTCAATATAATTTTGCCTGTTTTGTTTAGGGAAAAAAAAAACCAGGTTAAATCTTTTCCTCCCACATTTTGTCAATATTTCTATCAAATGAGAGAAAATATGTAAAGTGATTACCAACCTTAGATTATATAAATGCTAGCTATTGTTATCATGTCTAAATAGTTTATTTTTGTTTGTTTGTTTTTTGCAGGGCAGTGAGGGTTAAGTGACTTGCCCAGGGTCACACAGCTAGTGTCAAGTGTCTGTGGCTGGATTTCAACTCAGGTCCTCCTGAATCCAAGGCCAGTGATTTTTCCACTGCGCCATCTAGCTGCCCCCACGTCTAAAAACCAGAGTTTAAAGGGAAACAATTATGGGTAAAATATAACAACAAATATTGTTAGCAGTTTTTTCTATTTCAATTTTTTACCTAGGAAGTCAAAATTCTTGGAAATACAGAAAATCCTAGGCAAGTATGACATCAATCAATAGGATCCCACTTATTCCTGAACTAATAATATTTCCCTCAATAATCATAGGTGGCAATCACACATACTTTTAAGGTTTTCCAAACACATTTCTATATGTGAATTCTTTTGAGTCTCTCTAACAGCCTGTGAAATAGGTACTTAAACTTTAACAGATCCATGAGAGGACCCTTCACCACACAGATCATAATTCCTTTACACCTCAGCAGAGTTTCCATAAATTTCTATGGCCAAAAAAAAATTCATTAGCTGTTAGGGAAAATTCTAGGTTTGTTCTGTTGATAAACAAATAGCCCCTTGTTGGGCCCGTATGTGCAGCCTTTCCATTGGAAAGAATCACAGAATCTTACAAGTTAACTTCAGAGTGTGTCATCTAGTCCAATTCATATCTGAGCAGGAAGACCCTCTACAACATCCTTGACAAGTAGTCATCTGGACTTCTTTACATTTTAATCGTTTTATCAGGAATAATAATAATGATAGCTATCATTTATCACTTTTAAAATTTCAAATATTCTCTTATTTGAACCTTACAACACTGGAAGGTAAATATTATTATTTCCATTTTGCAGTTGAGGGAGCTGAGGCAGACAGGAAAAGTGAATGTTTGAGGCTAGATTTGAACTCGTCTTCCAGACTTCAAGTCTAGTACTTTGTGCACTTGTGGATGTCTTTCCTCATACTAGGATTTTGCATGATTTCACATGTATAATCACTATCAAATTTCTGATTTTCTCATGGAAGGGGAAAGGATGGGAGGGGAAAAGAAATTTTAGAACTCAAAAAAAATTTTAATGATTGTTAAAAATATTTACATGTAATTTGGAAATTTTATCAAAATAAAATTTTTGCTGGGTTTTTTTGGTTACTTTCAGTTGTATCTTACCCGCTTTGGGGAGTTTTCTTGGCAAAGCTGCTAGAATAGTTTGCCATTTCCTTCTCCAAATTATTTTACAGACAAGGAAACTGAAGCCAAAGAGTTAAGTAACTTGCCCAGGGTCACATAGCTAGTAAGTATCTGAGGCCAGATCCACTGTTGCTCAGTGAAATGAATATAAATACTTTCTAAAAAGAAGATGCTGGATGAGCTGTCATTCTGGCTGTTATAGATGAGATTCATAATTTGGATAGAGGTTGAACCAGTTGATCTCTAAGTTTCCTTCCAATTTTCATTCTATTAGTGTCTATGAATTAGCAAAGGAGTTAATAGAATGAAGTCAGAGACAGAGAGAGGAGGAAAGTTGGCATAGAAGATAGTCAAGAAAGCCAAGGGGCATATAATTTGGAACATCCTAGTCCTTCCCCCCATGAAAGTTAAGCTAATTTTTCTTTTAAAGGTCTTGAGACCTGTCTTGAGACGTGGTTGACTCATGGGACTAAAGGTTCAGACTGTTAATGTTACTTCCTCATCATCTCAATGTAAAGCAGCTACTATGAGCACATATTCTCTGATACTTGGTAGGTAGATCACAAGAGGTAACTCTTCAATGTCTATCCTTCACCTGCTATGGATTAGTACATTTTTTGTTAACTGTTGAGTGACCTACAAGTGTCTTATTTTAAACCAATGTCAAACCTAAACTATTAGGAGAGTGCCCTGAGTCAGGCCCAGCCCAGAACAAGAGGAAACAGTTTCAAGCACAGGGAGTCAAATCTTAGCCCTAGAGAACAGATAAAGAAATATATCTTTCTTCTTTCATTTGAGATGTGGGGGCGCTGTGGGCATGGAATGTTGCTAATGCTGTCAGATGGATTGATATGTCTTGACTTTGGGGGGGTGGGCAGCTAGGTGGCACAGTGGATAAAGCACTGGCCCTGGATTCAGGAGGATCTGAGGTCAAATCCAACCTCAGACCCTTGACACTTACTAGCTGTGTGACCTTGGGCAAGTCACTTAACCCTCATTGGCCCGCCCCCCCCCCCAAATAGCTAATAAGATATGTCTTGGTTTTCCTTTGTATTATTTTTTCCTTCCTTGTTACAAGGGAGATATGTATTCAGGAAAGACTATAATGTATAAACAAAAGGCATCATGAATATCAAATACTGCAAATAGGACAAGATAAAGACTAGATTAGAGATAAAGATGAAGTATAGCTAAACTATAATCACACAAGGTACTCCATCTTCCATTTTTGCACTGACTATCCCTCCTTACTTTCACCTTTTAGAAACCCTTGGTTTCCTTTAAGATTCAGCTCAAGCACCACTTTCTTGCTGTAGATCTTTCCCAATGCCACCCCCCCCACACACACACACATTGCTAGTTCCTTGCCCTCTAAAGATTCCTTCCATCTCCTCTATCTGTCTCATATATGTGTGTGTGTATGTGTATATGTATATGTATGTGTGTATATTGTGATGAAATAATGGGATTTAGCAGATACTCAAAGACCCACCTGGAGATTAATCTATACTGATTGAATCAAGTGAGAGTGATTGACTGCTGATTAAGCCTACTTCAAGTTAATTGGATTGTAATCACACCTGGCTATTCCCTAAAATGCTAAGGTTTAGTAAAAAATCCAGCAATTCAGTTAAAGAAGAAGAATCCAGCTTTCCAGACCAGAATCCAGCTTCCTCCTGATGACATCTTACCACTCCAAGAAGACAAGAGAACTGAGAAAAGACTTACAAAGACTTAATTATTTTTTTACTGTTTCATCTAGGAACACCTGTTCCTAGAAGAAACAAAGGGGGGAATGTGATGAAATAATGGGATTTAGCAGATACTCAAAGACCCACCTGGAGAGTAATCTATACTGATTGAATCAAGTGAGAGTGATTGACTGCTGATTAAGCCTACTTCAAGTTAATTGGATTGTAATCACACCTGGATATCCCTTAAGAAGGTATTGTTCTCAGAAAACTAGACTGTGAACTCAACTTGAGAACACCTTCAAAAACAATGGATTTGGATGACGCCAACCAATCACCTTGAAGCAGTGTGTAAGGACCGTCTCTGTTCCCGTTCTATAAAAAGCTTCCACAAACAGCTTGCTAGTGAGTTCCTGATTAAAGCAGACTCGTGGAGGAGGACTTCAGGAAGAACCCAATCAGGCTGGAACTCTAGGCTAGGTATGACTTCTTTTTCTTAATTCCTTGTGAATACCTCTATGCTTTAATAAATGTTTAATGCCTAAAGACTGGTGCTGAAGCTTCTGATTTAAGGCAACCACAATTTAGATTTTAAACATCACATATATGTTATTTCCCACACTGGATGAGGTCACACAATAGAAAGGTGCAGTCAGGAAGACCTGATTTCAAATCCAGCCTCACACAATTACTGGCTGTATGTTCCTGGGCAAGTCACTCAGTCTTCTTTTAGTTTTCCCATGTGTAAAATGGAGATATTAATAGCATCTACCTCTCAGGGTTGTTATAAGGATAAAATGGGATAATATTTCTAAGGCACTTTGCCTAAAGAGCTATATAGGTGCTAGCTATTGTTTCTGTTGTTAGATTTCTCTTTCCTTGAGGGCAGAGACTGTTTTTCACTTTTTCTTTTCATCCCCTGCACTTAGCATTGTACCTGGCACGCAAAAAAGTACTTAATAAGTACTTGTTGATTGACTGATTGGTAATGTCCTATTTAACTCAACTAGAAGAGTTTTAAGGGAGTGGTATGAAAGAATAACAAGTAATATGACAGTAGAAAAAGCAAATGCTGGGAGAGGGGAAATCTTTCTTAAATCCTAGACTCTTTAGTAAATAGTCTATTTTAAATTTTAAATAGGCATTATTTTTTCTACTAAAATCCTACTTTGATACCTCATCATGACACAAAGGTGACCCGCCAGCTATCATAGACTATGCCAGCAAGCACAAGTTATTTTCAGTCTTCCGACTAAATTGGAAAAGCTCTGTGTAACTGTCTGGAGATGAACTATCTTCCAGGAATCAATCCAGATATGTCAGGAGAAGCTCAATGATAGAAAGTCATACCCAAAATGAAAATCTCTTGTAACAACAAATAGTAACTCCCAAAGACTGTCTGCTAAGGTACAGAAAGGTTCCAATCTACATTGGTAGAGGGAGTATCTACACAGATGAACTCACAGACCCTTGTACTATCCAAGCATGTATTACTTTACCATGTAAAATACTCAGTAGTTAATCTATACCAAATACACCAATTAAAATCATGGTATCATCCTGTGACATTTGGAGAAATAAGACTCAAGTTCCATAAATAAATGCCATTATGACAATGGTCTCATTAACAATGTTTTTTCTTAGTCACAAGTGGTTGTCCTCTTATTTCGAGCAATTTTTCATACAACAAAATTCCAAAGTAACCAGCAATGTCATCTTCCTTGTAAAAGGATAAGAGCTATATATTTTAAGAAACAAGCATGAGTAGTAAATCATTTTTAAAAAAACAAGGTCCCCTAAAATATGACAAAATCATCAGGAAAAAAATATATATATACTCACTGAGCCAATGCAAAGGCATCATCAAACAGCTTCATCCTGTCAGCGGTTGGAATAGCCTATATAAAAACAGATATTTCAGAGTTAGAACAAAACTTCTTCAGGAAAAAAATGAATCATTTAACAATATCACTTAGTAGTTAATAAATATTTATTGTATTTGGTTTTTGTTGGGTTTTTCTTGGCACAGAGCAATGGGGGTTAAGTGACTTGCCCAGGGTCACACAGCTAGTAAGTGTCAAGTGTCTGAGGCCGGATTTGAACTCAGGTATTCCTGAATCCAGGGCCAGTGCTTTATCCACTGTGCCACCTAGCTGCCCCATTGTATTTGTTTTTAATGAGCGATTGTATCATTCATGTGGAATCATAGAGAGAAAACTGGCCTTAAAAGTCAGAGGAATTGGGTTGAAGTCCTAGCTCTACCATTTATGAGCTAGGTGATGTTTAGGTCTCAGTTTCCCTCATCTGTAAAAGAAGGGTAATAATATGTACTCTGCATATCTTGTTTTTTTGTTTGTTTTATGTTTTTTTTTAGTGAGGCAATTGGGGTTAAGTGACTTGCTCAGGGTCACACAGCTAGTAAATGTTAAGTGTCTGAGGCCAGATTTGAACTCAGGTACTCCTGACTCCAGGGCTGGTGCTCTATCCACTGCACCATCTAGCCCCTGCATATCTTATTGAAAAATATATCAGTAAATCCATTTTTTTGGAAACCTGTAAGTACTATATAAAAACATGAACTATTACAATGAAATTCATTGGGCTGTTCTAATTAATCTAAGAGATGCACAATACTTGATTAATTATACCAAATGCTTCTTGAAATAACTGGTCCATTAGTTGCATCAGATAATTTTTGTGTGTGTGTGTGTGTGTGAGGCAATTGGGGTTAAGTGACTTGCCCAGGGTCACACAGCTAGTAAGTGTTAAGTGTCTGAGGTTGGATTTGAACTCAGGTCCTCCTGAGCCAGTGCTCCAGGGCCAGTGCTCTATCCACTGCGCCACCTAGCTGCCCCTAGATAATCATTTTTAGGGTATTTATTTCCAAAGTATTTGACCACTACATAATAAGGGGAGTAGAACAGCATTCTGCAATAGGAAGACTACTGGATCTGAGTAAGGAGACCTGGGTTTGAATCCCACCTCAAGTTCTATATAGCTCTGTGACTATGGGAAGTCTTCTTATCTTTCTCTGCCTCGCCTCTTATTTACGAATCACTTTAAGGTTTCTGAAGCATTCCATATACACCTCCACTATAAATAGAAATAATACTTGCACTTTCTCAAGGGATTGTTTTTGATAATACAGTTTTGTCAACTTGGAAGGGGGGCAACTCGATGGCACAGTAGATAGAGCACCCAGACTGGAGTCAGGAAGATCTGAGTTCAAACCCCTGCTCAGACACTTATGAGCTGTGTGACCCTGGGCAAATAACTTAATCCATCAGTCCATCAGTTTCTCGTCTGTAAAAAGAGGACACACTAGAGAAGGAAATGGCAAACCACTCCAGTACCTTTGACAATCCCATGAACATAATCCATGGGGTCCCAAAGAGTCCAATACAACTAAACAACCAAACAATAACAACAACAACTTGGGAGTTCAATTGAAATAAGAGCATTTAGGGGGCAGCTAGGTGGTGCAGTGGATAAAGCACTGGCTCTGGATTCAGGAGTACCTGAGTTCAAATCTAGCCTCAGACACTTGACACTTACTAGCTGTGTGACCCTGGGCAAGTCACTTAACCCCCATCGCCCCACCAAAAAAAAAAGAAAGAAAGAAATATGAGCATTTATCATTTGCCATCTGGGGAAGCCGACCAGCTAGTCTCTAGATGATCAGTTTCTCATGTAAATTGGTGTTTCTATGTCATGGGAGGTGGGGGGTGAGGGGGATTTATCTTTAATAACCTTGGATACCCAGTGCCACCCACCAGTTTTCTCCAAATAACCTAGCACAGATATTAACAAATCTCCCTTCATAATATCTTTTTAAGTTTCCCTCCCCAGAGCAGTCATTGTACTTCATTGTACTTTATTTGTATTTATAGTAAGCTTTAATCACATTCTCCTTTGTTTTATCTCTTTAACTGCTATCTCCCAGGAGGGAAGAGGCCTTGTTTTAGTTGTCTTTGTTTCTTCCTAAGAATCAGGAAAGTGCTAGGTTAATTTGATGAGTTGAGTTGACTTGAAAGGATAGAAACTTACTCAGTCAAACTTGGTTTTTCTGGTTGAATGATCCACTAGAATTAAAAGACAAGCTAGCAGTAACAACATTTTATACTTTCTTACGTTCAATTTTGTTGTTACTGTTGTGTCTGTTTCAGTCATGTCTGACTCTTTGTGGCCCCATTTTGGATTTTCTTGGCAAAGCTCCTGGAGTGGTTTGATATTGCCTTCTCCAGCCCATTTTACAAATGAAAGAACTTGGGTTAAGTGACTTGTCCAGTGTTTGAGGCAGGATTTTAACTCAGGTCTTCCTGACTCCAGGCCCAATGCTCTCTATCCATTGGGCCACCCCATTACATTCAATATTCATAAGAATTATAGAAACTCAAGCAGAATTCTCTTCACCTCCTATTATTTATTTGTCCAATAAATTGTGTTTTTTAAATAAATTTTTTCACTTTAGTTCTTCAATGAATAAGTTGACTATTGAAGGTAAGAAGCCAGTAATATAATGACCAGTTTTGCATAGAGAAGATTGCTTTTATAAATTAATAAATGTTTGGCAATTTTGATGAATGTTTAAAAAACTAATAAGATTTAATGTGCTTTCTTCAACTTCAGTAAAAATAAATTGAGATTTGCAATTAAGCCAAAGAAAGTGACTAGAATGCCCATCCCTATTAAGCTAGAGATTGGAAATATACAATTAAAGACAGAAAGGCCCCATATACACCAAAATATCAATAGTAACATTTCTTTGTGGTAGCAAAGAAGTAGAAACAAAGCAGGTTCCCATCAATCAGAGGATGGCCAAACAAATCCTGGCACATGGATACAATGGAATATTACTGTGTCTTAAGAAATATATATATATATATATATATATATATATATATATATATATATATATATATATATATATATATATATATATATACACACACACACACACACGACTACAATCATGGAATGGAATGGAATGAAAAAGAAAAAGAAAAAAGAAGCCAAGTGTTGTGTGTCTATAATAACTAAGCTTGACTCCTAAGAGGAGTTGGGAAAATCTACCTCTCTCCCTTCATTGAAGATATAGAGGGCTATGAATGTGAAATATCATTTATACTATCAGAAACTGTCAATGGTGTTGGTTAATTTTCCCAAATTGCTTTCTTTTCATCTTTGACTCAACAATGTGAATAGTTTGTTATTTAGGGAAAGGGGAAGGAGATGTTCAGAAATTAACATGATTAAAATATAAAAGGCATCAAAAAGAAAATAAAATTTAACAATAAAAATTAAGACTATCCATCATTCAAGTTTTATAATACAGCACTTTTACAAATAGCCCATCCTCATTAGTATCTAGAATGAGTACTAATTGACATAGAATAAAGAACAAATTGTTTAGAATATATTTTTCAATGAAGCAAATTTCACAGAATCACAAATTTTAGAATTGGAAGGGACCTCAGTGATCATATGGTCCAATCCATACCCCTAAAAGGAATGCCCCCTATAACATATCCTTCAATTAGTCATCTTACCCCTACCACTTCCTGAGGAAGCCCATTCCACTTTGGGATAGCTCCAATTCTTTTTTATTTTATTTTTGTCCTTTTTTTCTTTTTTGTGGAGCAGTGAGAGTTAAGTGACTTGCCCAGGGTCACACAGCTAGAACGTGTCAAATGTCTGAGGCCGGATTTGAACTCAGGTCCTCCTGAATCCAGGGCTGGTGCTCTATCCACTGCGCCACCTAGCTACCCCTGATAACTCCCGTTCTTAAGACGTTTGCTTTGTTTTGTTTTCCTAAATGGGTCTCTTGGAATACTTCTAGGTTGCAGAATCAAATGGAAAGGCCAGATTTAAAAACAAGAAACTCGAGTCCATACTTGAGCTGTTCTGCCATTTTTAAAGTGATATGTACACTATCTCCCTCAAAAGAGTTTTGTTTTGTTTTGTTTTGTTTTGAATGGGGAAAGCACTCTGTAAACCTTGAAGTACTTTATAAATTTCAGTAGTAATTATTCTTGGGGTGTGGTGGGGTATGAGTCTCAGGAAATAAGGCAGGTAGGAAAAGAATCTCTCATCTCCATTGTTTCTGTTTAGAAACAAACAATTGGGGGGGCACTCTATTATATCATTCATGAACCAGCACCAAATAGGGGATGCTTAGGTCATGCTAGAGGCTCTGTTTAAGTCCAGGTTCTACAGCTGTTCAAATCATTGTCATGTTGTCCCTCTCCATCAGGAAATTCTATCATGCTAACTTTGAAGAGTTAGAGTAATAAAATTCCTTTGTCAACAGCCTTTTAGTAGTCTGATCCTGTCTAAATACAAAGAACACCTAGCATTTAGATAGAGCTGTAAGATTTGCATTTATTTTTATACATTTACAAAATGTTATACTATTACAAATATTATGAATTTACAAATATTCTCTTATTTTATTCTACCCTGGGAGGTAGGTGCTATTATTATTCCAATTTTACAGATAAGGAGACTGAAGAAGTCAAAGGTTTAGTGACCGGCTAGTGTCTGAGGCTGAATCTAAACTTAGGCCTTCCTGTCACCACCTAGTAGCCTCATTCCAAACCACTGAAATAATATCTAAAACCAACTAAAATTTCAATAAATTTTGAAGGAAAAAAATGCAAAAGCCATTCACAAGCTCAAGAGGGCATTGACTGTAAGGGGACTAAAACAAATTCTCCTCTCCCCACAATATCCCCTATAGGTATATTCCTATGTAGTAGGTGTTCTTAACTGTGTCATGGACACCACTGACAGTCTCGTGAAAGTTGATATACTCCTCCTCAGGATAATGTTTTAAATTCCCCAAATAAAATACATAGGATTTCAAAGGAAACCAATTAATGAAATACTGTTATCAGAATTTTTGGTAAAGTTCAGAGACCCCAGAATAGAACTCCTACCTAGCCTCCAACAGATAAAAAGAACAGAACACATTGTTTATATAATTACTGTAGGGGCAGCTAGGTGGCGCAGTGGATAGAGCACTGGCCCTGGAGTCAGGAGTACCTGAGTTCAAATCCGGCCTCAGACACTTAACACTTACTAGCTGTGTGACCCTGGGCAAGTCACTTGACCCCAATTGCCTCACTAAAAAAAAAAAAAAATTACTGTACAAAAAGTCAAAGTTGATTTCTTACCTTTGGGTCTTTTTGAAGCATGGAACTTATTTTCTTCCAACCCAATTGACCATAATTAACCATATAATATCCAGTTGCATTCAAATTTAAAAGCACCCAGTCATGTTCTGGATCTGATAGTTGCATTTCAGGAAATACTTCTGCAAAAGTAGATTTTTAAATATTGTTTTTAAACATAGTTTCTCATCAGTATTTAATGTACATACTTACATTTATGCATTATCAGTTCTAAACCACAGATGTACCAAAGCAGAGACAGCAGAGCTGGTAACTCAGTGGATTCTTGCTTGATTAAAATAGAAAACTCTATTGAATTGTCTTTTTTTTTTTGCATACACAATACTTTTCAATTAAAATTATATTCCCATTGCAGATTTACATCCTATTTTAGTTTTCAAAGAGATACTTTCCAAAAGCAATTGACTTCAAATTTTTATTTTCTGCATTTATATATGAGAACTATTTTTTTAAAAGAAAGTGAGGGAGGAATATACTTACGGCTGCTATTATCTAGCCAGACTAATGGTTGTACAATTCCATTTTTCATCCAAACAATAGGAACATTCCATGTGTTACTAATTGGAGGAAAAATGAATATTTGGTTAATTTTCATATAAAATAAAATACATTCTAAATGAATACTAAATGAAATATTAAAAGAGAAGATAGAATAAAGACCTCCAAATCTCAGCTCTTCCTGACTCCCCTTTGCCTTCATGATGTTGCTACCCTTCTGCCAAGGCATCCTGCCTTTTATTTGTATTTCTTCTGCTCATTCCATCAGACTTTCTTCTTCTGACTTTATACTTTGTCATACTTAGTTATAAGCTAGAAAGCCAACTAAAGACACTCTTAGGAAAGCTATCCACACAGTATTTTTGCAGCCTAATTTCCAAATGGGGTTTATGCTACATACTCAGCTAGCTGACTTCCCTGAAGGATGCCAGTCAGCTGCTGACATAGCAAAAACACCTGTGACAACTAGATTGTAAGATACTTGAAAGACAGGGGACTATCTTGTTCATCATTGTATCCCTTTATAGTACCTAGCATGTACTAGGCTCCCCCCAAATATTTGTTGAATGGGATTGAGTTAGATCCCCTTCCCCTCCCCCACAATGGAGTTAGTTAGGAAGAAAAGAAATCAGTCTTACCAATAGCTGCAAAACTCTATATATCTGAAAAATATTCACTAGGGCTTCCCATATTCATTTATAAGAAGAGTTATTTCTCCAATGACAAATGAATAAATGCCAATCTTCTGAAGAAATACAATATTTGTACTTCACAGATTCTGCCTTCTTGTTAAAATTCTTACTCAAGGTTTCTGTAGGACTCAGCTAATTTGCATAACTATAATTAAAGTTTCTGTCTCTTCTCAAAGATCTTACTATTCCTATATAGAGAGGTCTGAAAGAAACAATACAGGTAATACCTGCCTATTTTGCATTCTATAGGATGCAGTTAAAACAACTCCCTTAATAGGCACTGATCAGAATGGGGACAATGCCCACTGAAATTTAACTGAAATTTATTCATTAGTATCACCATTTTATAATAGTTGGAATTGAGAAACAAAACCATGTCAGTGCCGTGAACTTGAACTTACCAGTTCAAAACCCAGCTCAAGAAATGGTAATGAACATTCTCAAATTCCAGTCATCTGTGTCTTCCTTTATATTTGTTTACTGCACTCTCATTGTTACTCCTTAGAATAGTGTTCAGGGAAGAAAGACTAGTTTCCTGCATCTTCTTTCGAAGAGAACCTTTTGTCTCTCAGCAAAAGCAAACTATGGAGGCAGCTATGTGGCGCAGTGGATAAAGCACTGGCTCTGGATTCAAGAGGACCTGAGTTCAAATCCGGCCTCAGACACTTGACACTTACTAGCTGTGTGGCCCTGGGCAAGTCACTTAACCCCAATTGCCTCATCAAAGCAAAACAAAAAAAGTAAACTATGGTCAGTCTCATATCTCTCTACAGTGCTGCCTCTAGCCCCCTGTGATTAATATTGCAGTCCAAAGGAGGGGGCGATGTAGTTAAATTTCTCCCTCTCCCTTTTTTTTTGGGGGGGGGCAATGAGGGTTAAGTAACTTGCCCAGAGTCACACAGCTCATACATGTCAAGTGCCTGAGACTGGATTTGAACTCAGGTCCTCCTGAATCCAGGGCCAGTGCTTTATCCACTGTTCCACCTAGCTGCCCCCTCTTTTTTTTTTTTTGCAGGGCAATCAGGGTTTATAAAGTGACTTGCCCAGGGTCACACAGCTAGTAAGTGTCAAGTGTCTGAGTCCAGATGTGAACTCAAGTCCCCCTGAATCCAGGGCAGGTGCTTTATCCACTGTGCCACCTAGCTACCCTCTAGTTAAATGTCTAAACTGATTTGTGTGCCTCTAGGTTCACTTCAAATTGACCCCCAAAGGAAGAATTATGTCTCAATCCCATACCCATGCTGACCATGTTCAGCCCTACAGGGAGAGGACCCTACCCCATGGCCTACAAAGTAACAAACTGCCTCCAAAACCCAAGAGGGTTCATAGTATATAATAAGGGTAATCCTTTCTCATCTCTAGCACCAGCTTCCCATCTGAGCAGAACTTAATCCCAAAGAAAGATATAATAAAGGCAAGCCAATATACTTGTGGATGAAAGAAGTCTGTGTTTTGTCATAAGCAAGTAAAAACGGTTCCTGGTTGACCCTGCCAGTAGACATATCTAATGTTATAACCGGATATCCAGCCTGGTGTGTCCATTTGTCCATTATGGTTTTTACTGATGCTGGCAAAAGAACTTCAGTCTGGTTGTCGAGAGCCTATTTTTGAAAAACACAAAATCATACAAATATGATGCAACAATGTTTAGCAAAGCATCGTCTTTAAGAACTTCCATTGATATCCTACCCAATATTCATCACATCTAGGTTCTGTGTCAAACCCTAGACCTGGATTTAGACCCTGGATTTCTTGAATAATCAGTGCCAAGTGGTCTTTCCTTATATACATCCTGACATCATTCTTCTAACGTCTTTTGATATAAATGAAACTCTATATGCAGCTTCTGGATCTTAGAGTACTACACCATACCAAATTGCTACCATTAGGACCATAGGAATTTTTATCTGACTTGCAGATGAAATAATTCATATGCTATCTTCCCCACTAGAATTTGAGCTCCTAGAGAGTAGGGGCTGTCTTATTTTTCTATTTATGCCCCCACCCAGTACACAGGGCTTAATAAATGTTTTTTTCATTCATTCATTCATTCATTCATTCATTCATTCACAGAAAACAACAAATCGCTGGGCATATTAAAGATGATACAAGTAAAAAAAGAAGGAAAAGTACCATTTGAAGATGATTCCACAGATCATCTTGTTCAGCATTTGAGAATGCAAATGTTTTCAAATATGTCTGCAGAGAAATAGAAGTTATGATTTAAAAAATGATAGCAGATACCAAAAAGCAACACTCATTCTTCAGGAAACCAGTTTTTCCAGACTTACTTTGAGTCCACTAATAAACAGATTCTCACTGAGAAAATTTGAAAGCATCCGGATTATACAACCTCCCTGAAAACACAAGAAGAAAATCAGGGGACATTATTTGAGTAAAACTAAGTATTTGTGAACCAACAACAGTCATTTTGTAAATATAATCAAATGCCTGAGTACTCAGCACATGCAAAAAATGAGTTGTTTTTCCTCTCAGTGTCCATATTATCTTTTAAAAAATGCCTAGGGGGCGGCTAGGTGGCGCAGTGGATAAAGCACCGGCCCTGGATTCAGGAGGACCTGAGTTCAAATCCGGCCTCAGACACTTGACACTTACTAGCTGTGTGACCCTGGGCAAGTCACTTAACCCCCATTGCCCTGCCCCCCAAAAAAAAAAGTGATCTAAAGTGATCCTTGAGTGGAAGTTTAAACTTCAAGTGTCCTATACTTAAAGAAAACCTAGCTTACAAAAATTAAAATGGCAAAAGAGCTGTTCATTGTTTACTTCATAAAAAGATTCTCTACCTTACAACGTATTATACATTTCCTTTAAATAACAAGCTGCTTTATAGAACAGGGATTCTCAAAGGGCTTCTCAAACTTTTCCACTCGTGACCCCTTTTCACCAGGGAAATTTTTACATGACCTTGGTTATATAGACATATTAAAGAGGTATACATAACCTTTTATTATTACCAAATTTTTCATGACCCCCCCACATTCAGTTGCATGACCCCATATGGGGTTGCAACCCACAGTTTAAGAAGCTTTGCTTTAGAACATTTGTAATTAGTGCTAAGTACATATTTAGTAGGTATTCTGTAAGGAGGCTGTATGGTATAGGCACAGAAGTGGATTTCCAGTCCAGAAGACTAGTTCAAATCCTGCCTCAGACAATTACTAGCTATGTATCCCTGGGTAAGTCCCTTAACTGCTTTCATCTCCCTTCCCTTATATGTAAAAAAGGGATAAATATAGCACTTATCTTGCATAGTTTTTGTAAGGATGCAAAGAGATTACATATATAAAGTGCTTTTCATCCCTTAAGGCACTATAAAATGCTAGCTATTATTATTGATTATATTTGTTTTTAAAAAATCAGTTTGTTCCTAACTTTGTCAGGAGATCATCTATTGCTTAATTTGAGGTACATCTTCTGCAGTGAAATTTCTACAGTAGCCAATTTGCATAGTGAACTATCAAACCCATCTTTTAACCAGTCTTCTGAATAAGTATATAACAGAATGACAGCAAGAATTGAATTTACCTTTTGATAAATATACTTGTCAAAGAGTCCACTGATTTCACTTGTTTTTGTGTAATTTCTGACTTCTGAAGATATAGTTCGGTACATCATTGCATGATCTTCGTTGAAAACGATTCTCATATGATAGTGATAAAAGAATTCATTCTGAAACTTGAAAAGCAAAAATCAAATTAGCTCCAAGAACATGAAATCCAAAATTTCTGAAACGTAGCCAGATAGTGATATCACTGCAGGGCAATAATATTCTGCATGTTAGAGTATTATATATAAATAATTGTCTCTCTGACATAGAAATTCTAGTAAACGTCTTAAATAAAGTCTCTTCTCTCTCCCTAAGTAGGCCAGAAATCTCAGCATCAAGGGAACGAAAAGCAAGTTTCTAGAGAATAGAAGCAAAGTGAACGATGGGTTATTGATTTCATTAAGTAATTAGATCTTATCATGTGTCCTTATATCTTCTGTTCATCTGGTAACTAAATAAATTAAGGCTGATGCTTCAACAGGGCCAGAAAATACCTAGAAATGAGGAGCGAAGTGAAACAAGGCAGATGGATGGATCTCATATTTACATCTCATATCTAGCAAATTGGTAGTTTTGCACAGCAGGCAGCCATGCACAAGGATTAGCCAAAAGGGCAATGAAAAAGACAAAGGCCTGTGGAGTTTATTTCATGCAAATATAGCGGGCTGTGACTGGCAGAAAGTATGCCTGACTTCCTTCATTTCCCAGCTAAAATCCCCTCTTGTATGAGAAGCCTTTCTTGAACCAACTTATTTACTGCCTTCCCTCTGTTCATTTTCTCCAATTTATCCTGTCTATATCTTGTTTTACACAGTTGTTTTCATGTTGTCACCTCCCATTAGACTGGGAACTTCTGTGGTCTTTTTTGCCTTTCTTTGCATCTCTAGCACCTAGCACAAGCTGGCACATAGTAGGCCCTTCCTTAGTGGTTGACTGTTTTGGCAATAACATGTAAAACCTATGTGCTAGAGAGAATAGAGAGAATTTTACTATTCTAGATGAGAAAGTAAAAAAAGATATAAGAATATCTTTCTGCACTTCAGGTTATCAGGGAAAATGAAGTATTTCAAGCAGGAAACAAAGAAAAAAGGCAGAGGGGATTCCTGTCTCAGAAGGACAAAGGACAGAAGGATGTGAAACAGATGGTGGAAAAGATGGACCATCTAATATTGGGAGCCTTAGTAGAGGGCTGAGTCTCTTATATCATCTCCAGACAAAGTAGGAATAACTATGTGGAGCCACAGTTGTCATCAAGTGAAAGGTAACCCAATAATATTTCAACAGGAGCATGGTAGTGATTGGTGAATCCACTCTGAGGGGTTTTGAGGGAACTATTGACTATTTATTGTATAAACAACAAGGATGTCAACTGTATTCTTGAGCCATGTATCCAAGATAGGATGGAAAATCTCTTCTAAGAACTGTCAAAATCACTACCCACTTCTGGTGACTTGTGGGGCAAGGGGAGGGAAGGAAATGATATTATTAAAATAGGAGTTCTTAACCTATTTTGTGTGTCATGGACCCCCTTTAACAGTCTAGTGAATTCTATAGATACCTTCTTAGAATACTGTTTTTAAATAATTGAAGGAAATGCTCAATTTCAGTTAGAGAGCAAAAATGAAAACATAAATTTTCCCATCCAAGTTCATGCCCCACCCCCAAATCTACCCACAGAATTCTTGAGGTTTTATAGACCCCAAGTAAAGAATCCCTGTACTAGAAGGAACATAAGAAGAACTATTGCTAATGATCATGAAGCCCTAGGCAAAAAGCTGAAGATCTCGTGGGGTACAGGTGATATTTTTATCACTACCAGTGATCAAGTATAGGGGGATGGAAAGAGAAAGGCAGATTTGGAAAGCGAAAATTGCCTGAGATTACTGTATGAGTATGAGATTTGAATGTCCGGGAAACAACTTAAAATACAGAAATTATGGGTTCTTTGTAAGAGATGGAGTGTATCTCAACAAGGACTGATAAAAATACATTCATCTGGGTGCAGCTAGGTGTCACAGTGGATAGAGCACCGGCCCTGGAGTCAGGAGGACCTGAGTTCAAATCTGGCCTCAGACACTTAACTAGCTGTGTGACCCTGGGCAAGTCACTTAACCCCAATTGCCTCACCAAAAAAAAAAATACATTCATCTAGAGATTTGTGAATAGCACCCCCGAAAAGGGAAAGGAAGAACCCATGTACATCTGACAAGCCTATAGAGTAAGTAAAGAGATAGATAATAGAGGGCATATTGATATAGATCTAGATATAAAGAAATAGAGAGCACCAAATACAATATAGAAAGAAGAGCAAATGACTGGACCATTGATTCATAAGAGAAAATATATAAGAAGTTAATAATCTATGCCCTAAGGTGTCTATATAGAAATGCACAAAGTTGGGGGTGGGATAAATGGGGTGGAAGAGCAAATTTTTAAACATGGTTGCCAATTTAATCTCAAAAAACATCACCAAGATACATCTGGCAGGATGGGACTC
This sequence comes from Dromiciops gliroides, assembly GCF_019393635.1. Classification (NCBI taxonomy): domain Eukaryota; kingdom Metazoa; phylum Chordata; class Mammalia; order Microbiotheria; family Microbiotheriidae; genus Dromiciops; species Dromiciops gliroides. Next base: position 505,541,058 of record NC_057861.1, on the reverse strand, counting down.
AGGACTAATTTGGCTCTGGGTCTGGATATCAGATAAAAAGAACAAAATAGATAAAAGGAGGTGTGGATTATTACTGTGTACTATTGCTACTGGCTCACATTTATATAGTACTTTAAGATTTGCAAAGACTTTTCCTCACAACAGTCTTGCAATAATGCAAGGATTATTATCTTTCCAAAATGAGAAAACAGACTTTGAATGATTTCCTGAAATGCTATGATCACACAATCGAGCTAGGTGTCTCAAGCAGATTTCAAATACCAACCAAGTCTTCCAACTCAAGGCTCTAGGTCATGCTGCCTTTCATATATTAAAATCATATACTCATATGAATATTTCTTCTCCCTTCAGGGGAGAAATATAATGGTGAACATTTGTGTGAGGATAAACAGGTAGAAAAAAGAAGTAGTATGTTTCAGACTCCCTAGGGAAGAGGAGGAAATAGATGAAGAATTAGGAAATGGGACATAGAAAATTTAGAAAAAAATGTGCCATAGAAACATAGTATTAGAATGATAAGGAATTTTAACTATCTGAACACCTGCTAATGCACACTCTTCAAGAATGTTTCTCTGTTAAAAGTCTCATTTCCAAAATATATAAGGAACTCATTCAAATTTATAAGAGCCATTTCCCAATTGATAAATGGTCCATGGTCATAAAGAGGCAGTTTTCTACAAAAGAAATAAAAGTGATCAATGGCCATGTAAAACTACCCCCAAACACTAATTAGAGAAATGTAAATGCAACTCTTAAGTTCTGCCTCATACCTATCAGACTGGTCAAGTCGATTAAAAAAAAGGAAAATGTTGAATGTTGGAGTAGCTGCAAGAAAATAGGCAATATTAATGCCCTGTTGGTGAAGCTAACTCTGGAAACCTGACAGTTTGGAACTATGGCCCCAAAGTTACTGAAATGTATATACCCTTTGATCCATTAATACTACTACTAAAGAAGATTAAAAAAGGAGATTTAGTCCCCTCTGTACAAATATATTTATAGCTACTCTTTTGTGGTGGCAAAGAGCTATTATGTAAGGGGATATTCATTAAATGGAGAATGGTTGAACAAATTATGGCATATGAATGTAATGGAATATTCTTGTGCTTTCCTTCTTTCCCAGTCTTGATTGTAGATTGCAGTTTAGTCCATGCTATCTTCTATTCTCAAATCCCTTGCCCTCTTATACCACCATCCATATCTTCCCTAATCCCAATCCTGAATTATTCTCAATGTTATCTATCTACCTCCAAATAGAGAACTGATGGACTATGAGTGCAGATTGAAGCACATTTTTTCTCTTTCCTTTTCTTGATTTTTTTTCACAACATGAGTAATGTACAAATATTTTGCATGACTCCATATGTATAATGGGTATTGTATTTCTTGCCTTCTCAATAGATGGGGGAGAGGTGATGGAAAGGAGGGAATTTGGAACTGAAAACAAAAATTTTAAATAAATTTTAAAAATTGTAAAAGTAAAAATATTTTGTTACCATCTGCCTCATTTGCTCCTACTCAGGTGCTGCTCAAGATAACTGGAAGAAGTCCAACCAAATTGACTGGATCTATTATAAATTTATGTTATTTAACCTCAACTGGGCCCTCACTTCAACAGGGCAATCCTTTTACTCTTTAATGGAATCTGCATCCCAGTCCTCACAGGGCTATTCTAAACATTCTCTTCTCCCCTCAAACCTTCCACACCTCATCCTTTCCCCATCCTCTCAGCTAAAGACCTTGATTTATACTTTCCTGTGAAAATAGAGGCCAGCTGTTGAGAGCTCCCTCTTTTCCCATTCTCTTTATCTTGAAACTAGTTGACATTGTCTCTCACTCTCTCCTCCTTTTCCCCAGTCTCTGATAATGAAATGTCCTTTCTCTTTGCCAAGGTCTACCCCTTGTAATGTGCCCTTGATCTTGTCTTCTCCAATCTCCTCCAACATACTGCCACCTCAGTCATTCCTGTTTTCTCTCTGGAATAGTCAACTTCTCCCTAGTATATGGGTTCTTATCTTCAAATATGGCCAAGTCTCCCCTATCCTTAAGAACAAAAACAACAATTTGAAAAACAAACTCTGACCACACCCACCCATCTCCTCAAGGTGCCTTTTCCCCTCCTCAAAACCCTAGAAAATGCATCTAAGTTAAGTGCCTCCACTTCCTCTCACTCACTTCTCAGTCTTTTGCAATTGTACTTCTTCACTCAAGAAACCGCTCTCTTCAGAGTTACTAATTGCAAAACTGACTTTTTTTGCTGCACTTGACACTTCTGATCACTGTCTCCTCTTGGATACTTTCTTTTCTTTAGGATTTTATGACACTGTTCTTTCCTAGTTTTCCTCTTACCTGTCTAGTCACTACTTCTCATTCTCATTTATGGGCTTATTATATGTACACACATTCCATAGCTGGGGGTTTGCCCTACGGATCTATTCTGGTCCTTACCTCTTTTCTGTTACAGTTTTCTCACTTTTTTGACCCCATTGTCTCTAATGTCTCTAAATTATCATCTCTATGTGAATGATTCCCATATCTACATATCAAGCTCCAGTCTCCATCCTGAGCTCTAGTCCCACATTACCAATTGTCTATTGGACACTTCAAGCTTGAAGATTCAACAATGCCAAACAGAACTCATCTTTCCCCCCACAAAAATCATCCCTTTTTAGAACTTCCCTATTTCAGCTGAAGGTACCACTATCCTTGCTGCCATCCAATTTTCATACTTTGGCACCATCTTTGACTCTCCTTTGACTCTCCTTTACCCCACATTCAGTTGCCAAATCTTGTTGCTTCTATCTCCTCAGCATCTCTTGTGTCCATCCCTTTCTTAACTGCTCTCACAGCTACCGTTAGTTCAGGCCATCATTATCTTTCCCTGACTATTGTGTAACCTGGAGAGGACAAGACAACTTACCAAAGATCTTCAAAGACGAGAAGAAAGAAGATCCAGCAAAAGGAAAAGAACAGAGGGCCAAGGATGGAATCTTGGAGGACTCCCACAGTAAAAAAGGCAGGAGGCAAAAGAGATCCAGAAAAGGAGATGGAAAAAGAGGTAAAATCAGTGTAAGAGATTGAGAGTGGTTAGTGTTAAAGAAGGAAGATAGGTTTAGTAGGAACAATATCCTAACTCCTGCTAGTTACATTAGTTTTTCATTAAAGGGTTTTGAAATCTATTCTCAAAATTTGGTTCGCTCGGGGGACTAAAGGCTCAGGACTGTTGACATCATCTCCTGGTCACAAACCAACCATGAGGAGCTCCAGGAGCTTTCTCCAATGTTTGGCCAGAGGAAAATGATGGGCAGCCCAGGCCAGGGACCTTCTTAGCTGAATCAGCTTAAATGCCTATCCATGTTGAATAGCCTTTCCTTGCCATAGGTTAGTAAATCTTCATTTGTTAACTCTTAAATACTCTGGAAGTGCTTCATTTTATTCCAATAGCTAACCTACCAGGGGAGTGGCTTGAGAATGAATGGTCAATGGGGCCAAGAAAAAGCAGGACAAGAGGATAGAGTAGGAGAACTATAATTGGGACATTAAGCCTGTCTCACAATATATTATTATAGCATAATATTTTTGACAAGTGAAATTCAAATAAATCAAATTGACTTCATCATGTACACATTAAAAGCATTTCATGTTAAGATACAATAATATATCAAAAATGTTTTGTGTTTTCTTTCCTTCCTTCCTTCTTTCTTTCTTTCCTTCTTTTAATGGACCTATGACATCATTGAGAATGAGAACTCCCATTGGGGGAACTCTCTCTACAGGTTGGGACTTTTCTGTCACTTATACTCTTAAAGGTTCTTGGAAACCATGAGAGGTTAAGTGATTTGCTCAGGATCACACACCTAATGTGTCAGAGGCAGGCCTGAAGCAGCCAGGTAACACAATGGTTAGAACAGCAGACCTCTTCTGGAAGACCCAAGTTCAGATTTGGCCTCAAACACTTATTAGCTGTGTGACCCTGGGGAAGTCCCTTGACCTCTGTCTGCCTCAGTTTCTTCATCTGTAAAATGTAAATAATAATAGCACCTGCCTCCCCAGGTTGTTGTGAGGCTCTGAGATAATATCTGTAAAGCCCTTCTTAAACTTTAAAGTGTGATGTAAATGTCAGCTATCATTGAACAAATTAGATTTAGATGGTCAAGAGAATTTCTTCATTTAGTCAACATGGAAAAAAATTCAAAATTATGTAGTATTATTGGCTATTCATATGCACTTAAATAATATAGATATAATAAAAGTAGTCTAAGATTTCAATAAACTTATAGATTGGTAACTTCAACAAATACTCAGAAATTGAACAGAACACTTACTTTCGATATTCGAGGATTGAAGTGTTTAGCCGTATGATACTCAAAATAAGTTGCAAATCCTTCATTGAGCCAAATATCATTCCACCACTTCGTGGTAACTAAGTTTCCAAACCACTATGGATATGGAGAAAAAGAAAAAAAAAATCTTACATTTCATTCATATTCAGGTCTCTGTATTTTTTTCATTCAGTATGTGTATAACACCAAGAAATATTTTGGCTTTACTTGGTATGTAGAAAGAATCTAAAAATGCAATTTAAAACCCCCTATGTTTTCAACATGTTTTCAACATTGTAGTAATTAGTACTAAAACATTCCCTTGAGATCTGGACATTTTTAAAAGCATGTCCAATGATTTGTTTGTTTTTATTTTAAAATGATCAGTTTTAAATGAAATATTCTCAGGACCCACTCCACACCCCCACACACTTGTTCACTTTTCTTTTTTGTTCAAATCTGTGATTTCCTAGCTATAAAGATCTCCTGATATAAAAATTCCTTCCAATGGTGAATATCATCAACTCATTTATAATTTGCAGACAAGTGTCTTAAGTCTGCGATTTAAAGAGTTGCCTGAGGCACTGTGAGATTAAGTGTCTTGCCTATATCACATGGCTAGTATGTGTCAGAAGCAGGTCTTTGAACCCAGGCTTCCTGACTGGGCTCAGCTCTTTCTCCTCTATACCAAGATATCCCTCCATTACAATGGAACCCCTTTATGGAATAGGTGTTGGAGAACTATAGAAACTTGCTTTATGGTATAAATCAGACTATTTTATTGTATGTAATTGTTAGATTTCAAGAGACATGAGTTGAAGGGACAGCTACGTGGTGCAGTATATAGAGCACCTGAGTTCAAATCCGGCCTCAGACACTTGACACTTACTAGCTGTGTGACCCTGGGCAAGTCACTTAACCCACATTGCCCCACAAAAAAAAAAAAAGAAAAAGAAAAAGAAAAAAAAAAGACGTGAGTTGATCTGTATTGTATGCAAACTTGTATAACCTTGCATGTGGGATATTGTTCTTATAAATATTGTTGTTTCGTCATTCAGTCATGTCTGACTATGAAACCCCATGGATTTTCTTGATAAAGATACTGGAGTGGTTTGCCATTTCCTTTTCCAGCGTGTCCCCATTTTACAGATAAGGAACTGAGGCAAATAGGGATTAAGTGACTTGCCCAGGGTCACCCAGCTAGTAAGTGTCTGAGGCCAGATTTGATCTTCCTGACTCCAGGCCTGGTACTCTCACACCTAGCTGTTCATTATGAATATTAGGGGCTCTCCTATAATTATTTTCTTTTTGCGCTTAACAAAAAGAAAATGTCAACAGATGATAGAACTAGGGAAATAATAAAACAGTTTTCCAAACCAGCCAATGCATCTTGTGATATGTAATCAAATTCCTAAAACAGATGTGATGTATTAATATCTGGCAGTGTGGGTTCTATAACAACATCCATGACTGTTAGATTCCCAAATGGAAATTTGGGGATATTGATTAGACTTCATATTGACCCCTTAAACTGTGTCCTCTACAATTTCATCCGCACACAACTTTTCACACCTTCTTAGGGAGGTATCAAGTTCATAGTTGGGATGAATTTCACTGAAAAACTGTTCTTAATGCTCCATGAGCAAAGGTCTGGGTGTGAATCTGAGCCAGTATGCAAAAAAATATCCAAAAAAACCCTCAGTTTCTCAAACCAACATTAGGAATAATGACACAATGACAAGAGTCTCATCATCGACTCTTCTTTCAGAACCCCAAGGATTAATTTAATTGTTGCCTTCTTCATGGACATTTATAAGTCTTTTGCCTTCTACTCACATACCATTTTCTGAAGAGTAAAAGTCTATAACTATGGACTACTTGTATTTAGATTCAGGTCAATAGCCACTCTGAATGCACTTTCTTACAAAGATGGAGTTTTAAAAATAAACAAACAAACACATTTTTCTAATTCTGCTTAAGTTATTTTTCCTTAACCAAAATTTGTGGAGTCAGTTGGAAATGCAAAAATAAATATACATTTAACTGGATCATAAGCTCCTGTCAATGACATTGCCTTATTCACATTCAAATCCCAGTTTTAGCCAACACAGATCAAAGCACTGATTCTACTCCACCATCTGTAACATTACACGGTGACTTTTTCCTTTATAAAGAAGCTACAGAACACTTGCAGATTAAACTTGAAAAGAACATTTTACCACATGCCTGATGTGCAACTTCATGTGTAACTGTGGTCAAAATCATGAGTTTTCTCTCTGGGTGGTCATTCTTTGCTTCCACCAGCATAAGATCATCAAATGTTATCAGTCCCCAGTTTTCCATTGCTTGCAGGTCAAGAATAGGGAACCCAATGAGATCTAAGTGGATTTAAATGGAAGGAAAAAAATTAAAACCATCACCTCTTTTTAAAAATAGAAAATTTTGTTCTTGCACATACATTATTAGAATTTCATGTTCATGGGGCAACAAGGTAGCACAGTGGATAGAGCACCGGCCCTGGAGTCAGGAGTACCTGAGTTCAAATACAGCCTCAGACACTTAACAATTACTAGCTGTGTGACCCTGGGCAAGTCACTTAACCCCAATTGCCTCACTAAAAAAAAAAATGAACATTGAATGACCAACTAGTGAACATGAAATTCTTTTTTTTTTTTTTTTAGTGAGGCAATTGGGGTTAAGTGACTTGCCCAGGGTCACTCAGCTAGTAAGTGTTAAGTGTCTGAGGCTGGATTTGAACTCAGGTACTCCTTACTCCAGGGCTGGTGCTCTATCCACTGAGCAACCTAGCTGCCCCAATGTTCGTTATTTTTGCCTAATGGAATAACAAGATATGCTTTTCTTATTTATTCCCTATTGTACTATGAAAATCAATTAAGTTGGGAAATATTGCCCTATGCAAAGACTCCCTGTTGCCTAACATATCAGATTTTAGCTCCTCAACCTAGCTCTCAAGGCACTTTCTCAATTGTCCTTCCTTCCTACTTCCTCCTCAACCTTTCAACCCAAAGCCTCTCTGCAGCAGTAAGATCATTTTCCTTTTCGTCTCTGGGCAAAACTTGTCTGTGACACTTTTCTATCTTTGAGCTTTCCATTTTTCCCACATGAAATTCCCTTGTTCCCTCCCCTCCATCAATTTATATCCAAACAAAAGAATGGGGGCAGCTAGGTGGCACAGTGGATAAAGCACCAGCCCTGGATTCAAGAGGACCTGAGTTCAAATCTGGCCTCAGACATTTGACACTTACTAGCTGTGTGACCCTGAGCAAGTCACTTAACCCTCATTGCCCCCCCAAAAATACTATTTGTGAGACTGGGCATCAGCTTCCTGATCTATAAAATGAGGGGTAAAATTAGATGATATTGCTTTAAATTCTATTCTCTACCCAAAACTGGAACATCATAAAAAAAGGGATTGGAAAAGTCAGTAGAATGAAGAGGGGGAAGAGAAAGGGTAATAGGTCAGGCTGATTCAAGAGTACAAGAGAGAGGGTGTTAGGGAATGAGTGCTTATAAAAAGCAAGACTTTGAAGCTATACAAGATGTCTTCATCTCTACCTCCTGGCCTCCTTGGCTTCCTTAAACAAATACACACATAAATACACACACATACACACACGAAAATCCAATCTTCTACAGGAAGTTTTTCCTGATTCCTTAATATTAATGCTTTTTCTCCATCGATTACCTCCAAGTTATCCCGTGTATATTTTATTTGTACATAGCTGTTTTGCAAATTGTCTCTCCATTAGTCTTTGAGCTCCTTGAGAGAAGGGATTGTCTCCTTCCTTTCTTTGTACCCCCAGCACTTGAAACAGTACCTCACACATACTAGGTGTTTAATAAATGTTTACTCATTGACTGACTGATAATAAACATCTTAAAACATAGAGTTTTTAAACTGGAATGAACCCTTAGAGATCAAATCCAACTGCAATTTTACAGATAAAAGGAAGTTGAGGCCCATACAGACCCATAAAATGACTTGCTCAAGGCCATATAGTGAGACAAGAATGGAACCCAGGGCTCATGATTCTCTTTGCAGGGTTCCTTCCACTAAACCATGATGTCTCTCACAATTTTACATGATTCCTATGACTGAGCTGCTTTCTAAAGGCTCTGGGGGTAGGAGCTCCATGACAGTCAGCTCTGAAATAAATGGGAAATGGTGGCAATGAGCCACATCAGGTCCTAGGCTGGTGCTTCCCCTTGACCTTTAACCAATGTGCATCAGACCTAAAAACCAACTTAGAACAGAAAGATTCTCTCACCCATTTTTGGAAGAGGATAACTGACATTAAATAAATCTTCCAGCTTTGAGAAGACAGGGCCCGCAATAGTCAAAGCAAAGTTCGCTTCCCCATTAGCAATTGCATCTTTTCGAGCCCAAATCCGCACCTAAAAAAATAAATAAATAAAAGCAGAAATTAAGATGAATGATCTGTTTGGATTTGATAGGACAATCTGTTTTCTGTGATGCTGCTTTGAGAGAATGTCATCTCTTTTTAAGCAGATTCCTCCCTTTCTGAAGGAAAAAAATTGCAAAATAGTTAAATAGATGCACTTAAATATATGCATAAAATCCAAGAGTACCTATACCTGTATGTAATCTCTCAGCTAATTCCACTTTGCATGCCAGAGAAAGGTTAAGAAATAGATCTGTGCAAGAAAATGCCTTCTACCAATTCAGGTTGGCATCTTCTCTACAACTGCAAACTTTAAAGAGCTGCCTAAAGTACTGAGAGGTTGTCATTTGTCTACAATCAAAAAGCCAAACTCATATAAGACTCAGGACTTGAACCTAGGTTCTTGGTTCAGAGTTCAACTCTCTATCCACTCTACCATGCTTCCTCTTATTTTCTGAAGGAGACTTATTCTTACAGTGTTATTGTATTAGTCTCTTTTAAAAAATATTATCCCTAAATTAAAGACCGGCTAAAAATGTGACATAGATGTTTGTCTTTGGTGGTCCTTGTGTTTTAACCATTCTCTCTTTCTAACCAGTACTACCCAACCTGGACAGGCCATTGTTTCACACCTAATGCACCTTGGCTTGGGGCCCTCCCGCTGACCCCTAGCCATCTTGGGCTTGTCATTGCCATACTCTTTCCCTGATTCTCTTAGGTCACCTCAGCCACTGATACTTAATTATTTTCAATCTCATTATTCAACTCCAGGCTCTCTGCTTTCCCCAAAGTGACAATTAACAAATTTAGTAAACCAATTTATGCTCATTGGAAGCTAGGGAAGGGTCACTAGCACATCTACTTCCCTTCTTTCTCCCCAGCAACTCCCCTACCTGAGAACTGAACCCAAGTCCTTGAACCTCATTACCATCAGCCTCTAATGAACTGGGCTAACTAGTCCCTGAAATTGCCATTGAATTTCTAGGGGCTTCACTTGAAAATTCTTGTATAGTTCCAGTTCGTAAATTCTGAAAGTGCCTTTGTAGGTAGTAATGATGTAGGGTTAATGAGATGTTCTCTGGTTGAAAAGTAAGCTCTATGGAGACATACATATTAATCAATAAGCAAATGTTTAGAAAGTGCTTAGTATGTGCCAGACATTGTGCCAAGCATTGGAGACACAAACATAAGCCTTTAAGGAGGTGGTATCAAACTCAAGCCGCATTTTGACTTGCAAAACCTCAAATTAACATTATCTATATTATTTTGTATTTGTCCTTACTTTGGTAATATTTCCCAACTACAATTTAATCTGGTTCCAGATGCACTCTGGAGTTTTGCTGGCCCATGTCTGACAATCTCGAATTTAATATCTCTGCTTTAGAATAGCACTTGCCGGTTTTGCAGCTCAGGACACCTGTCAATGTGGCGGGTAGTCAACATGTGTAACGAGTACAATGCAACAGTTTACATTACTGTGGTTATCTGCCATTGAAGGGTGGGTGGTAGCTCTTTAATGTCATTAATCCTTTCCTGACCACCCCTCCCCACCAAGACAAAGAAAAGGACCAACCCAGGATTCCATACCTGAGGATAACTTAGGAGGTATACAGGGAAGGGGGTGTAGAAATACACTCAGGATATGTTGGTTGCCCTGAGCACCAAGAATGGCTTGACATATCTATAGTCAATATGCATTGTTACTATATCTTAAGAAATCTATTTACCTCCTTGCCCCTTTCAGTTGCATTGACATAATCATAGTCACACACAGCAAACGCAGTTATATATGTCGACATTGGGGGAGTAGTTTCAAAGTTGGTAACAATCCATTTGTTTCCATTTGCATCTTCTCTTTCAGATGTCCCTAAAGAAAGTCATTTATTTAAGCATGCTGATAAAACAAATCATAAAGTATATCAGCCATCAGCGTAATTTATCCTTTCTCACTTGCCCATGCCAATATTTACCTGAGTACTTCTCAGACTATTCCCATGGTTTATCAAGTTTCCTTCCTCACCCCTGTAGGTTCACCAATTTAATCACAGACAAACAAAAGCTAAACATTAGAATAACATGGCACAGTAAAATGAGTGCCAACTCTGGATTCAGAGCCTGGGTCAGAGCCTCTCCGATGTCTATCTTTGTAACTTTGGGGAAGTCATTTAACTTTCTGGATTCTCAGGAAACTGTAAAATGAGGGGGTTGAATGAGAGGTTCTGAGGTTCATAATAGCTCTAGATCTTTGGTCCTCAGCTACACCCACAACTCTGCTGGTTTCTAGACTAGCTACTTTTTTTGGGGGTGAGGCAATTGGGGTTAAGTGACTTGCCCAGGGTCACACAGCTAGTGTTAAGTGTCTGGGGCCGGATTTGAACTCAGGTCCTCCTGACTCCAGGGCCAGTGCTCTATCCACTGCACCACTTAGCTGCCCCCAACTAGCTTCTTTCTAATGGTGTTTGAAATAGCTGTCAGTACCCAAAGGATATAGATAAGGCACAGCTCTGCCATCGGTGTGGCTTGGCTGCTTCTGTCTTGGTAGAAATCGAGGGCCTGTCTTTGAGCCCCAAACCAAGGTCCATTCCAAGTCAGAAAGGGATGTGGGGAGTACGACTTCATGTAAACTCAGAACTAAGCTCTGACAAAATCCATGGCATCAATGAGTAGGCAACAACTGAGTTCTATGACTGAATTAGTTTGAAAGGCTCATACAAGTACACCTGCCCACTCGCCACTTCATGCTCATGTTTGTTCATCTATCTTTGGTTTCATTGAGGAAAGTGTATTTAGTGGTTCACTGGATTTAATGCCATGGTGAATTATGAGAAATGTGCACTCCCTAGGGAAATGATCCCAATGTTCTTGCAAAACAAGAAACCAGAATTATAAAGAAGCATTCCTTACCTAGGACTGGCATATTGGAAAGAGCCACATAAGCAGGATGGTGAACAATTGTGATATTGAAGGTTGCCTTCATAGCCGGCTCATCAAAGCCAGGGAAAATTGCCCTGGCAGCTGTTGGTTCCAGTTGAGAAGCAATCAGAGCCCTGGATGGAAACATTGGTGGGAAATATTTTTCTTCTGTTCTCTTGAAGTCAGTAGAGACCCAGATTCAAAAGGATACTTACTGGCTGTGGTACCTAGGTCAAGTGATCTCCCCTCACTGTATCTTAGTTTCCTCATCCATGAATGGGATAAGAAGAGCCAAATACCTACCTTGAAGGATTGTTGTGAGGATCAAATGAGAGGACAGATGCAAAGGTTTTATAAAACTTAGAACTCTAAATAAGTATAATCTAATCATTATTATTCTACATTATAAAGCTAATAACTACTAAGTAATTGCTATTATTACTAATTACTATTATTATTAGCAAATAAATTGGAGAGAGACTATATTTATATATCCTCTTTATCTTGGGATTAGCTATAGCATAATGGAAAGAACACAGGCTTAAGAGTTAAAAGCCTTAGATTCCAGTCCCAGGTCTACTATTCAATAGCTTTGTGTCTTTGGACAAGCCATAAAATCTCTCAGAGCCAAAATCTCATTTGTAAAACTGGGAGTAAAAATATTTAGGGTTGGGGGCAGCTAGGTGGTGCAGTGGATAGAGCACCGGCCCTGGAGTCAGGAGGACCTGAGTTCAAAGCTGGCGTCAGACACTTAACACTTACTAGCTGTGTGACCCTGGGCAAGTCACTTAACTCCAATTGCCTCACTAAAAAAAAAAAAAAAATTTAAATTTAGGGTTACACTTAGAATCAAATTGAATAAAAGGTGCAAAAGTGTCCCATAAATTCTGAAGTGCTATTCAATTACAAGGTATTATTGTCATTTTGTAGCCAAGATTGGGATCAGGAAAGGGAGAAACAAATACACCTTCCCTTTCCAACAGTCCCTGCCCTGCCTAAGCAGACATACCCCAGAGGTGACCATCCTGAACTTTATACTGTTCCTGTAAACAAACCCTAAAAAAGGAAATGAAGGAAGTATAAAGTATTCACACACAGAATGTAATATTTGTTACATGTAATAAGCATATTATACTCTTTCTAGTTATATAATCAAGAGAAATGAGCCAAAGTTCTTGGTTTTGATGGACTAGACTAAAACTTGAACCATCGATCTAGCTTCCAGGTGGCCTAAGTACAAAAAGCCACCACACAAGGAGTCAGCATCAATTCCCTTGTGCTTCTGACCAACAGACCATCAGAGGCAGGGAAACTGTGCTTAACTGAATCAGGGTCATGCCATTAGTGAGTATCCCTTCCATGCTATGACTAAACAAACCTCCTTTTGTTAATAATTAGATAGTTTACAAGTGTCTCATTTCAAATCTTAACTTAAGGCACCAGACCACCCTGCACTAGGTCTGACCTGAACAGATGAATGTGGGCAGTGGATAGAGTTCCAGGCCTGGAGTCAGGAAGATCTGAGTTCAAATCAGACCTCAAATACTTATTGGCTGTGTGACCCCTGGGCAAGTCACTTCACCCTGTTTGCTTCATCTATAATTGAGCTGGAGAAGAAAATGGCAAATCATGCTAATAGCTTTGCCAAGAAAACCCCAAATGGGGTCACAAAGTGACTGAAATGACTAAAGAGCAAAAACAGATGAATATAGGGCTAATGTTATCAATTGCATTTAGAATCTGAGACCCCAAGTTTGAATTTTGGCTTGGCTACTTAATACCTCTGGAACTCTAAGCAACTCATTTCATTTCTATAAAGAGGCCTCCATTTCCTCCTTTATAAAATGAGACCTAGTCTAGACTCCAATTAGTAATCTCCTAGGGCCCTTCTAGATGTCAATCCTATGACATTCTGGAGAACTCAATGCTGGAAGAACACTCTCCCATAAGTTTAATGCTACATCACCATGTTCTCTCATTATGGTCTCCCCTCCTTGCTATGGAAGCCAGAAAATCATAGAATCAGAACATCAGAGCTGGAAAGAATCATAGGGCTTATCTGATCCAATGTCAAGAAACCCTTAGGGATCATTAGATCCACTACATAAAAATGAGTACAAATTAAGGTATATGAGTCCAGATATGTTATGAACTCAATTGCCTAAAGACCTTGTCTAGCAGGGTCTAAACATTATTGGCAAAAGAGTAAATAAGACTTTTCATTAAGTTGTCAAAAAATTCCAATACCACACCCCAAAATAAAAATGCTTAATATAGCCAGATGTTTCGCCCAATGATGAGTCATGTTTGCTTATCATTTGTTTTCAACAGATTTTGGACTTGCTCCTTTGTTGAGCATAATCATGTCTCAGAAAATAATATATAATAGTTATATAGCTTTTCTAAAGGTTTGCAAAGTTCTTTACATATATCATTTTATCCTCACAATCATGCTGGGAGGTAGATGCTATTATCTTCATTTTACAATGGCAATCAGATGTACTGTGTACAAAGTCACAGCAATATTGTAAGATGATCAGCTGTGAATGACTTAGCTATTCTCAGCAACACAATGATCCAAGAGAACTCTGAAGGACTTATGATGAAAAATGCTATCCATCCCCAGAGAAAGAACTGATGGTGTCTGAAAACAGATTGAAGCATATTTTTTAAACTTTATTTTTCTTGAGTTTTTTTGTCTATGTTTTATTTCATAACATGACTAATATGGAAATGTTTGAATGATTACACTTATATAACCTATATCAAATTGCGTGCCTTCTCAAAGTGGGGGGTGGGAAGAGAATTTGGAACTCAAAGTTTTTTAAACAAATGTTTAAAATTGTTTTTACATGTAATTGGGGGGTACTAAATAACAAAAGGAAATTTACAATGGCAATTAAGGTCAAATGATTTACATATGGCTTTGTTATTCAGTCATTTTTTTCAGTTATGTCCAACTCTTCATGACCCCATTTGGAGTTTTCTTGGCAAAGTTATTGGAGTGGTTTGCCATTTCCTTCTCCAGATCATTTTAGAGATGAGGATACTGAGGAAGACAGGGTTAAATGACTTGCCCAGGGTCATATTGCTAGTATATATCTGAGGCCAAATTTGAATTCAGGAAAAGGAGTGTTCTTGACTTCAGGGCTGAATCTATCCACTGGGCCACCTAGGGACACTTTCATATGGCTACATGGCTAGTAAATTTTGTCTGAAACAGCTTGACTCTAAATGTAGCACTCTCTCCTCCAAGCCACTTAGTTGCCTCAACCACTTAAAATATATACAATCTACTATATTGGATAGAGTTTTGCATTTGTAGTGAGCATGATTTGGCTTCAAATCCCACACATTTACTATCTTGCACCAATGGTCAAGTCACTTGACCATCCATTCTGTCATCTGTAAAATAATGATAATGATGCTAGTAGTAACTATTTCACAGTATTGTTGTGAGGCTCAAATGAAACCATCTATGTAAAGCCTTCTTTGAACTTCAAAGCACCAGATAAATAATGGCTATACGTTGATTACTACCATGTTACAATTTGGTGATAGGAGTACAGAAAAGTGCTCAAGCAGAGTTCACTCATTTCATTTGGATGGTTCCAAATTTATTCCTAATGATCCCTAGATTCCCTTGAAGAGTATATCCAAATTGGTAGGTCAAAAGAAATCTTAAATACATCAAAAGGACTTCTGACACAGACTATGTGACCTTGGAATCATTACTTCTTGGCTTCAGTCTTCTAATATCTAAAATGAGAGGGTTGAACTGAATGATCTTTGAAGTTTCTTCCATTTCTGACATTCTGTGATTCAGTGATTCATTACCATATTCACTCTATTTTATACCCTTAGTAACCTCAGATTTTAATCATAACTTTCTAAATTTTTCTTGTTTCCAAAGAAAAGAATCCTAATTTTCTTAGTCTTTTATCAGCAGCATAATAATGGTAGAAAAATGTTGTGAGCAGGATTGCTTAACCCCTCCCATTTGTACTTCCCCCATCTACCCGGGTTTCTTAGTATAAACACTCCTCTTCTCTAGGAAGTTGGATCAAAGAATCTCATTTTCTCATCTCTCTCTCTCTCTCTCTCTCTCTCTCTCTCTCTCTCTCTCTCTCTCTCTCTCTCTCTCTCTCTCTCATCTCCAAGACCCCAGTCAGAAACAATGCTCTGGAAAAACACTTCAGTGTTAGATCTATTTCTCTGCCTCCCTCAAGAGTCTTTTCCCAACTGCATTTCTTGTAAGTATATTCAGACTAGTAAAGGCTTGTGGTTATTGCTACTTATAAAGATGAAATAAATATCTAAAACAAAGAAAGGTAAATACTTTCCTCCTGTCCAGAGGGAAGGGATTCAGGCTTCTTTGAGACAGCCCAAGGCAGGAAAGGTGATAAGATCTAAAACCTTGGGATTTGTAGGCCTGTAGGATTTAAGCTACATAGAATATATCCCAATACTTCTCATGTCTAATCAGTCCAACTGTCCTTGACATCAGTATGGAGGTCCCCTTTCTTAAAGATGGCTGCCTTTGCCTATGCCTCCATTATTCCAGCTCCAGATGGCTTGCTGTTAACAATGGATATGACTTATCATTGTTTCTATCATGTTACTCCCTTTCTAATTTACTCAAGGGATTTGTTTATATATAACAAAGGGATGATGTGGTGTGGCCATATTTTTATAGTTCACTTAACACCTCATTATTGGTCCTTTTTTCTGTGATTAGATCTTGAGCTTTCAAAGACCAACACTACCAGAAAGCTATTCAATCCCTTGAATGGTATAAAGGGCATAAGGAGTTTTGCTATAATGGTTGGAATATAGGACAAAATTCATCAGCTCCATCATTCTCCCTCTAGTGTTAATAAGCTTCACTGAGGGTAATTTAAACTTCAAGGTAAATTTTGTGAATTGGATGCTAGGTGTCAGAGGAATGATGAGGAAAGGAATACATGCATCTACTAGGAAAGAGGGTTTGGAGGACCACTCTTTGGTGGTGAGGAAAGGTTAAAAAAAAAAGGTTTTGGCAGTCAACTGAGGAACCTTATTGGGTGTCAGTTGGATATAGGTGAGAAGTCTCTACTAACAAAGGAATTAAAGATGTATCATTTGGCCTCTAACTATGTTGGCTAAGGCTGTCTCACAGAAGAGCCATAATAGTCTCTTTAAGGAAGAAGAAGGCCAAACTGAACGTCTCTCTGTTTCTCATATAATGATCATCCTTCTTGCCTAGAATGCTCTTCCTCCTTACTTCCACCTCAAAGAATCACTCTATTTTTCAAGGTACAGCTCAAAAACCACCTTCTACTTGAAGCCTTTCTTGATTCCCTAAACTTCTAGTGTCCTTCTTCCCAAACCATCTTATATTTAACAATTCTGTGTGTATATTTATATACGTATAAGTATTTACCTATACACACTTATGTAAGCATATAATGTAACATACATATATCAAACAAAATAAAATTTTCCTTCATTAGAATATAAACTCTTTGTGAAGAGAGATTTTTTTTAGCCTTTGTAATCCCAGCACCTAACACACTTCCTGGTACATAATAGGTACTTAGTAATGCTAATTGATTGATCATAGCTTCTTTTCTTTTTCTTTTTCTTTTTTTGGTGAGGCAATTGGGGTTAAGTGACTTGCCCAGGGTCACACAGCTAGTAAGTGTTAAGTGTCTGAGGCCAGCTTTGAACTCAGGTCCTTCTGACTCCAGGGCTGGTGCTCTATCCACTGTGCCACCTAGCTGCCCCAATCATAGCTTCTTAATGACTTCATAAAATTTGAAGTTAATCCAGCCTGACTAGCTGTGCCCCCACCCATAGAGAAAAGGAGGAACATGCATCCAGAAACAGAATGACTAACAGATATCTAAATGTAGACTCACACTATCACCTACACACACACACACACACTCCTCAGAGGAACTCCTCCAATCCCTGTGTGCATCCTTAACTAGAAGTCAAAAGATGTCAGTGGCTGTTGGTGTATTTGCAAAAAAGCTACCTATCCTCCTGAATATAAAATTTTTCTACCTGGTGGCAGTTATTCACAGGTCCCAAGCCTATATTTCTGTATAAGACCATGTTGCTACATATGGTGCTATCATGTTAGGAAACCAGAGTAGAAACTGGAATGCTGGTGGAGCTTGCTGACTCATCTATCTTTGCATACTTTTTTTTTTTTTTAAGTGAGGCAATTGGGGTTAAGTGACTTGCCCAGGGTCACACAGCTAGTAAGTGTCAAGTGTCTGAGGCCGGATTTGAACTCAGGCACTCCCGACTCCAAGGCTGGTGCTCTATCCACTGCGCCACCTAGCTGCCCTGCATACTTTTTAGTATACCATGAATGATGGCTTGCATATAATCATTAAGCCCTGTAGTTAAGTTTAAATAGTATAAAACTGTATTTCAGGGGGCAGCTAGATGTCGCAGTGGTTAAAGCGTTGGCCCTGGATTCAGGAGTACCTGAGTTCAAATCCAGCCTCAGACACTTAACACTTACTAGCTGTGTGACCCTGGGCAAGTCGCTTAACTCCCATTGCCCCGCAAAAAAACCCCAAAATACAAAAAAAACAAAACTGTATTTCTATTATGTTTAATTCAGAACTAGACTAATTTGTTCAATATAAAGTAAATACTGAAAATAGTTTAAGATAAAATGCCTGAACAGGAAAAAATATATATTTTACAAGTGATGGTATTATTCAGTCT
Organism: Dromiciops gliroides; assembly: GCF_019393635.1. Lineage (NCBI taxonomy): Eukaryota > Metazoa > Chordata > Mammalia > Microbiotheria > Microbiotheriidae > Dromiciops > Dromiciops gliroides. The sequence continues at coordinate 505,522,673 of NC_057861.1, read as the reverse complement.
AGGGAAGGATGTAACTACAATTCAGCTTTTCCAAAACAAAAGGAAGATATTATTTTCACTGGGGAGCTTAAAGGACTCCATATCTAAACTCTTCCACCCAAAGATAAAGAATACAAAGAAAAAAAAAAAGGATACAAAGAAAAGGAGTAGTCCTACTTTCTAATACTTATTAATTCTTCAACATTTTGGACTTCTACCTATATGACCAGGTCCCAATTAATGCAAACAATAAATCTCCCTGAAATGGTTACATTCTTTGAATTCATATGGACTATTTTCTTTGGGCTAGAGCTAATCACCATATTTTACATAAGTATAACTTCAAATAAAGAAAATTTGAATATATGCAAATGCTACATGGGATTCAGTATTTTTCTAATCAGGATCTTGATGTATATTAATAACTGAACCTGGGAACAAAAGCAGGTCTGATCTGTTTCCTTATCAAGTGATGATAGCAAGCAGCAGACAGTGGAAGGGATCCCCAGCAACTCTCTCTCTCACATACATCATGGGCTTATATTACAGATGAGAAGCCACTCACATTCCACATGCAAGGTACAGGTATGATCTAGGCAGTGTGAACCCAATTAGGCTCCTAGGAAACATTCAGGAAGGGCTCCCCTTATCTTCTGTCTCTTGCAAAATTGGAAAGATTAATGGATCAGATAGTCTGAAGACTGGGATCTAGTCTTATCTAAGTAAGTCATAGGATCTCAACTCCTCACAGAGGAGACTGTATTTTAGTCCCAGAGGCAACTGGCAGCCACTGAAGTTCCTTGAGAAAGAGAATGACATGGTTTCATCCGTGCTTTGGGAATTGCAACTTGGCAACCTATGAAGATGGATTGGGGAAGGGAGGGGCCCATTAAGAAGCTTTTCCAATAGTCTAGTCAAGGTTTGATGAGGACCATAGGTCATAGATCATAGACTTAGAACTGGAATCAACCTTAGAGGCCATGTAGTCCAAACACCTCATTTTATAAATGAGGAAATGGGGGCCCAGGGAGGTAAAGTGATTTTCTCAATGTCACAAATAATAAGCATCAGAGGTGATATTTGAACTGAGGACTTTTGAATTCAGAGCCAGTATTCTTCCTACTAGAGTAAATGTTTTCTCCTCAACTAGTGTGAGTTTGGTATGAGTAAAGAAAAGGGTATAAATTTGGGAGGAGATAGAACCACCAAGACTTAGCAGTTGATTAGATGAGAGGAGTAGTGGTGCATGAATGAAGAGTTGAAGATGACTCATAAGTCTTTATCCTGGATGACTGGAAGAATTGTAGAAATGGGGGTGTCAGAACATTGGAGAAAAATGAATTTTCATTTGACCTATTGAGTTTGAGGTGCCTAAGGAATACCCAGGTGGAGCTGTCCAGCAAACAGGGAAAGATGAGGGCTAGATATATAGATTTTGGAGTCATCTGCATAGAATATCTAGAACGCAAAGAAACTGATGAAATCACCAAGAGCATAAAGAGAGGGAAGAGAAAAAAGCCCAGGACAGAGCCCTGGGACACACCCATATATATGGGGTAGGATATGGATAAAGTTGGTGAGTCTGTAAAAACGAGTGGAAAAGATCCATCAGCCAGAAAGAGAATTACAGTAATGTCATGAAAACCTTGAGAAGAACAAATCCAGAAGGAAGAGATATTGGACAGTGTCAAATGCCACTGAGAGTTCAAGAAGGATATTTAACAATGAATAGATTATTAGTGACCTTGGAAGAAGTGTTAGAGTGGCAAGGACACACAGATTTCAGGGAGTTGCTTTTGATACTATTGAGTATTTAAGCCTTAATAAATTAAGTGAACACCTCCTACACATTTAGAAGATGCAGTTATTGAGAGTACTCTGCATCTACAGGGTTTAATGGAGTTTTTGTAATCCTACACAATGATATTTTGTTAATATCACTTCCGGGAATAGCAGAGCTTTGAAAGAATGGCTACCAAGAAATCTGGATTTGAAGCCAAAAGATTTGGGCTCAAATTCTGACTCTTTTGATTACTACCTGCCAAGATCACTCAGTTTATAATAAATCTCTGGGCTTCCACTTCCTCATCTGTAAAATGAGGGAACTAACTGGAGTAGATGAAATTGAAATCTTGTTGTACTCTTAATATGTGATCTGAACTCAGACTTCTAAGTTTGTTCTCTTAGGGACCTAAAATTTGCAAACACTCCTTGAATTATAAATTTTGGAACAGAAAGGAGCTTTAGTCCAAGCTCTTCATCTTAGACATGAGGAAAATGAATCTTTGAAGAAGTGAAGTAACTGACTTTAAGCCTCATGAGTACTATCTACTATCCTTGAAACTAGAAAAATCCAAAATACTGAGTATTTCTTCCACATCGTTGTACATTTTTTAGGTTATACAAAACTAAAATAAGAAAACAGGTACAATAGACTGTGGTATACACGATGGCATGTTCTCAGATGTGTCTTGTAGGAAGAGAACCACAACAGGAATCCACTGAATTGCTTCCTATCTCTGGCACTTCTATCCTCTAAACTTAAAGACATTTCTAATTAAGCGAGGGCCTATGTGAAAGGGGGGGGGATATTTATTTGGCATCTCACATGTATAAATTGTATCCCAAAGTGCTTTGTATAATTAACGCAGTCAGAAAGCTCTGAGAAATCAAAAAAGAAAAGAAATTGATGGGATTTCTCCTCTCCAAGTTGTAAGAAGATGCCATAATTGAGCGGTTTCTCAAATAGGATATAAAGAAAAGCTAGTGTGCATACACACACACACACACACACACACACACAGAGCTGGTGTATGTAGATATACATATATATGGTTCATAGACATACATGAGCTGGTTCATATATACACAAACATATCTATACATATACATGTATGAATGTAAAAATTCAGAACAACCTCTTGCTATCACTTTCTTTTTTTTTCTTTTAGTGAGGCAATTGGGGTTAAGTGACTTGCCGAGGGTCACACAGCTAGTAAGTGTTAAGTGTCTGAGGTCGGATTTGAACTCAGGTCCTCCTGAATCCAGGGCCAGTGCTCTATACACTACGCCACCTAGCAGCCCTTGCTATCACTTTCCATTTCTAAAGGAAAAAGCCTGTTGGGTCAGAAAGAGAGGGAGGTAAAGTGCAGCTATGGGGTGAAAGAAGTAGGAACTGGGTGCCCTTAAATCAGAACTTCTTAAACTTTTTCCATTTGGGAATCCTTTTTGCCCTAGAAAATTTTGCAGGACCCCAGGTATATAGGTATATAAAAGAGATATACATAACCTTTCACTTGCCAAATTTTCCATGATCCCCACATTCAGCTACCCACAATTTAAGAAGCTAGATCTTAAATGACTAGCGCTGAAAAGTTAAGACAATCTGTACAGTTTTAGAGAGACCGGTGCCCTAAGAAGAAGAAAATGAAGAGAAGCTGATGTAAAAAAAGGAATAGATTTAATTGATATAGAACCTCAGGAAGGGGAATTGAGTTTACTGAAAGGGAGAAGCCACACTAAATGTCCACGACTAAATTGAGCACCACGGTCTAAAAGGGGAGAGGAGGTTGGTGGGGGGAAGACGAAAGGAAACAAGAAAACTGTATCCTTTCGGAAAACGTGAAGGAATGGAGTGATATTTACCAAAGGTGAGAAAGTGGTAATCCTGTTCAAGGGGGCTGGGGAAAGATGAGAGGACAATCCTTCTGGATTTGTCCTTCCTCTGAAAAAATAGGAGGAACTTCAGCTCTTGGAGTGGGGGACGGGGAAAGAAAGATTGGCGAAGAGGAGCGAATGGGTGCAGTCTTCCAATACTGAATACATAAAACGGCAGGAAGTGAAAGAAAACTTTTGTGGGGTGAAAGTGGAGAAAGGTGGGGAAGGGGACATTGGGAAAGGGAAACAAAGTGAACATAGAAAAAGAGCGGGGGCGGGGGGTGGGCAGCTAAGTTGCGCAGTGGATAAAGTACCGACCCTGGATTCAGGAGGACCCGAGTTCAAATCCGGCCTCAGACACTTGACACTGTGTGACCCTGGGCAAGTCACTTAACCCTCATTGCCCCGGGGGAAAAAAGAGCTAGGAGGAGCAGTGAAGAGAGGCTGAGGCTGAGGAAGAACGAACGTTATTCTCTTACTTCTTCTTGCCCTGGTCGGAATAGAAGTTGGAGAAGAGTCCTTCCCTGCGGTTCTGGTTCACTAAGCCGGAGTAATCGAACTGCAGCACGTAGTGGCGGTCGGGCTTCAGGGTTTCGTTCAGCTCCATCACCACGTACTCCATCTCCGGGAACTTCCAAAAGTTGTTCACCTCCACCTGGCCCACTGGCTGCTGCTCACTGTCAGCCTCGGGGCCCTCCGGCAAGGGTCCCAGCACCCTGGAGCCCTCGTAGTCTAGGCTGAGGCTGTGGAGCAGCACTCGGGCGGTTGGGGAGACGCATTGTACAGTGATGCTGAGCCGTCCGCCGAAGGTCTTCGCTGTCTGCTGGATCTGGTCCGGCCGCAGGTAAATCCATAGCTCCAAGTCGTAGTGCAGGGGCACCACGTCGGAGGGCAGGCGCGGGTGCTTCCAGGGTTCGGAGGTGAGCGGGAGCTGGGGCTCAGAGGCGGACAGGTGCGAGTGGTCCAGGGGCTCGGAGGCGAACAGTCCCGGGTGGTCCCAGGGCTCTGGGGTGGACAGGCTCGGGTGGTCCTGGGGCCCGAGGGTGGACAGGCTTGGGTGGTCCCAAAACCAGGAGGGTAGGGTGGCGCTCGGCTGGGTGTCGGGGGTGAGGGTGGTGCTGGTCTCGACCTCCTTTTTCTTTTCCTCCGCTAGCGGCTTGTTGGGCACCAGATTGAAAGGCAATGAGGCTCTGGTCAACGTGTTGGACTTCTCCGACGGCACCGGTGATGCCTGAGTGCAACGCACGTAGAGGGAGCTAAGCGCCGCCACCCCCAGCAGCAGCGCACCCAGCAGCACCAAGGTAAAGACGACCACCTTCCGGCTCAGGTAGAAGCCGGATCGGGAAATAACTCCCATGGTGTCCGCTGAATAACCAGTGACCCCCATGTCACTGACGGAATTGTCGAGTGGTGAGAGGAGCCGAGCCTAAAACCTGGGGAAGCCCCTCACCGCCCACCGCCCCACCCCCGTCTGGGCGTTCCCCCCGCCCCCTCCTACTCATCCCCTCTAATCCACACACACTCTCCCTTTTTTTTTCCTCCCCCCCCCCCACCTCCAAGTAGGGTATGAGAGATGAAGAGGGGATGAAGTGCTAATCTAGCCTCTCTGACCAGAGACTGGGAATAGGGCATGAGGAAAGCGCCCACTGGCTAGATTCAAGTTCTTGCCTGACTCTCCCATCTCCGGCCTCATTCTAGGGAGGAGGAGGCAGGCGGGAAGCCCCAGAGGCGGGGCTGACTACTCATTCTACCTCCTCTGTCCTAGCCCAACTTGAGAAGGAAAGAGAAAAATATGAGGGTGCTAGTTGTAGGGGGTGGGAAGGAAGGGAGGGGAGAGAACGGGAAGGGAGCGCTTTGGTGCGCAAGGGGAGTGGAATCTGATAGTGTAGTATAAATCCTTTTTAACGCCAAACTGGCTTGACCCGTGATAGTAGAGAGGGGTGCTGATGGGAAAATTTTTTCTGGTTGTCCATTCTCTATCCAGACCTCAAATTTTCCCCCAGCTCCTAGTTTGGGGGGGAGCCTCCTGGACCCCAGTTTCTCGTGTTCTGGAGAAGAGAAGGAATGGTCCCTTTCAACTCTGAAATTCTAGGACTGAGACGAGGGAAGGGATAAAACCTCCTTTCCTCTGGACCTCCGCAAACTTTTTTCAACCTTGTGTTTAGGGATCGTTTACGGAGTGAGCCCAGGGATGTACTGACATGAGTGGCGCACAACACGAAAACATAGTCCGGCTTGCCAGGCAGCGTGAGCTCAATCTTCAACTTCGTTAAGAAATCTGGTTTCTTTCTCCATTAGGAATGTGCTTTTGCCTAGAGGAGGAGGTTCAGTAGCGTTCAACTATTTAGCTTTAGAACTGAAGGAGACTTTTTTTCTCGCCATTAATAATAATTCGGAAAACCGAGTGTGCCACAATGCAAAACTAAGTTCTAAAGTTCTATGGGAATATAGAGAGATGGTGAACTGGGCCTTATGATTTCACTGATATAGGGGACGCCCAGGCGAGGAAACACCTACTAACCTACTGCTTTTAGATAGTTACCTAGAAGGAGTGAGTTTAAGTGATCTATCTGACCAGTCCCACAACTAGTCAATGTCAGAGGCCAGCACTTTATCAGCTATGCCTCATTGATTCCTCTTTGTATATGTGTGTCTGTGTCTGTGTGATGAAATATAGGCAGTGAACAAATGAGACAAACAGGAATAAAAGTTTTGGGGGGCAGCTGGTGTCGCGGTAACATATAAAGGAGCCGTGTTTGGTGAAAAAGCAAATAAGTCAAATGCCCCGCATATAAAGACTTGCCCACATCTGTTCTCTTCCCTGAGACCCCCCCAGTCAAAGAGAGTCGGCTTTGATTTTGCTGGGGAATTTCTCAGCCGAGATGCCAAGATTTTCCTGGAAAATAATTCCTCCTACCTAGGTGAATAAATCTGGAGGAAAGGCTAGGACATAGAAAGTTTAATCCACATCAGGGAGCGGGCAGTTGCCAGGAGGCTAGCAGTTCTGTAGAGATACAGAGGAGAGTTCTCAGTGTTTTACACAGTTTTAGGACAGACAGGTGGCAAAGGGAGACCATCAGGTAAGGCTATTCGCCCACTTTCCTTATTTAGGAGGTTGAGTAAAAAAGACAGGATGCCAACAATTTGGGGGGTGAATGTTTTAACTTTGGAGTAACCTTGGTGTCACCCAAGATCTGGTTTGTGCTGGTAAGAATGTTTCCCTGTAGTTAATCTCATCAGACCATCTTAGTAGGGTAGCAGGTCTCTAGTTAATCTCATCAAAATATTTTGGAGGGATGGATTGGAGACTTCTCAGAGATAGAATCAGCACAACACTGCAGGCTACATTTCTTTGCATTTCTTTGATTTCTAAGGTTGCTGTTTCTGGGGACATATTTTCCCCAAAGCTCCCAGCAAGCAGGTGTTGTACATTTCCTCCACCATTCCCTTCTTTGATACTCCATTAGAAGTATCATCAAATCTGGACCACCCAGCATAAAGGCTTCATGATGCAATAAATCAGTTTGTACAGCAAAATAGGAAGCTTAATCTAAAGAGTGTTATGGTGGTGAGGAAACAGAAAGGTGGAGAACAAACAAATCATACAAAATCCAGAATACTATCACAAATATCAAGAAATCAATTATACTGCAACAAATCTGGGAAGGAACAAACAATTTAAGCAACCTAGATCTTAACCATTAAAAAATGTTAAGCCAGTTTAAGAGACAATGGATAATAAATGTGTATGACCAGATAGCTGGAGGAAGCTATGTGGTACAGTGGATAAAGTGCTGGGCTTGGAGTCAGGAAGACTCATCTTCCTGAGTTCAAATCTGGCCTCAGATATTTACTAGTTGTGAGACTCTGGGCAAGTCACTTCACCCTGTTTGCCTCCATTCCTCATCTGTAAAATGAGCTGGAGAAGGAAATGGCAGATTCCTCCAGTATCTCTGCCAAGAAACCCCCAAATGGGGTCATGGAGAGTTGGACACAAATGAAAAATTACTTAACAATAACAAATAATCAGATGGACAAAACCAGGGAATTTTCATTTAGAGAACAGGTCTCTTGTTCCATCTTGGGTTTAGCTCTCTAATTCGTTGAAGTCATTTGCTTCTGGAACACATTTTCCCTGGAAATTCTGAGGCAAAAGGGTCTGGTCTAGACCACTATCCACACATTGTCCAGTGTGGTCTGTTTACAGACCTAGGGATGGACCAAAGGGTTAGACCTTTTCGCCTTGTTTCTAGTGCAGATTTCTCCCACTAAATCTGCTTTCCAGGTCTCTAAGTCATGCAATGACATTTGTGAATATTCCCTATATAATGCTGTTCAAACCCACCAGGAATAAAGCTTAGTATGATTTAGGAATACCTGACAAAACCTAATTACATTGGCCTACCAGTAATTAGTTTAGGTGGTAAAAGCTAGTGCAACTGTTATGGAGTTAACAATATAAATATCAAGTCTACAGGAAAATCAAACCAGGCACCTACAACTGAAAAGTTCTGGGTTTCAGCATTCACAGACCACGTTCTTTCCATCTTGCCTAAGCTCTGTAGATGACATGCATTGTTTATCTCTGTAGGTTAGACAAAGAGTTTCTGACCGGTTTATTGATATTATCAGAAAGAGATCTCAAAGAGGAAAATCATAATTTAAAGTTCCTTGACAACTATTAAAGCAATTGTCCATGTAAAAGACTCAAGCCAACTTGAGAATCTATATACAATTACTAAAATATAATCAAAGCTTGTATATTTGTGCATGTATATAGATGGGTATCTGTGGATATTCAAATGGAATTGAAAGAGGTTCAGAACTTTGTTTGAAACTTTTTCAGTCTGGTTTTCCATTACCTACAGAACCAACTATAAAGCCATTTTAGGATCCCTACCCTCATTTGACCTTTTGTCATTGTTTTCACTGGAATAACAGCGAAGGTTCTAAGGCCACTTATACAATTATGGCTGTCATGATGAGTCTTTTAAGTTTATTCTCTTACATATTGGAAGAAAATATTTGGAAGCCAACCACATCTATCTTGATCTTACTGACATCTAAAATTCTTTTAAACTTTCCACATTACTTTACTAAATCTGCCTTTTCTTTTGCTATCCTCTAGATATTTTGATAGCTGGAAAAGATGAGGATTTTCTATTGTCCCAACCTGCATGAAAATCATGATTCTATATTCCTACCCTTTTGGGGAAATAAGAGCTTTTACTTCATGTCACGCTCTAATTGAGTTTTTCACACTTGTGTCAGTGTAGTTGTGTCATCCAGCTTTCTTTAACTTTATTTCCCTTTGGACTTTCTACACTGGTTCCACACTGCACTTTCCTTGACTTCTACTTGCTTGATCCCTCACATCGTTATTTTCCAATCATCTCTCAAGTCAACTTCAGAGCTAGTTTTCTTATACAACTAAAATTTGCAAAAACTTTTACTCTTTCCCCGATCAAAAATAAAACAGTTGAGGGACAATTTTTCATTTTCCCAAGGAAAATGCTTCCAATTCGTTATTTTCCTTAAGAGCTTACAAATGAATGGTCTGCTTAATTTCTTTAATTTCTCTTTTAATCTCAAATTAATTTTCCTAAAGTAATTTTCCCAGGCAATTAAATCCTACCAAATCATTTACAGAATACCATAATTGTCCATTTCAAAATATTTCATATTTTTCTAAACTTGCCTTTGACTAAAACAAGTTAGAGAGTTGACAATACCTGTGCTAGGCACTTCTCCAACACCAGATATGGCTCTAGATCTTCAAATTCTAATGCTGTTTTTCCCTTTACTAGAGACAGCATCTTTAGATTGGCTTCAGTTCATTTGGGGAATGAACATCTTCTAACTGGTGAAATTGCCTTCTTTCCTTACATTAAAACAACAACCACAAAAATTCACTCTCCAGGTAAAGGCTAGAGTGATATATGTCTAGGTGCTGTTTAAATGCAAATTTCACAAAGAATTCACTTTTGACAGTCCTAAAGGACCTGCATATTGCCAACTGCCATATTTTACCATAAATTTCTTCGAATGGGGAAAGGATCCTTTTCCTTTTGTCTATCTACCTGTCTGTCTGAAATTCCAATGTGGCTAGAGTTAGGAACACAGAGAGGAGACTATCTTTTGAGTTTTGAAACTTGGTTAGAAAAATTTTCACCTTACAAAAATCCTTTTTTTTTTTTTTCCTAATCAGGCCACAGGAGAAAGTCAGCTGGATTTAGATACAGAACACAAACAATGCTAACAGCATATACTTCACGTCATAAAAAATACTTAAGGTACCAATGTTTTTTTTTCCTCCCAAAGATGCCAGTAGTCCCTTTTAGAATGGGGAACCATTTCAGAAACTTTTCTAAACAAATTAATTTGTCAAGATTAAAACTCCCATCATCTGGCCTTTGCTTACTGATATTTTCATAAGTCTATCCATTCTATATGTGACATAAAAGTACTAAGAGCTTTAGAGATAAACTCTAAAGCATTTTGGGGGGCTGAGAATAAATTTTGATCATTTAGTTCAGAAAAGACCCAGAATTTAATTTATGTTGTTGACATGATTCAGTCTATCCTCAGAATGAATTAGGACCCTACAACATCAGTACAACTGTGCAGACTACATTTCTTTGCCCTCTAAGACTACTATTTCTGGGATGTTTTCCCCCAAACTCACAGCATTCAGGTTTTGTACATTTTCTCCATGATTTCAGATCAAATACCATCAGATAACTATGAAATGACTAAGAGAAAAGTTTCTCCAAGTCCTCATCTTTGCTCTGATCCTTCTATGAAAGGGAAGTAGGTAGTAGAAGAGCTTCGAGATCTTCTTCATGTCAAAAGTGTGAACCAGTCCCTTGGGGCCCTGGATCTGGTCAGCTCAGAAACACACTCCAACCCTCCCACCAGCCCCAGGCTTGCTTTCATAACAACCCATTTTCAAACCTTTAAGAAAAGATAACAATTGGTCAGCGTTCGCACCAGTGAAACTGAAAAGAACAAGTAGTTTCTATTTTTAAATTTTTTTAAGTAATAAACATTTTTATTTATAGTTTTTGGTTCCAATTTTATCCCTCCTTCCCTCCCCCACTCCAGATAGTAAGCAATCATATATAGGTTATATACGTACGATTATGTAAAACATTACCGTATTAGTCATTTTGTATCAGAAAACTTGAATAAAATTTTTTAAAAATTAAAGTGAAAAATGGCATGCTTCAGTCTGTGTTCCATCAATATTGGTTCTTTCTTTGGAGGTGGATAGTATGTTTTATCAATAGTCCTTTGGGATTGTCTTGGATCATTGTGTTGTTGAGAATAGTTCTCACTATTCTCAGTCTTTCACAGTTCTTCATCAAACAATATTACTCTCTCTGTACAAAATGTTCTCTTGGTTCTGCTCTCTTCATTATACATCAATTCATACAAGTCTTTCCAAGCTTTTCTGAAATCATCCTACTTGTCATTTCTTATGGCCCAATAATATTCCATTACCATCATATACCACAGCTTGTTTAGCCATTCCCCAATTGATGGACATTCCTTTGATTTCCAATTCTTAGGAACAAGTAGTTTCAAGGGCACTTATTGCATAAAGTGGTCTTTGGCATCTCTTCCATTTGTTTGCTATTTAGCAGTTGAGTTCCTCTGGCTGTTTGCCCGGATTGGTGTCTGCATATGGGGGGAGGAATTGGGAGGTGGGTAGAGGAAGAAGAGCCAAGAGATGGAACATTAAATAAAGTTTGTCAAAGTGCCATTTCATATGAAGGCTTTGAGTCAGCATTTTCTTGAGGGAAAAGGAGGTGTTCCTTTGAAATGAGAAGACTTGAATGTTCACAGTAGTCCCCAAAAGTGGGCATTTCAGAATTCATCACAGCCAGAAAACAAAGAGTGAACTGGAGAGACTTTCACTTTCTGCCTTTGAACTGAACATTTCCAGTAAAAGGTCTCTTCTGAGGCAGTTCAAATGCACAATGGCACATTCACACCTCTCTAGAGAAACTAGGACCATCTTGGATACCTGAAGAATAGGAAATAGTGCTCTCCCTTCCAATACATTCCATCCCACAAATTAGCCTCACTACCAAACCATTTCCTGGCAGTTTTCCTCTCACATAGTTCACATGAATGTTCTACTGTAATTCAATGACTCACCTGTCCACAAAACTGAGATCAGAGAGAACTTAAACTAGCTTTTCTTCTCAAAGATAGCAACAGTCTCTATAATTGTTCTAAATCATTACGATTTAGGCACAAATGGCTGCAACCTGAAAAAGTTAGAAAGAGAAAGTCAAGATTACTCACAAGCCAGGCAGGCTGAGAAGAAGCCCAATCACCCCCTGGGCCACGCTGTAGCACAAACGGTGTGTCCGGGAAGCAGCGCTACACTTTAAGGAGTAAAAAGCCAAGAAACAGTAAGCCAGGATGAGTAGGCAGAGAAAGCAGAAGACCATCGAAAACTTCTTTGGGGGAAAGGTAGACCACAATACATCCTCAGAAGAAAAAGATAATAATAGGGTCAAAGCTCCAACATCCAAAGCTTCCAAGAAAAATATGAACTGGTCTCAGGCCATGGAAGCTCTCAAAAGGGACTTTGAAGAGAAAGTAGGAGAGATAGAACGAAGATGTAGAGAAAGAGAGGAAGGAAAGAGAAAGTCAAGACCCTCTGAGGCCTGAACAGCAGTGTAGACTACAAGTATCTACAATTGTCCTTGGCATCATGTGTTGTTCTTTTAGGGGGAGAGGGATGTGACAGAGAAAGTACTGGCAAATAGATTTGTTGGGTTATCATTTCTCTCTTTGATAGAATTGAGTAAATAGGATCATAGGTTATAGATTTAGAACTATAAGAGTTTTCCAAGGCCATCTAGTCTAACTCCCTTCTTGTATAGACAAGGAAGCTGAGGCCAGGGGAAACTACGTGACTTACCTATGCCAATAGGAAGTGTCAGAGGTAAGATTTGAACTCAGGTCTTTTACCTCCAGAACCAGCGTGCTTTTACATAGTACCATACTGCTTCCTGTATAATCAGATACCTTCTTTTATTTCTAAAAGTAATCTTGGGGGCAGCTAGGTGGTGCAGTGAATAAAGCACTGGCCTTGGATTCAGGAGGACCTGAGTTCAAATCCAGCCTCAGACACTTGACACTTACTAGCTCTGTGACACTGGGCAAGTCACTTAACCCTCATTGCCCCGCAAAACAATCAAACAACAAAAAATAAAAGTAATCTTATCATTTTCTTGGTGTGGAATATTTGGTGTTCTCAGGGACAATGAGATCTCTTTGTACCCAGTGTGTGATAAATAATGAAAACATATTTCTGTGAGAGAAATGTGGCCAGAACATACCTTCCAATTCATATATACAAATTCTGTCTTTTTACTTTATACACAACAGAATGGTAGGTGTTTATAGAGGGATACAAAGAAATCTATTTGTTGTTGAGTCATTTCTCATTCTTTGTGACCCCATTTGGGGTTTTCTTGGCAAAGATACTGGAATGGTTTGCCATTTCCTTCTCCAGCTCATTTTCCAGATAAGAAAACTGAGGCAAGCAGGGTTAAGTGACTTTCCCAATATCACACAGCTAATAAGTATCTGAGGCTGGATTTGAACCCATGAAGAGGGATCTTCCTGACTCCAGGTCCACTGGACTACCTAGCTGCCCCACAAAGAAATCTACTCTTGACCTTTTAAGAAACTTAAAATTGAAGCAAGAAGACACATGGGACTCTGTGTCTTATCCCCTTCCTAATCCCCCACCCCAGCCCCAACAGTCTTCAGGTGTCCTGGTGTTCTGTATTTAAATGATTCTTAGGTCTGGATAAAATGAGTAAGAGATGTTCTGAACCTAGGTCTTCCTCTTATTCAGCAGCAACCTCTAAGAAACCCAGTCCTAGTACTGATCAGCACAGGAGTTTTGACCTGCTCTGTTTCTGTCCTGCTCTGGTTTGGGCTTTCTTGGGCACCCTAGTGGTCCCCCATTCCCAGAAACCCACCATATTAGTGCTGAACAATGTGGTCACACAATTGGCTCCAAATGTATTTCAGCTCAGAACTCCTGAATGCAAGCAAGCCACCAGCCTTATTGTTGTTTGATCATTCAGTTGTGTTCCACTCTTCATGACCCCATGGATTATTTCCCTGGGAATTTTTTTTTAGCAGTGATACTAGAGTACTTTGCCATTTCCTTCTCCAGTTGTCCCCATATGGAACTGAGGCAAATAGGGTTTAAGTGACTTGTCCTGGGGTTATACAGCTAGTTAGTGTCTGAGGCCAGGTTTTAATTTAATATATTCCTAACTCCAGGACCAGTGCTCTATCTGTTGCATCACTCAGTTTCCCCTATAGCAAGGATTGTAGGCATGTGCTATTACATGTAGCCTGTATTTAGAGTTGTCTTTCTTCCTTTCTTTTTTTTGGAAAAAAACCAAAAACCAAAAAACACCCAACTACTTTTTTTAAAGGTTGAGGAAAATGACCACTACCATTTCACAATAGCCATTTGACTAAGGGGTATAGACTTGTGGAATGATTGTTACCAAATATAATTTTCATAATCCTTAGAACAGATCAAATGAGAAATATAAAAGCATCGTTATTAATAAAAACAATAATTAACATTTGTAGAATCCTTTGTGTTTTTCAAGGATCTTTTACGTATTATTTCATTAAACCATCATGATCTATCTACTTCTGAGGTAAATAAGACGGGTAGTGTTATTCCCATTTGACCAATGAAGAAACTGGGAGATTAAAAGATAAATCACATGACTTGCCCAGAGTCAATTACAATAGTCAAGATTAGAATTTAGAACTAGTTTTCTTTCTACTACATATATAAAAAGTTACACTACATAAATGTAACTTCATCTTGTCTTTCTATGTATGTCTCATTATGGTTGAATATATGTTCTTGTTCCTCTACTCCATGCTCCATGACATATTCATGAGAGCTCCCAAACTTTACAAGAAACAGTAGCATTCTAGGTAAATCTATAGAATCATTAATACCAGTGTAACATGTGCATGAGGTGTCCAGCCATACTGTAGCACTTCACACCTCTTATATGGGGCATATGTACATATACTGTGTGCTGACTTACTCCAACCTGCCCTCACATTGGCAGGTGTCCATCCCCAGAGAAGGACCATCCTCACAAGGTTATACTCACATTATCTCAAGATCCTAGTAGTATCCCTGTTGTGGGGTTAACATAATCCCATTGCTCATCACACATAAATTGAGGTCACAGTTTCCCACTCAGTACCTGTGAGAGTGAGTGGGCACACACTTAAAAGAAAACTGGTAGGTAAATATATGAGTGAGAAAAACGCATGTCCTCCCGTCAATTCACAATTCTGGATTGTAGGCCTTGAGGGATTATTTGTCCATTTAACACTATCTGTCCAGGGCAGCTAGATGATGCAGTGGATAAAGCACCGACCCTGGATTCAGGAAGTTCAAATCAGGCCTCAGACACGAGACGATTACTAGCTGTGTGACCCTGGGCAAGTCACTTAATCCCCACTGCCCACCCCCACAAAAGACTATCTGTCCACACGAAGCAAATTGTTAACTGATCCTTCTTTGAGCCTCACTGCTCTCCAACTAGGTAAATCCACTTTTATTTTACTCTCAAACTGATAAAGCATTTACAAACTCTTTTAATTTAAAAATATGTTGAAAAATGTTAATTTGGGGGCAGCTCGGTGGCACAGTGGATAAAGCACTAGCCTTGGATTCAGGAAGACCTGAGTTCAAATCTGACCTCAGACACTTGACACTTACTAGCTGTGTGACCCTGGGCAAGTCACTTAATCCCCACTGCCCTGCAAAAAAAACAAAAACAAACAAACAAAAAACAAGAAAAAAGAAAAGATGTTAATTTGGCTAATGTTTCTTTTTAACCAAAGAACTACATCCATCAGGCTGGATGAAATCCATCTGGACAATATAGAAAATCCCCAATAATTATTCATTCTCTAGCATGTTGAGTCAGACAATCAGTTTCTAGAAAACAGTACATAGCAAAGAAGCTCAGATTAAGTCTCTGAGCAAGGCAGAGAAACCTATCCAGCTCTTCCATCATCAGTATGTGATGAGTGTCGAACAACCAATTTGTAGCAAATAAACCTCTCAGAAAAGCAAATACAAAGCCTGTTTTCTCCTCTGCTTTTCCCCTTCCAACTAGAAATGGAAACAGAGCAACATGTACAATTGAGTCTTTACCACTCTCAAATTCTAAGTGGTGCTTCTTGTCCAATGAGTTCTAGTCTCTCTTTAACCAATCAAGAATCTCCTAGTGGGGGGCAGCTAGGTGGTGCAGTGAATAAAACACTGGCCCTGGATTCAGGAGGACCTGAGTTCAAATCCAGCCTCAGACACTTGACACTTACTAGCTGTGTGACCCTGGGCAAGTCACTTAACCCCAATCGCCTAATCAATCAATCAATCAATAATTAAATAAATAAGAATCTCCTAGTGGAAGCCTTCTTTAGCTCACTGCACAACCTGTATCTTCTTCAAACAGATCCGGCAATTCTAGCCTTTTACCCCTGCTCTTTCTTCAATTTTCAATCTTCATTTGCCAGGTTCTTCAATACTATTTTCAATGGATTCAAAGGCTCGGTGTTCACTCATGATGCAAAAACTCACCAAATCTCCCCTAGGAAATCAACAATCTGTATTTAATCATCTGATAGTCTGTAAACAGTCACACAATTTTTCATTTTGTGAGTTTTAACCTCTTAAGATTTAAAACAGATATATTCAAATGAGATGAGGGACAACAGTGGGCTCCAACCTCTTCCTACCCTACAAAGGGTTTAAGAGTGTGTGTCAGGGGCAGCTAGGTGGCGCAGTGGATAGAGCACTGGCCCTGGAGTCAGGAGGACCTGAGTTCAAATCTGGCCTCAGACACTTAACATTTACTAGCTGTGTTAACCCTAATTGCCTCACTAAAAAAAAAAAATAAAAAAAAAAGAGTCTGTGTCTCAGACAACTATGCTTCTTCATTCTCATGTTATATGAGTTTTCAGTAAACTCCTTATATTTAACCTAAGTCTGCAGCTCTACAACTTTTACCCCTTGTTTCCTGGAGCCAAGCAAGTCTAGTCTCTCTTTCATGAGACCGCCATCGAATACTTGAAGACAGCTATCATGTCCCTAAGACCATTTCACAAGTGGGCAAATTAAGGCACAGAGAAGAGAAATATCCCCCCTCCATGAGTGGCACATAAATCAGTGGTTGAACTAAAACCAGAGCCCCTCTCGGAACACAGTTCCCTTTACAGAAGCCTTGCTTTTCTTTCATTAACCCAGGCAAAAACTGACATAAATTTAATACAATTCTACTAGAATATCAATGGGTTTTCCCCCACACATAGTTGCTAATAAAGAAGGTCCTTTGGTCATTGAAGCCATGATTTCATGAGTCTACGACTGAATTTTTCACCAAGTGTAGGCTCAAACCAATATCATGGGCCCTGATCACCTGAATGAAATAAAATATGTAAAACACTTGGCAAACTAGAAAAACAATAGATAAATGTCAGTCATTATAATTCCATTGCATGCCATTACAGCCAAAGGTCCAATGTTCATGTGAAGTTTATGGCTACTATGTAGACTGAATGAAGCCCACCCTTCACATACAAAGAAATCCAAGTTGAGTTGAAATCAGAAAGGTTTTATTAGAAGGAAAATTAGACACTAGTACTGAGGTAGCCAAATACAAAGATGGCCACAACCTAGGAGAGGCAGGGGCAATTTTTATGTTTGAAAACCACAAAGGGGTGGTTGAGGAAAGGGCTAGAGTGGAGACTGAACAATCCTTTCCAGGAATAGGTGGGACACAAAAGCAGAATGTTTTGTTCAGGAGCGTTTACCCACAAGGCTGGTTTAAGACAGTCTGAGGTGCGCTGCTCAGCAAGGTCAGCCAGTGAACACCAGTAAAAGCATCTGGAAATGAGCAAAACTTTGGCTCAGGGCAGGCTCTTGATTGACTCATATCAGCAAACTGTGTCCAGTGTACCTGTCTGGTAGGGTAACTCATAGAAAACATATTAATTTGGGGGATACTCTCTCATATAGATTTGTAGATAGATGATTAGCTATAGATATATAGATATATATTATATAGACATATAAATAGATTATATATACACATATATATATATGTGAATGTATATGTAATTTAAAACAAATGAGCCTAACTCTAAAGGAGGTAGGCAAGGGGGCAGCTAGATGGCACAGTAGATAAAGCACCGGCCCTGGAGTCATGAGGACCTGAGTTCAAATCGGGCCTCAGACACTTGACACTTACTAGCTGTGTGACCCTGGGCAGGTCACTTAACCCCCATTGCCTTAAAAAAAAAAAAAGATGTAGGTTCAATTCTCTTCTCTGATATTTAGTAGCTAGGTGACCAGTCACAAAATGTCTATGTGCCTCAGACAACTCCTTAAGTAATTCAAACATTGTTTGCATCTGTGGTAGTCAAGGGGTTGATACAAAAATATCCTCAGGATTGTTAAAATATGAAAACCTTAATCCCTGGCTTGGCATTTATTTGTATTATACAAGTAACAAACTTTCTAAGGGCATAGAGTTTTTTTCACATGACAAAAATGCAAAGAAAAGAGTTTTAGCTCCTATATGGGCACCCCACATGACCACATCTCAGATCCTCCTCCTCCTCCTACACCCATAGGTTATAATGGAAAGGGGATATGGGAATCAGTTCTGGTGGCCAGGGCATAGTCCTAGGTCCTAGGTCCTGAACAGTGAGTGAAAGTATCAGGGAAAGGGTGGGATGGTGAATTTCTTTCCCAGTCTTTTTGCCAGTCAATGAGGTTTTTAGGGGCAGCTAGGTGGCACAGTGGATAGAGCATAGGCCCTGGATTCAGGAGGACCTGAGTTCAAATCTGGACTCAGACATTTAACACTTACTAGCTGTGTGACCCTGGGCAAGTCACTTAACCCCAATTGCCTCACCAAAAAACAAAAACAAACAAACAAAAAAATGAGGTTTTTAGAAACTTCCTAACTCAGCTAAGTGATCCAGGTTCACCTTCCTCCCTGGCTATTTTCTGGGCTGTAGCTTCTGGTCATATCTCACCTGTCCACCCAGCTCAAAGTTCTCAGTCTCAAGAGGAAAAAATCAAGCGAAGGAGGGGCAAAATGACCGCTAATATATCTCTCCTGCTTCCTACACAAAATGGGTTAGCCAGGATTCTCTGTTTAGGACAAAAGAACTGAAAGTCTTGTTTCTCTCCTCCTCTTCCCACAGTTTTGTCTGTCTTGAAGATTATTTTGGTGCAGTCTTGGATCTTTTTCTTGATGAGGGAAAGGAGTAAGACATGATAATCATCATCAGTTCTCTATTATTCTCCATCCGTTGCTCAAATCATCACAACCCCAATCCCTAGGACAGAATAAGGAAGATGAGGGTATTGCTTGAGTACCAATCATCGTAGACTCTAGAGTTAGAGGTAGAAGGGACCCAGAGCACATCTAGTCCAATGCCCTCATTTTATAGATGAAGAAAATTATTCTCAATTTAGTCATATCAATATCAAATGACATTTATTTTAAATTTTCTTTTAATGTTTTATTTCTGCTTCTTGTTTCTGAAGTCTATCAACATTGATTAAGCACCAACTATATGTTAGGCACTATGATAAGCACTGGGGATACAAAAGGAGGGACAAAATAGTCCCTGCCCTCAAGGAGCTAATAGTCTAATGGGGTAGACAACAAGCAAATATGTCCAAAGAGAGGGAAAGCACTAGAGTTAAGAAGGGCTGGAAAAAGATTTCTATAGAAGACGGGAATATAGTTGGGATTTAAAAGAAGCCAGAGAAAGTAGGAGGCAAAGATGAAGGGGAAGAGTTCTCCAGGCATGGAGAACAGCCTGGAAAAATGCTGGGAATGGGGTATCTGGGTGGTGCAGTGGATAAAGCACTGGCCCTGGATTCAGGAGGTCCTGATTTCAAATCCAGCCTCAGACACTTGACACTTACTAGCTGTGTGACCCTGGGCAAGTCACAACCCCAATTGCCTCACAAAAAAAAAAATGCCAGGAGCCAAGAGATGGAGCATATACCCTGCCCTACCAAGAAAGCCTTTCCTCGTAATAAAGATCAAGAGATAAAGGAAAATTTTTCAAAAATAGAATTTAAAATATAGAAATAAAAATCTGTAGAAAATAAAGGGGAAAATTCAACAAAACCAACCATCACATCAGATGCATCTGTTTATTTTACACCTTTGTAGCAAAGGGAAGAAGGTGTATTTTTGCAACTCTTCTCCAGGTCAGACCTGGGCAGTATAATTACATAGCATTCGGTTTTGTTTTATTCTTCTTTCCATATACATTGTTATAGTTATAGTGTGTATATATGATATATACATGTATAGATATACATTTATATGTGTGTGTGTGTGTGTGAATCCTCCTCTCAATCCCCACCCCTTTCTGCTGACTTCAGTTCATATGTTTTCCCATGTAACCTGCAGGTGTCACTGTAGAGAGAAAAATTGGCTAGCTGGTTATCCTTTCTTTAGTCTCCTTTCTGAAGAAGAATTGAATCGTTACAAGCCACACCTATCCTATTCCTAAGAGCTAATATTTTCTTTTCTAGTATCTCTCTGTGTCTATCTTGTCTCTCTATATCTCTTTGTCTCTGTCTCTGTCTCTCTGTCTCTGTCTCTATCTCTGTCTCTCTCTGTCACTGTCTCTCGTCTCTTTCTCTGTCTCTATCTCTGTCTCTGTCTCTCTGTCTGTCTCTGTGTCTCTGTCTCTTTGTCTCTGTCTCTCTCTGTCTCTGTCTCTCTCCTTCCCTTTTGTTAAAGAGATGCTGCCTAAAGAGCCTGAATGCCATCCTCTCTCTCCTCCTCTCTCCTCTCTCTCATTTAAGTTGGGATTGGAGACTTAATCAGCAACACTTTGCTACGCAATTAGATCTTTAATTAATCTAGAAGGAAAAAAAGAATCCCAAGGTCCACTCTGGAATTTCACTTACCATGAAATTAATTGAAATGTAGGAATTATTAATAAAACCTTACCAGCTCATCAAGCCCCTAGGCATCCTCTAGACCCCAAGGTGTCAAGAGAACTTCCCAGTAACTTAAAAGCTGTGCAGTATGGGGGCGGCTAGGTGGCGCAGTGGATAAAGCACCGGCCCTGGATTCAGGAGGACCTGAGTTCAAATCCGGCCTCACACACTTGGCACTTACTAGCTGTGTGACCCTGGGCAAGTCACTTAACCCCCATTGCCCTGCAAAAAAAAAAAAAAAAAAAAGCTGTGCAGTCAAACAACCAAAGGCTCTTTTCTTTGTACTTTCTGAATGGAACCAAAATATGCTTAGGCAATATACAATATTTCATGCTCAGCAATGTTTTTTTGTGAAAAAGAAACTGGAGTCAGTATAATGGAGTCAATATAGTAAGGAAAGAAGTCAGAAGTAGATGCCAGATATGAGAAGAGAGTGGAGTTGGAAAGAGAAAACTTTTTACAGATTTTCTACATTTCTTAAAAGGGTTGTCACTCACTAGGCCATCTGAATTATTTGATGAATTGCAAATGGGCTGCTGTTTTTAGGGGCAGCTAAGTGGGGCAGTGGATAGAGTGCTGGGCCTGGTATCAGGAAGATCTGAGTTCGAATCTGACCTCAGACACTTCCTATCTGGGTGACCCTTAAACAAGTCACTTAACCCTGTTTGCCTCAATTTCCTCATCCTTTTTTGCCATCTTTACCAGCTTGCTGATTGTGAGGTCAAATCTGAGTTGTTTTAATTTAAAATCCTCTTATTATTAGAGATTTGTAACAATCTTTCACATGTTGTTGTATATAATTCTTTAGAGAAAGGTTTGTTCAAATTCTCTGATCACTAATCTATTGGATAAAGGCCCATTTTTATATCAAAGCATAGATATAAAGGAGTGTAGCCTTTTCCTTGCTTTCCTATGTGATGCATGAACATGAAAATCTCATGTACAAATCAAGTTAATAATATTGGGGGAAGGCAGAGAGGTTCCTGGGACATGCACCCCTTCCACTGAGGGAGGATCAAAGTATGTACATTCTGTACTTTTTCCTGAGAAACACAGATGCCTTATTACTTTAGGTTATAATGGTTGCTTCACTTGGGATACTAAACAAACTAGAGGTTTTGTTTACATTGGCAAACTGGGGCAAGAGCCAGCATCCTTTCCACAGGGCCTGAAATTATTGCTTTGTGAACAAAACGAAGACATTTGTAGCATCTAATAATTGATCAGAGAGCTCAGACACTAGTTTCCAAGCAGAGGAACAGAAAACCCATGAGCATCAGCACAGTTATCTTCCCATATGCTCTTAATCTATGCAGAACAAAGGACTGTAAAATCAGAAAGCAGGATGACATCTTCAAGTTATAGTTAGTGAACTTCATGATTTAGGCCCTGAACCGTGGAGCTATAGCAACATTTCCTCTGGCTGCAACTTGATAGGTTTGATGTTAATTGCTTTAAATATTCTGCACTGAACAATGCTTCCTCATAATCTGAAATGTTCGCCACCTTCTTCTTCAGTTTTTTTTTTTTTTTGGGATGAGGCAATTGGGGTTAAGTGACTTGCCCAGGGTGATACAGCTAGTAAGTGTCAAGTGTCTGAGGCCGGATTTGAACTCAGGTCCTCCTAAGTCCAGGACCAGTGTGTTCACCACCTTCTGTACCATTCCTGGGGATGTACATAGACAAACTTGATCTAGTCCAAACTTCCAGTGAAAAGGGAAAGTCCTCAAAAATGAAGATAACACCTACTTTATATATATGTGTGTGTGTGTATACACACATATGCATATATATATATATATATACCCTGTTGAAAACACTCTTCTAGTTTAAGCTGCCCAAAGCTAATATATAGTGTACAGATAGTAAATACTCAACATTAGTATGGGCTTTGGAAGAAAAGCAGATTATCTCTTAAGATAATTTTAGACGAGGCAGCTAGGTGGCGCAGTGGATAGAGCACCGGCCCTGGAGTCAGGAGTCCCTGAGTTCAAATCCGGCCTCAGACACTGAACACTTACTAGCTGTGTGACCCTGGGCAAGTCACTTAACCCCAATTGCCTCACTAAAAAAAAAAATGACTTAAGATAATTTTAGACCTAGAAAGAAGCTTGGAGATCATCCAGTCTAGATGATAATCCTATTATGTTATTAAATATGGGAAAATGCCATCCAAGCACTAAATATGTTATCTTGGACGAGTCACTTTCTCTTTCTCTCTCATCTTGGTTTCTCAGCTGAAAAAGATCATAGGAACAAAGACTTAGCAAAGGACCATGGAGATCACTGGTCTTTTTAGAAATGAGGAAAAGGGCCGTGGAGTTTGTCAGTCAGTTAACTAGCATTTCTTAAGTGCCTGCTATGTTCCAAGCACCTTGCTAAACACAATTGAAACAAAAAAATACAAAAGACAAAACTTGCTCTCATGGAGCTCACAGTCTAATGGAGAAGACAACATGCAAATAACGAAGCACAAATACTCATCCTTCGTTTTGAAGAGGACCATTGACATCACAGGGTGATGTCTTGACTTGCACATGAATTGGATTTATCATTTTTTTTAATTCTTTTTGTTTTGTTTTGTTTTTTTGTCTTTTGTTTTTCATCCTTGGACATGAATTGGATGCAAGTGAGGCAGAGTTGCACAAAGTGGTCAGCCTCACTCTCTCTTCCAGAGTCATCAAAGTCCAAGTGTCAACAAAAGTCCAGATGACTGGTGATGGCCCAGGATGCAGTGGGTGACCTTGGCGTCTTGGATTTCCGACCAAGTTCTAAGTGTTCCACAACACCTGCTTCAGTTTTCATGGCCATGGGCACAAATTGTTCTCATCCACCCATTCTCCCCTGGGGAAGTTTCAAATAAGATATGTACAAGAAAAAAATGAAAATAATCCACAGAGGGAAGGTACTAGCATCAAGGAGGATCAGGAAAGGCTTACTGAAGAAGATGGGATGTTAGCTGAGACTTGAAAGAAGCCGGGGAAGCCAATAGGCAGAGAAAAGGAGGAAGAAGGCCCCAGACTGGGGGACAGTCAATGAAAATCAGGAAATGGAGTTTTGTATTTGAATAACAACAAGGAGATTAAATGATACAGGGTCCCACAGAAAGTGTCAGAGGCAGGATCCAAAGCCAAACTTTCCTTACTCTGAGTCCAGAGACCTGTCCACTAAATCTGTCCTCTATTTTCTGAGATCCCTTCCCGTTTTTATATTCTATGACAGTCTGTGTCTGTGTTGTTTTTTGTAACTTAGAAGTACCTTAATATTAGAATACAGAAAAACCTCTAGTTCTTTATTTGTGTTTTGGGGCGAAGAGAGTACCTGGTCTTTCTTGCCACAGGCTGTTTTAGATATATCTCCTTTTCCTGGAATCTGATAAAAAAAAACCTTATGTTATAGGCCCAGAGAAGGCCAGAAGTTCTCTGGGGGTATATCAAAGAACCTTCTCCTTGAGAAACTAATCCAAAGGACAGACACACCTAAAGAGATAAGTGGAACCAGATCACAGCGGCGCTAGCTCCTGGACCCCCACCATTCATTCTAGTCTCCCTCACTCCTGGGGAGATAAGATTAGGTGTGGCTGCTGCCTTTGTGGCCTGAGGAGCAAAGAGATGGCTTGAGAGATCTGCAGCCACCCTTCACCCAACTCCGCTAGCCACCACCAGTGGGGGATAGTCCTCCCTCAATAAGGGAACTTTCCACAGTCAGACGATCACCTCATCGGACCCCCATAAGTCCTCTATAAAAGTACCTGCCTGTCTCCTGCTCGAGAGATTGGTATCTGAGAGCCACTCTCTGTGCCATGCCTTTCTCCCCATGAGAAGAAGTCCAAGGATTTCTCTCTTGGTTTCCCTTCCCCAGCCCCTAAATAAACTATTACCTTATTCTATTGCTTTTGTGTGCAAGAGGGTGTAATTCTTTAAAGAGGAATTCCTAAGAACCCCAAACTCCTACCCCTACCCCAAACCTCCTACCCTATTTCCCCCACATCAGTTACAACTTGAAGTTTCCATGCAACCTCAATGATTTATGACTGCCTGCCTGAGATATTAGAAGAGGGGAGCCAATTAGACCACCTGAGCAAGACCCTGTCTCATCCTCTAAAACACCTGGTTCATTTTGGCACCTCTGAATTGCGCTGATGAAGGTAGCAATGACAGGCATGGCAAGAATTTGGCATAGCGGGGCAACTAGATGGCGCAGTGGATAGAGCACCGGCCCTTGAGTCAGGAGTACCTGAATTCAAATCCAGCCTCAGACACTTAATACTTACTAGCTGTGTGACCCTGGGCAAGTCACTTAACCCCAATTGCCTCACTAAAAAAAAAAAAAAAAAGAATTTGGCATAGCTCCTCCAAATCCTAAGAGGTTCAGACCACCATGGTCCTCTTCCTCATCCTCCTCCTTCCACGGCCTAAAGGGTATTGACGACATCCTTAGTTGTATCCTTTCCCTGTCCTATTCCATTTTGGAAGTATCTGCTGCTGCTGCCCTAGGATAAATTACTATCCTAATTGAGAGAGGAGGTCAGGGGCTATTGCTGCCCTAGTATACTTCTTTTATTGCTCCTATGTTGGTTTGACTAACCTTAGATATTTGGTTGGGGTAGGGGGAGGGTGTTGTTTATTTTAGGCTTTGTTTTGTTTTGGAGACTGATTCTCCTAATCTTTCCCAGGCTGGAAAGGCAGGGGCTACTCAGGCCTAATACCATTCAACTTGGAAGCTTTGACCTACTCTGTTTTTTCCACCTAGGACAGTTCATCCCTCCTTAAGCAACTTATTGGCCCCTCATTCCCAGGGGTTAACCATATTAATGCCAAATTATTGTGGCCACTCAACTGGCTTAGCTCACTGAAGCTCCGAATTCCTGAGCTCAATAGAACCTTAGCCTCCCCAGTAGCAGGGATTATAGACATGCACCACCATCACAACCAACAGCCTTGGGAATTTCTAGTTAGTCTATCTAGCTCTTCCTTAAATATGTCAACTAAGTGTTTGGGGCATTTAATGGCTGGTCTCATCTTTCTTCAGGGTTCCCTTTTCAGTCCCAATAATGGACCACCTCATGTATAGGTCCAAATTATGTCAGAGATCTAAAAGCCCCAAACTACTGTTTCAAATAACAGAAAATCTTTATTCTGAAGCATTGGGAGTGGGGAGACAGGAGTGTATTGATAAATGCTTAACAACCAGTTTACAGAGAAAAGAAATTTAACCACTCTCCACTTTTAACTTTAATCTGCATTATTGGCATTTTGGGGAGGGGGCAGGGCAATGAGGGTTGAGTGACTTGTTCAGGGTCACACAGCTAGTAAGTGTCAAATGTCTGAGGCTGGATTTGAACTCAGGTCCTCCTGAATCCAGGGCCTGTGCTTTATCCACTGCACCACCTAGCTGCCCCATGTTGTAAGTTAAAACACACACACACACACACACACACACACACACAGAAATTGTTTTTAAAGACCATTTTCAAATTGTGAAGGCCACCCAAAAAAAAAAAAAAATCTCTTCAGTTTCCAGAGCACACACTGGTTCTGCACAGTTTGAGGATACCATTTCATGTTGGGGAAGTATTTCCTTTTCATTGGGATTCAGAGTTATTTCAAGTTTTTAACTGTAGTATTGAGTTAGGTTTTACAGAATCATGGAATTTGAGAGTAGAAAGAGACCTCAAGTGGCCATCCATTCTGACCCAAGCATGAAAGGAATCGATCCCCACTATGGTGTATTTGACAAGTGGTTGTCTAGTCTCTGTCTGAAGACCTCTGAAGAAATGGAACCCAGCACCTCGGTTCCACGTCTGGATCGTTCGAGTGGTTAAGTAGTTTTTCCTGAGAACAAACCCAAATCTCCTTTTTTGCAGTTTCCATCCATTGCTCCTGGTTCTATCCCTCTGGGGTAAATTTTTTCTACTGAAACTGCTCTCTCCAAACTTACCAATGATCTCTTAGTTGCTGAACCCGATGACCTTTACTCAGTCCACATTTTTCTTGGCCTTTCTGCAGACTTTGATGTGTAGATCACCCTTTCCTCCTTGATACTCTCTACTCTCTAGGTTTTTAGGATGCAACTCTCCCCTACTTCTCCTCCTACTCATAAGACCATTCTTTATCGATTTCCTTTGCTTGATCCTTATCCAGGTCAGAAGGTTAACCGTACATATATCCCAGAGAGCTCTGTCCCCAGTCCTCTTCTCTTCTCCCGCTATACTACCTCACTTGGTGATCTCATCAGCTCCCCTTAAAGGCACAATTATCTTTCCAGCCACATAGGCTTGCACTCTAGATGTTATCCTCAGACCCTCACTATCTCTTACTCCCCACATCTAATCTGTTGCCAAAACTTGTGGTATCTCTTGAATTGTTTTCTCCTCTGACATTTCCACCACCCTGGTGCAGGCCATCACCTCATGCCTGGACTACTGTAATAGCTTGCTGGTGGGTCTATCTGTTTCAAGTCTCTCCCCACTCCCAAATATAACAAAAAAGGAAAATGTTGGATGTTGGAGGGAATGTGGGGAAACTGAGATGCTAATCCACTGTTGGTGGAGGTATGAACTGATTGAACTGTTCTGGAGAGCAATTTGGAACTATACCCAGAGGGCTATAAAATTGTGCATACACTTTGATCTAGCAATATCATTCCTAGGTTTATATCCCAAAGATATCCCCAAAGAGAAAAAGACTTATTTGTGTGTGTGTGTGTGTGTGTGTATATATATGTGTGTGTGTGTATATATGTATGTATATAATACATATATATCTGTATATATAATACATATATATGTATATATACGTACATACATATGTCTATATAGTAGCTCTTTTTGCAGGGGCTAAGAATTGGAAATCAAAGGAATGTCCACTAACTGGGGAATAGCTAAATAAATTATTGGTATATGGTTGTGATGTAATATTATTGTGCTATAAGAAATGACAAGCAGGATGATTTCAGAAAGACCTGGACAGATTTACATAAACTGATGTATTGTGAAGTGAGCAGAACCAGGAGAACATTGTACATGGTGACAGCAATATTGTTTCATGAAGAATTGTGAATGACTTAACTATTCTCATCAATACAAGGATCTAAGACAATCCCAAAGGATTAATGATGAAGCATACTATCTAACTCCAGAGAAAACTGATATTGATTGAACACAAACTGAAGCATGCTATTTTTCACTTTTTTTCTTTTCTTCAAGTTTTCTTGTACAAAATGACTAATATGTTGACCCTCATTACCCTACAAAAAATGACTAATATGGTAATGTTTTACATAATTGCACATGTATAACCAATATCTGAATGCTTACCACCTCAGGGAGGAGAGAGGGGAGGGCCAGAAGGAGGGATAGAATTTGGAACTCAAAAATTTAAATAAAAATGTTTATTTAAAAAAAAGTCTCTCCCCACTTCAATTCATCCTCCATTCAGCCACAAAAGCAATTTTCCTAAAGTGCATATAGGATCATGTCACCATCCCTTCTCAATAAACCCCAGTGGCTCCCTATTATTATTTTTGAATCAAATACAATATCCTGTTTGGTGTTCAAAGCCCTTTAAAACCTGGCCATCCCACCCTCCCACCTCCTCCTGCCTACCTTTTCAGTCCTCTTACACTTCACTACCCATTATGAACTCACGAATCTAATAATACTGTTCTTGCCATTCCACAAATAAGACATTCCATCTCTTGGCTCCAGACATTCTCTCTGACTGTCCCCCATGCCCGGAACTGTCTCCCTCCTCATCTGCGCCTACTGGATTCCTTGGCTTTCTTCAAGTCCCAACTAAAATCCTACCTGCCTCATGAAATCTTTTCCAACCAATCTCTCTTAATCCTAGTGTCTTCCTTGTTTCCTATTTATACTGTATATAGTTTGTTTGTACATATTTATTTGTTGTCTCCCCCATTAGTTTGTGAGTTCCTTATGGACAGGGATTGTCTTTTGCCTTTTTTTGTATCCGTCATGCTTAGTATCATGCTTGACATATAGTAGGTGCTTAATAAATGTTCACTGACTGACTAAGTGAAATAATAAATCTAATTCCTCCTCCATTAGACAACTATCATCCCTTTCCCCACCCAACTCTTCTCTTCTCCAGGCTCTATTCCTCCAATTCCCTCAACAAATACCCATATGACATGCTCTCAAGGTCCTTCAACAGGCTAGATGCCCTCCCCTGGACACTTTCCAGCATGATTATTCCTTTCATAAATAATGGCATTGAGATATGAACATAATATTACACATGAAGTCTGACAAGAACAGAAAACAGTAAGACTATCATCTCCCTGTTCCTAAAAGCTTTGTTTTTCTTCATGCAATCAAAGATTGCATCAACTTTTTTTGGCTACAACATTGCACTGCTGTCTCACCACAATCTTGTACTTGTGAAGTTGATTCTTGTATCTCTCTCCCCAAAATGACATTTATCTCTATTGAGTTTCACCTTATTAGATTCAGGCTAATGCTCATTCACTATGTTAGCTACCCCCTTCCAGCTTTGCATCATCTGCAAATTTGATGAGTGTGCCATCTATACTTTTATCCAAGTCACTGAGTGGACGTGTTCCATGTTAACCAGCACAGGGCCAAATACAGTATCCTGGAATGCTCCCCAGGAGACCTCCTGCCATCTTGGCATTGAATCATTACCAATTACCCTTTGAGACAAGGTAGCCAGCCCTTTCTGAATCCATCTAATGGCATTATTATGTAATCCACATCTATCCATCTCCCTCATGACAACAGTGTGAAATATTCTATTGAAAGCTTTGCTGAAATCTAGGTAAACTATATCCATCATAGTCTTTTTTGTTTTTGTTTTTTGTTTTGTTTTTGTTTTTGTTTTTTTTGCAGGGCAATGGGGGTTAAGTGTCTTGCCCAGGGTCACACAGCTAGTAAATGTCAAGTGTCTGAGGCCGGATTTGAATTCAGGTACTCCTGAATCCAGGGCCAGTGCTTTATCTGCTGCGCCACCTAGCTGCCCCCCCATCATAGTCTTTTTATCTTCATGTTTGGTAATCCAGTCAAAAATGGAAATGATGTTAATCTGGTGAGTTCTCTTCTTAAATATCACCAATTCTTTTTCTAGAAGTTCACCAAGCATCTCTTCTATTAATTATTCATTCGAAAAAATTCCCCAGGAATGAAAGCCTGTGCTGTAGCTTGTAGATTCCGTTCTTCCCATCCGATATTCTTTTTAAATTTTTCTTTACAAAATTAGAACAACATTTGCCCTTCTCCAATCTTGTATTACCTCTCCTGTTTTCCATGATCTTTCAAATACTATTGGCAGTGGGCTCATCGATCACACACACCAGATCTTTTAGGACTGATGGATGTAGTTCATCTAGTCAGGTACCTGGAATTCACTGAGGGCAGCTCTCTTACTGTCTACTTACTTTTTTTGTGGGGCAATGAGGGTTAAGTGACTTGCCCAGAGTCACACAGCTAGTAAGTATCAAGTGACTTTTAAAAAATTAAATTAAATTTTGTTTTGTTTGAAGGGCAATGAGGGTTAAGTGACTTGCCCAGGATCACATAGCTAGTAAGTGTCAAGTGTCTGAGGCTGGATTTGAACTCAGGTCCTCCTGAATCCAGGGCCAGTGCTTTATCCACTGTACCACCGAATTGCCTCCACTGCCTACTTACTTACCTTACTCCCTACTAGTCATTTTTGATCTGTCATTTCCAGTGCAAATGCCCTTCTTGGCAGAGAAAACAAAAATGAAATTAGAATGGAGCAGCTCCTCCTTGTCTTTGTTGTCAGTTATTACTATCTCAACTACCCCAAGCAAAGATCCTATTCCTTCTTTTCTCCTCCTTTTTCTACCAATATGATTTTTTTAAATCCCCTTTCTGTTGTCCTTAGCTTCCCTCTGCCAAAAGAACTGGGACATGCTCATTCATCCTTGGTTACTATATGATTCCTTTTAAAATGCAAATTGATTGATAAGTTCTCTGTGCATCTATATCAATCTCATAAGACAAATTTAATTTTTCCTCCTCATTGGAATTATTTTCCTTTGTGTTTTCAGAATTTCATTCCTAGGCACCCCTCATTCTCCTAGGCCCACTTCTCTTGTAAGTATGTTATGCCATGGGATCCTACCTCTCTTTCCTCTGAATCCTTTGAAACATGCTTTCCCAAATTCTAAGATGCCTGTCAGAGTCAGACTATGCCCATATTTCCTCTTCCCTTCTATCATAAACTCTAAGAGGGAGTGAGTTCTTCCTCTTATATCCCCCATCATTTTTATTCCAGCAAGCTCTATTTTTAGTGAGAATCAGATTTATACAAGAATTTTCCCTTATTTTTTCCTTCACCTTTTGAAGGATCAAATTATCACGACATCAAATCACAAAATGATTGGTAGCTTTATTTTTGGAGGACAGACAGAGATATGGGACAGAAACAGAGAGTGGGGCATACACAGGGTATGCCAAAAATCAAGATGTTTTAATATCTTTTAAAATTTTATTATTTAATCATTTAATTATGTAATAACTTTTAAATTATTTATTATTTTTCTTTTTTTCTTTGCCATTTACAAAACTATTTTTCACATGTAATGTAAATTCATTTCCTATGTATACTATATATGATGCTATGGTATTGTCAATTAAAAACAAAAAATAAAGAAGTTATTAAATATTGAAACCCTGCTGTGACTTTTGGCCCACCCTGTATAAAATAAATAAAAGGTAATTTGTTGCAGTTGGTAGGAGATCCTAGCATTTATGGTAAACAGGGAAAGCTTCATGTAAAAGTTGGCGCTTGAGTGGAAACTTGAAAAAAAAATAGCCATTTCAACTCTATACTGTCCTCTGCTCTCAAATTCCTTGTGCCTGTATCATGTTGTTGTTTAGTCATTTTCAGTCATGTCTGACTTTTTGTGACCCTTTGGGCAGTTTTCTTGACAAAGATACTGGAGTGATTTGCCATTTCCTTCTCCAGCTCATTTTACAGATGGGGAAACTGAGGCAAGCAGGGTTAAGTGATTTGCCCATGTTCACTTAGCTAGTAAATGTCTGGGGCTAGATGTGAACACAGGTCTTCCTGACTCCAGGCTGAGTACTCTATCCGCTGCATTACCTAACTGCCCTAGTCTTATCACTGATTATCTCTTGCCAAACCTCCTTCATGAATTACTTTCATCATCTCTCTGATTCACTCCTATTTAAAAGCTACTGAATGCAGCTGGGGAGGTTTCATAGATGTGATGACTAAGCACATTACAAATTCATATTCTTGGGGCAGCTAGGTGGTGCAGTGGATAGAGCACCAGCCCTGGAGTCAGGAGTACCTGAGTTCAAATCTGGCCTCAGATACATAACACTTACTAGCTGTGTGACCCTGGGCAAGTCGCTTAACCCTAATTGCCTCACTAAAAAAACAAAAAAACAAAATTCATATTCTCCAACCTCAAATGAGTCCTTGCTACAACAAGGCAGTGCTTTCATTTCTGTCTAATTGATTCCCTATCTCACTCCCACAAAAACTACTCCTAGCTATCATTTCCCTACTCACACACCTTCACATACCTTGCCTCTTATAGAGAAAAGTAGTGTGAGAAAATAATTATTAATAATGAATTTCTAGGGGAGACCCATAGATCAATTTCAGTCCCTTTTCCTACCCACTCCAGAAAGTTCAGTTCTTGAGGAACTTTAGCAAATCTTGTCAGGGTACAAAAGAAATGGAGATTGATTCATTTTGGACTTTGCCTTTGCCCTTCAGGGATGCTGTTTTGCATACTTCCCCATTAGGTCATGGGTAGAGTTCATTTTAATTTGGACCACCTACAAGTCATGTCAACCAATGGAATTGAATGATGCTAACCAATTAGCTTTGATCAATGTATAATGACCTGCCTCTATCAAAAGAAGATAAAAGGGAGGCAGCTAGGTAGCACAGTGGATAGAGCACCAGCCCTGGAGTCAGGAGGACCTGAGTTCAAATCCAGCCTCAGACACTTGACACGTACCAGCTATGTGACCCTGGGCAAGTCACTTAACTCCAATTGCCTCACCAAAAAAAAAAAAAAAAGGCAAATTATGTGAGGGGGAGACTATCAGTTGTCAAACAATCATTTAAAGGGAGGTTTCTTCAGTTCTCTTTACATACTAAATCTAATATTTTTTCTTTCACAAGAAGTGTTTTTTGTAATTATTGTCATTTATTTTCTTTGTTGTGGTTATGGATTTTCTTCAAATACCACCATTTAGAAAGCATTTACTTCTAAGAAGTGGTGAAAATCAATACCCCCCCCAACTCCAATTAATTAAGTCCAGTGCTCTTTCTAATACATTATGATATTCATAGCAATAATGCTTAGTCATCAAAGAAATGTTAGGGAAGGAGAAAGCAGAAAATTCTGTTCAGTCTAACTCTGTTTTGGAAGAGAGAGAAGAATATAATTTATATCAGAATTTTTATCAAAAATGGTTATGGGGAAAGCTAGGTGGCGCAGTGGATAGAGCACTGGCCCTGCATTCAGGAGGACCTGAGTTCAAATCCGGCCTCAGATATTTAACACTTACTAGCTGTGTGACCCTGGGCAAGTCACTTAACCCCTCCCATCTCCCCCCCAGAAAAAAATGGTTATGATTGTCAGTTTTTATAACCCTTAGAACTTAAATTTCTGTGAGGAAGGCTCCTTTTCTCATAAGAACTACTGGGAAATTGGAAAGCAGTTTTCCATAAATCAGGTTTAGATTAATATCTTATACCATATACCACAGTAAGTTTTAAGCGGAAAATTAGGAAGGAACAAATGAGATCAAGTATTTTTTTTAACATTTTATAATTTATTTTTAAAATACTCTTTTCTTTTTAAATTTTGAGTTTCAAATTCTCTCTCTCCTCAAGCCCTTCCACATCCACCAAGAAGTCAAGCTATATGAAATCAGTTTTATATGTGAAATACTGCAAAACATAGTTTTATATTAGCCATATTTTTTAAAAAACAAGAAAAATAAAGTGAGAAAATTATACTTCAATTTGTACTCAGAGTTTATCAGTTTTCTCTTTATTCATTATGAGTCCTTTGGAATTGTCTTGGATATTGTATTGATCAAAGTAGCCAAGTCTCTCACAGTTGATCATCATTACCACAAGAGATCAAATATTCTTCGCAACTATGGCTAAAGGGGAAATTATTAACCAAACAAGGCAAAGAAGAAATAATAAAAAATAAAATAGACAAATTTGGCTACATAAAATTGAAAAGTTTTGCATAAGGTCAATAAAAACAGAATTAGAAGAGAAAGAGTGGCATAAGAAAATCTTTGCATCAAATATCACCTATTAAGTTGAATACTCAAAACACACAGAGAATTGACATCTATATATCAAAATCCATTCCTTCAATAGATGAGTTATCAAAGAAGTGAACATCTTTCAAAAGAAGACTTTCAAACTATAAATGACCACATGAAAACACACTCCAAGTTACTAATGATAGATTGATTGATAGATAGATAGAGATATATTATACATCTGAAGTTTGCCTTTCTTCCTCTCCTCCCCTGGTAGCATGGTGGCTTTGGGCACATGGAGAAAGGCACAAAATTTACCTAGGTAAGTCTGATTCTATCACTTGGGTTCCTGATCTGAATCTTCCCAAATTATAGGTGACCAAACTGAAATCCTTAGATGTATGTCTGTGTATAGTGTTGGAGGCAACATTGTGAGTTTAAGAGGCTCAGAGTTCCTGTGTCCCTCAGTAAGAGCTGACTAGAAGCAGGAGGAATGTTCTGCAACTATACTCTTTTAAGAGAAGTTGACCAAAAGCAGGAGAATTTCCAGAAGAAATGGATCTAGTGAGAATTATTTAGATAGTGTAGGGCCAAGCTGAAGGTGAAATGCTGATTCATCAGTCCAACAAATTGCTCTGATGGTTTCCTGGTCTCTGAAAAGAGTATGATAGTAGTTATGTTATGTTGATGTTTGCCTAAGTTAATGCATACTTATTAGTCTCTTGTGTTAAGAATTTCCTTTTTATGAAGGGAAAAAATAGCTGGCTTATACATGATTTACATTGTACATTGAGTACTTTTCTATACACACTTCCTTTAGAGAGAGAACTTAGACATAAGTTGGATTTAAGTAAACCTAAGTGTTTCTCCCCAGGGTCTTGGGGTGGGTGCATAAAGAGCTAGATCCCCTCTCTTTGGAGATCAGTGTCCATTAAAAGTGAATGTCAGGCAAAGGTAGATTTTGGGTACCAGGCAAAAGAATTTGAACTTTACTTAGTGAATAATAGGAATTTTTAGTATTTTTTGTACATATAAGTGACATATAAGTCCTTTTTTTTCTTTCTTTATTCTCTTTGGGTTTTAGGCCCTAGTAACAGTATCATCTGATCAAAGAATGTAATGACTTTTGGGGAGTAGTTCCAAATTATTTTCCAGAAGAGTTAGACCAATTCACAGGTCCAACAATGGGCATTAATAGTGTCTATTTTCCTATAACCTCTCCAACAATTCTCATTTTTCCTTTTTCAGCATCTTTATCAATCTGTTTGGTATGAGATGGAACTTCAGAGCTGCTTTCATTTCCATTTAATTAATTATTAGTTATTTGGATAATTTTTTTCATGAGATTTTTGATGCCTTGAATTTCTGTTCACTTTAAGAAGTTTTGAGCAGAGATGTGACATGACCATATCCTTGCAGAAGAAAGCTCATTCTGACAATAGATATTAAGAATAGGTTGGAGAGAAGAGAGACTGTAAGCTGCTAATGAGGGCTGACACTAAGGTGGCAGCAGGGGGAATAGAAAAGGGATGGTTGTTTCAGAGGTGAAATTGATGGGACTTATTGGATATGAATGTTAAGTATCAGCAAGAATTTTATGGATCTGACATATGAGAAACATCAAATGGGGGCACCACCACTAGAAATCATAAAGTCAGAGGGTTTACTGATAAAGATAGTAAATTCATGGGGCAGCTAGGTGGTACAGTGGATAAAGCACCGGCCCTGGATTCAGGAGTACCTGAGTTCAAATACGGCCTCAGACACTTGACACTTACTAGCTGTGTGACCCTGGGCAAGTCACTTAACCCCCACTGCCCCGAAAAAACAAAACAAAACAAAACAAAAAAGATAGTAAATTCACTTTCAGATATATTGAGTTTGAAGTGCTGGTGGGATATGCTGATGGAAATGTCCAGTCAGTAGTTGGACCTCAGAAGATAGATCAGGAGCTAGAGGCAGAGAGTCATCTGCACAGTAGTGTTCATTAAAATCATAGGAATGAATGAGATTACCAAGAAGGAAAATGAAAAGGAAAGGAACAAAGGGGACCAAGGACAGAACCTTGGGGAATATTCACCAATAGGGATCAAAAAGAGGACAAGGAAATGAAAAAGACAGAGAAGGAGCAGTTAGGGAAAAAATGAGAAAAATGTGATGCCTGAAGGTAAGGGAGGAAGGGATTATCAGTCATATATGTAAGAGTGATATCAAGGAAGATTTGGACTTAAAGAAAACAGTTGTATTTTGTGATTAAAAGTTCAGAGGTGACCTTTGAGACAGCAATTTCAGTTGAATAGAGGGAGGGAGCGAAGAAGCCAAACAGCAAGGGATGAAAGGTTCATATAATCATCTCAACAAATTAGGAAATAGAACTGGAATTTAATTGGTATAAAGAACTCCCAGTCAAGGAAACAACACCATTTCAGGTCAGACTTTCTCTGCAATTTATAGCCTTAAAGAATCATCTAGAACTCTGAGAGGTTGGCTGATTTGCCCAGGTTCACACACCTAGTATGTGTCTGAGGTAGGACTTAAACCCAGATCTTACTGGCTTCTAAGTCTAAAGCTAAATCCTATAAAAATTAACAATTCTCTATATAATCTTTTTTTTAGTCAATAAACAGTAAAACCCTACTATGGGGGGGGGGCGATAAAAGATTTATGGATCACATAACAGCTGTGTTCAACTTTTTCTGCTTGGCCTCAAAAAGCCAAACTAAGACCAATGGGTGAAGGTTGCAACAATGTAAGGCTAAAAGTTAGCTAAAGGCTAAAAGCCTTTCTTATATATAAAAATATCTTCAAGTAGAGTGGGCTGTCATGAGAGGTGGTGGTTTTCCCCCTCACTGGGCATCTTCCAATGAAGGTCAGATAATCATTGCTTAGTGATGTTGCAGAGGATTCTCACTTAAGTAAGAGGTATCATATCAGACATCCTTTGAGGTCTCTTCCAACTCTGGGCTTCTGTGATCTGGAAAAGTTGAATAGAACTATTTAAATTGTTGCTCCTACTTGATTTATCAAGAATTAAGTATATTGAATGGAGTAGTCCCCACTTCCCAGAGCCCCTCCATTTTGGCCTTCCCCTCCTCAATATCACCCTTGTTAAGAAGAGAAGGTCTAGCCCACTGTTGACACTTGAGCTATTACTTACGTGAAAACCCTTAATTTATAAGGGTGATTCTTGTTAGCCCTTGCTTAAACACACACACACACACACACACACACACACACACACACACACACACACACACTTGAATCTCACACTTATCTATTCAGTCCACAGTTGTCTCCATCAACCCCTTATACATACCTTAGATCCCTGTTCTGACTTATTTTCCTTTCCAGGGTGTCCTTGATGTTCATTTTTACCCTTATTTATTTCTCTTCCATAAATAGAAATGAGTGTACCAGTGTAATTTGCCTCAGGCCCTATTCATCTGGGTGACCCTGATTCAAATTTTACTAGGTGCACGGCCTTGTTTATCAGTAGATCACCATTCTCCTCATTCCTATGGCATTCTATAAGTAGGCCCAAGCCCTCACCTTTACAAGATATTTCCATGTACTCTTTGTCTTAGCTTTTGTATTTGTCAATACTATTGGCTAAAGGAGGTCACCCCTGTTTGTGGGAGATCACAGGGAAATTTAAGACTTTGATACTGTCTAAACTTGTTGTTGTTGTTATTCAGTAGCTTTTAAGTTGTGAACAACTCTTCATGACTCCATTTGGGATTTTCTTGGCAAAGATACTGGAGTGGTTTGCCATTTTCTTCTCCAGATCATTTTACAGATGAGGAAACTGAGGCAAACAGGGTGAAATGGCTTGCCCAGGGTCACACAGCTACTAAATGTCTGAGACCAGGTTTGAACTAAGGAAGATGAGTCTTCCTGACATCAGGGCCTGGCACTATATCCACTATACCATATAGTTGCCCATTGTCTCAGCAGAACTGTGTTTAATATAACATAATATAGACTGAGTAGTAAGATGTGTTTATAACAAGCATTTCTCCTTCAAAAGTTCATTCAAAATACTTCAACTCTTGGGGTAGCCAGGTGGCATATATATATTCATATTAATTTAAAACTTTTCTTAATAATGAAAACTCAGGGTGGAGATTTATATATTATTATAATAGATATTATATGTATTATATTGTCATTATGAAGCAAAAAAGTTTTTAATTTCTTAAGCAGGATAAATAAAAATTATGCTCTCTTGTACTAATTTGGTGAACATAAATGCATTTTAAACAGCAAAGGAATCTAGTGACATTGGCAAAATTAAAGTGAAGACAATACAATTCCAAGGGATGTCCAAATTTGGATGCAAAACTTAGATCCGGATCAAGTTCAGCAAAACTCTGGAGAGCTTATGATAGCATAAGCCTGCCCCAGTTGTACTTTTCTTTCTTTCTTTCATTTTTTGTTTGTTTGTTTGTTTCAGGGAAATGGGGGTTAAGTGACTTGCCCAGGGTCACATAGCTAGTGTCAAGTGTCTGAGACCGGATTTGAACTCAGGTCCTCCTGAATCCAGGGCCAGTGCTTTATCCACTGGGCCACCTAGTTGCCCCCAAAGCAGCAATCTTTTCCTTTCTTTTTCTTTTCTTTCTTTCTTTCTTTCTTTCTTTCTTTCTTTCTTTCTTTCTTTCTTTCTTTCTTTCTTTCTTTCTTTCTTCCTTCCTTCCTTCCTTCCTTTCTTTCCTTCTTTCTTTCTTTCTTTCTTTCTTTCTTTCTTTCTTTCTTTCTTTCTTTCTTTCTTTCTTTCTTTCTTTCTTTTTTTTTGCAGGGCAGTGAGGACTAAGTGACTTGCCCAGGGTCACACAGCCAGTAAGTGTCAAGTGTCTGAGTCCAGATTTGAACTCAGGTCTTCCTGAATCCAGAGCCGGTGTTTTATCCACTGCACCACCTAGCTGCCCCTCTCCATTCTTTCTTATGTTTAAATTTTTGTGCCAAAGGTGAACCAGGCTGGCCAAGATCTCTTGATTTTGAAATCCTTTAGCTTTTGGTTATACTCAATCACACACTGTTTCTCAGTGTGAATGATTTTTCTATATTCATATACATACATATAGATTACATATACATATAGATTTTATATGTGTGTGTGTGTGTGTGTGTGTGTACACAGCCACCAGATGTCACTATAAAGGGCAGAATTTGGCTGAGGTGGACTTTCCCTTCTCTCAACAGAAAAGGAAAGTTCTCTTAGACCCCTGGGGCTTGGTTGTTCGAATTATCTTCCTTCCTCTCTGTGAGAGATCCTTCTAGTCAGTCGGTAACCATGCATGTATTAAGTATTTATTAAGAGAAGAGAGCTAAGCTAAATGCTAGGGATACAAAGAAAGGTTCTATTCTGACTTCCCTTCTTTGGATCCTGGATATCTTGCCTTGCACCCACATTCTGTGATCCATTGTTACAAATAAAGGGATGCATTTCTGGTTTTAGCTCAGTGGTGATTTTTTTTCAGCTTTTGGTCTATATGGGTTCTTCTCTCTGCAAAATCATAAGGCTTTTTAAAAAAATACAGATTATTAGTAAAATTGTTATACTCTGAGTGCCCAAGCAACCTCTAATTGCTACACTGGAGGAAAGGACCCCCAAGCTATTAAATTCTGTGCATTCAAATAGCCATTGCTATCAACACTAGTTATACTCTCATTGAACACAAATGAACATAGACTTTATGTAAAGAAAAAAGTATCTATTATAAAGATGTGACATTTATAGGGTGAAGAATGAAACATATTTTTGCATATAGCCAATGAAGGATTTTGCTTGACTATGCATATTTGTTACAAGAAAATTGTTTTTCTCTTTTTTTTCTCTAATGGGGGAAAGAGAAAATAGATTTATGGGATTTTGTTTTGTTTTGTTTTGTTTTTAGTAATGAGAGGTGGGGATACTTGGGGGTACTAGAAATGTGAACTGTTGCATAAACTTTCAGATGAGGTCATTGTATCTTTAGTTTTACTTAACTGTTTTGATATTTTATGAGACCCCTCACAAAATGGGAGTTATCTGTAAATGTATGCAATGTAAAAACAAAATACATCAATAATTTTTTAAGAAAGCAAATCAGATGCTGAATGAGATGAGCAGAACCAGGAGAACATTGTACACAGTATCAACAACATTGGGTGTTGATCAACTGTGATAGACTTGACTCTTCTCAGCAATACAATGGTCCAAGATAGTTCCAAAGTACTCATGATGGAAAATGCTCTCCAAATCCAGAGAAAAGGAACTGTGGAATCTGGATGCAGATTGAACCATGCTATTTCTATTTTTTTTTGTTTGTTTTTCTTTCTTTCTTTCTTTTTTGCAGGGCAATGGAGGTTAAGTGACTTGCCCAGGGTCACACAGCTAGTACGTGTCAAGTGTCTGAGGCCAGATTTGAATTCGTGTCCTACTGAATCCAGGGCCATTGCTTTATCCACTGCGCCACCTAGCTGCCCCTTGTTTTTCTTTATTGAGGTTTTTCCTTTTTGTTCTGGTACTTCTTTCACAGCATGACTGATGCAGAAGTATGTTTAATGTGATTGTACATATATAACCTATATCAGATTGCTTGCTGTCTTGGGAGGGGGGAAGGAGGGGAAGCAGGGGAGGGAGGGAGAAAAATCTGAAACTAGAAATCTTATAAAAACAAATGTTGAAAACTATTTCTACATATACCTGTAAAATAATAAAATACTTTCATATAAAAATGAAAGCAAATCAGAATGCAGAAGTAATTTTAGAGATGGCAAGAGAATATGTTTTTAGAGGTCTTCTTAGCACACCCGGAAACATAGGAAAAAGTTGAGGGAGGGGGGGCTGTTACACCTTTTGCTGTTTTCCCACAGTGAGGCAATTGGGGTTAAGTGACTTGCCCAGGGTCACACAGCTAGTAAGTGTTAAGTGTCTGAGGCCGGATTTGAACTCAGGGACTCCTGACTCCAGGGCCGGTGCTCTATCCACTGCGCCACCTAGCTGCCCCTTTCCCACAGTTCTTAAAGGATGTTTTAAAAAAAATGTTACCTTTTGTATGGCCCTACCTTGGCTGGGCTTTTCTCTCTCTGTCCTGGCATCCTTGCTGTTCCTTGCACATACAGCTTCTTCTCTGCCTACTCTAAATTCTCATAGAACTTTGTACCTCTCTTAGACACTTGACTCACTCTTTTTTCTTTGTTTTGTCTTCTCTATCTTGGATTACAAGTACCTTGAAAGCAGCATCTAGTGCCTTGCTTCTAATGAGTTCTCCATAAATATTTGTTGAATAAATAAAGCTGGGGTTTTTTTAATGTTCAAATTGGGGATTGACTAGTTGAGTACTAGTGGTGCTAAGTATCATATTTCTGTATCATTTAGGCAGAATCATAAAAAAGCACCTGAGAGACTAGAGGCCATAGTACACTTGTTTATCAAAATGTGCTGAGAGGAAGCCTGAATTCCTGAGGTGTTGTTTTTTTTAAATGACTTTCTTTTGTTTTGTTTTGTTTGTTTGTTTTTGTTTTGTTTTTGCAGGGCAATAAGGGTTAAGTGACTTGCTCAGGGTCACACAGTGAGTGTCAAGTGAGGCTGGATTTGAACTCAGGTCCTACCTGAATCCAGGGCCGCTGCTTTATCCACTGTGCCACCTAGCTGCCCCATTAAATGACTTTGAAGTTGTTTGTTAATACATATTAAAAATAATCATTTTAGAGGATTTTACTACAAAGGTTCAGCCAAAGTTTTGTTTAAACTGAATTTTCCACCCCTGTGGAAAAGTTTGAGAACCATTGGCATATTGGAAAGAGCAGTGACTTAGGAGGATTCAGGTATAAGCTTCAGAACTCTCAGGTTCCCATTTCAGCTTCACCACTTACTATTTTTTTTTAGTGAGGCAATTGGGGTTAAGTGACTTGCCCAGGGTCACACAGCTAGTAAGTGTTAAGTGTCTGAGGCCGGATTTGAACTCAGGTACGCCTGACTCCAGGGTCGGTGCTCTATCCACCGCGCCACCTAGCCACCCCTTCACCACTTACTATTGACATGACCCTGGACAAATCACTTAACCTTTCCAGGTCTCAATGTCTTTATATGTAAAACAGGGAACATAACACTTGTACCTAGTGTTTTGAAAACTCTTAAGTGCTATAAGAAAAGGGAACTCAAAGTTCACCAGTTCTATGTCAGCAACAGTTTTGTACCTGAAATCTTTGAGATAGGAAATGGTCCTGCCTATTTCAAATCATAAAAGTTCATAGAATCAGACTGAGCTCTGGAAAGGATTTTTAGGGGCCATCAAGTCCAATACCTTCACTTTAGAAATGAGGAAACAAAATTGAGATTCTAATGCACTGTTGGTGCAGTTGTGAACTGGTCTAACTATTATGGAGAGTAATTTGGAACCATAACCAAAGGGCTACAAAACTGTGCATACCCTTTGATCTAGCAATACCACTACTAGTTCTATATCCCAAAGAGGTTAAAAAGTTGAAGGGGGGGGGGAGAACCCATGTGTACAAAAATATTCACAGCAGCTCTGTTTGTGGTGGCAAAGTATTAGAAATTGAAGGGATGGGGGCCCTGGATTCAGAAGTACCTGAGTTTAAATCCGGCCTCAGACACTTGACACTTACTAGCTGTGTGACCTTGGGCAAGTCACTTAACCCCTATAGCTCCGGAAAAAAAAAGAAATTGAAGGGATGCCCATCAATTGAGGAATGGCAGAAC
The DNA here is from genome assembly GCF_019393635.1 of Dromiciops gliroides. NCBI lineage: Eukaryota > Metazoa > Chordata > Mammalia > Microbiotheria > Microbiotheriidae > Dromiciops > Dromiciops gliroides. Next base: position 505,479,986 of record NC_057861.1, on the reverse strand, counting down.
AAGCACTATATGATTGTAATGGAATACTATTATGCGATAAGAAATGGTGCACGCGGGCTGATTTCAAAAACCCTGGAAAGACATGAATTGATACAAAGTGAAGTGAAGACAGTATCAACAACATTGTGTGTTGATCAACTGTGATAGACTTGACTCTTCCCAGCAATACAATGGTCCAAGACAGTTCCAAAGGACTCATGATGGAAAATGCTCTCCAAATCCAGAAAAACAAAGAATTATGGAATCTAGATGCAGATTGAACCTATCTCTATTTTTTTGTTTTTCTTTTTTTGAGGTTTTTCCTTTTTGCTCTGATTCTACTTGCACAGCATGACTAATGCATAAATATGTTTAATGGGATTGTATATATATAACCTATATCGGATTGCTTGCTGTCTTGGGGAGGGGGGAGGTAGGGGAGAGAGGGAGAAAAGATTGAAACCAGAAATCTTATAAAAGCAAATGTTGTAAACTATCTCTACATGTAACTGGAAAATAATAAAATACTTTTATGGAAAAAACCCAACAAAGTGAAATGAAGAGAACAAGGAAAACATTGTACAGGGTAACAGCAATATTGTACAGTGATCAACTGTGAATGATTTAACTATTCTCAGCAATATAATGATCCAAGACAGTTCCAAAAGCCTCATAATGAAAAATGCTATCCACTTCCAGAGAAAGATCTGATGGAGTCTAAATACAGATCAAAGCATACTATTTTTCATTTTCTTTGGTTTTGGGGGGAGGGGGCTTGGGAGAAAATCTGTGTCTTCTTTCACAACATGACTAATATGGAAATAGGTTTTGTGTGATTATACATATATAACCTATATCAAACTGCTTCCCACCTCAGGAACGGGGGAGGGGAGAAAGGGGGAGAGAATTAGGAACTCAAAAAAATTTTTTAATGAATGTTAACAATTCTCTTAATATATAACTGGGAAAAATAAAATTTATCTTAAAAATTTAAAAGTGAGAAAACTGAGGCTGAGAGGTGAAATGACTTGCTCTTGGTCACACAATTAATAAAATCTGAGATAGATTTCAAATTTAGATCTTCTAGACTCTGAACCTGTTGCACTAACCACTGTATTACTTAGTTGTCTCACATGATAGAGATCCATTGAGCAAAGTCCTGAGGCTCTGACATTTCAAAATATGACCTTCTTTTCCAATAATAAAAGAGTCACCAAATCCAAGTTAAACTTTGCCAAATATCTGGCCCATCCCATTCATTTTTCAACCCATGTGTATTTATAGAGAAATTTCATCCATATGGCCCACTTCACTTACACTTAAATCATCAACAACATGTTTTGCAAGAGCTACTTGATGTCCATAAATCTTTGGAGAATAGTTCTTCATAAGAACAGGAAGCCGAATTTTGCCAAGAGTCAATTCCAAAAGAGTTGAGTTCACGATTTGAAAATCAGAACCCATGAGATTTGAGTCATAAAAGTGGCCACCCTAAAGTTCACAAAGGCCCCATGGAGCACTTGCATGGGTCTAGAATAGATTCCTAACGGGTAGCTGAGAGGAAGATGGAGGAAAGATGGAAAGGGGGCACCTGAGAAAATGGAAGTTTTATGAAGCCTGGGCCAGAGAAGAGATCATCAATAAGTCCAAAAGACAAGAAAATCCCCCAAATCCTAGATGTTCTGGTTATGGTGTCAGTTGCAGCAGTAGGAAAACGCCCAGCATCATTAGGGGATGCACTCTTGGAAACAACAAGAAAGCAGGTTCATATTTTATGTAAAACAAAATCGGCTGCTGGACCATAAAGATTTATTTTCTTCAAAACTCATATGAGAAAAAAAAACTCATATAAGAAGGCTCATAGGCTCGTTGACTTTGTAGGACTTTAAAGGCACCAGGATTAAGAAACTCAATTTTTCAAAATCAGCTAACTAAATTATCCTTGTAATGATAACATTTACATAATGAATTTTTTCTACATAGTGACATATTTCTAACTTGACTGAAAGAAGGCAAAGAAGCTACTTAGCGATATAATAAAATGGCAATTAAATTAGACTAAATTAAAAAAAAATAAGACTAAAGACATTTTCCCCTAAAATTGTCCAAATGGAAACATTGCCATCACTATAATTGAAGGGATAAACTGAAATAATATCATCTGCTCATGAGACATTCATAATTGTCAACAAGCCATCTCAGAGCTGCTGCATTCTCTTTCCAATATCCCTGTTTCTCCCTTATGACTGACTAGTTTCAAAGTTACAGCTCAGGGTTGCCAATTGTTGGCCAACAGTTCTTATGCTTCTCCATATCAGTCTTACTATCTTCTGGTCTCTGATTTTTTTTACTTTCAATTCAAGATCCAAATCAGAGTCAGGCTATAAAGCATCCAAACCATTTATCATTATTGTCCTTATCTTGATCTCTAAAGTTGCATCTCTCTTAACTCAAACTCTGTAATTTACCTACCTACCCACCCACCCACCCACCCCACCTCACCCCACACAGATTTAAAGAATCATAAAATCCTAGTGTTTCAAACCAGAAAGCACTTTAGAAATTATCTAGTCCAAACCTCTCATTTCAGAAATGAGGAATCAGGTCACTAGAAAAGTACAATGGTTTTACTGAATGTTAACATAGGCGGTAAAATGTAGAGTCAGTATTCAAATGCAGGTTCCTTGACTTCAGATCTTCTCTCTTTCCACGATGCCAATGGATTCCTAAGTTTTTCAAGTTTTAGGACCCCCTTTTTAACATAAAACTTTCTTTTTCACTATTTCACATTCAACTTCCTATTGGGTAGTATTCATCTATTGAGAAAAAGTATGACAAAAAGCTACTATGATTTCTGTGATGTTTTTAAATGGCTTTGTATTTTATTCATCAGAATATGCATTTGAAAAATAGTAGTACATATAGGTGAGACATTATTTGCTTAGTCTATTGAAAATATGTTCATCAGGCTGTCATGCTATAAGTTTTGTAGGAGCTTAATAAAATCCAAATTATATACTTTAGTGCATGGATGGCTTTGAGGACTCTTTGTAAGAATTCTAATGCTGGGAACCATTGAACTACACCATGATCTAGGCCAAAGCTTCTTAAACTGTGGGTCATGACCCCATATAGGATCATGTAACTGAATGTGGGGGTCGTGAAAAATTTGGCAACAGTAGAAGTTTAGGTATGCCTATTTTATATATCCATGTACTCAAGATTGAGTAAAAATTTCTTAGGCAAAATGGGGTCGTGAGTGGAAAAAGTTTAAGAAGATTTGATCTAGACCAGTAGTTTCCCAAATGGATGCTACATACCCCCAAAGGACCATGGGATGAACACAGTGATTGTACAATCAATCAATCAGAGGGTGGAAATAAGGACTGCAACCCACTTTCCCCATAACAGATACTTAACACCAACACATGCCCTACCACCCTGTTCAGCTATTATTTCTCATCAGTCCTTCATTTGGCACTTTCTCACTACCAATCTGTGCCAAGTGTCAGCTATCACATAACCAGGTTCTGGGTACCCACACCAATGTGCAGATGCCACTGGGAAAATCCTCTCCCCCAATGTAAGCACACTCTGCCCCTGTGATCACTTCATGGTCTAACCTTAGCCCACTTCCTCCTTTCATTTTCGGTGGGCCTGAGTGAATCCCATAGGGTGAGCAGATATGAATAGGTTATGATCTGCAGCACAGAGCTTCTTCTATTTTACCCCAAACCCACCCCACTTCTGAATTTTCTCTATTCAGGTTCACCACCATATTATCATACTCTACTCCTCATTCTCCCTCAACCCACATCTGTGACTTGCCAAATCTTGTGGCTTCTACCTTCATAACACCTCTTGCATTTGACCCTTTTTCTGTGTCCTAGGTAGAGACCCTCATTATCTTTCACCTGGGCTGTAGCCTCCTAATTGGTCTCTCTGCCTCAAAAAGTTCTCTCCTGTGCCAATCCATCCTACACATAGCTTCCAAAATAATATTCCTAAACTGCAGTCTGCCCATTTCCCTCCCCTATTCAGTAAAAGCCAGTGATTCCTTATTGACTCTCAGATCAAGCACAAATGCCCTTGTTTGACAATTCAAGCCCGTTATGGCCTGGCTCCAACCCACCTCCATTACTGACCTTCACCCAAACCACAGTCCATCCAAACTGGCCATCTTACTGTTCCTCAGACATCATTCCATCTCCTTCCTCCATGGTTAGAATGCCTGACCTCACCTCTGCTTCTTAGAATCCCTTGTTTTCTTTAAGACCCAACTCAAGTACCATCTTCTACATGAAGTCCTTCCTGAACCCCCTAGATCCTACTGCCCTTCCTTCCAATATGACCTTGGATGTCTTTTACACATATTTGGCATGTGCTTATTAGATATATGTTATCTCCCCTGATAAGGTGTAAGCTCTTTGAAGGCAGGGACTGTTTTTATTTGTGTCCGTAGACCTGATGCATAGCAGTGTCTGACCCTTGGGATTGGTGCAGAGTATAGGTGCTTAATAATGCTTGATGACTGATTAGGTGATCGTTAGAGGACACTTTCAAATTGATGAATTCATAGGTTCATCTGAAGATTCACCCACTTGGACTCAACATCTACAAAATAAACTGAATCCCTGAAAGAAGCTCAAGGAGAAAAAAAGCTATAGTGTGAGAGAGTGGAAAGAGATTTAATCTGTACTCAGAGGACCTAGGTTCAACTCTCCCTTCTGATATTTAGCTCCTTAGATCACTTAGCCTCCCTGGGCCTCAGTTTCCTTATCTAAAAAATGAAGGGGGGGGCAGCTAGGTGGTGCAGTGGATAGAGCACTGGCCCTGGAGTCAGGAGTACCTGAGTTCAAGTCCAGCCTCAGACACTTAACACTAGCTGTGTGACCCTGGGCAAGTCACTTAACCCCAATTGCCTCACTAAAAAAATAATAATAATAAAAATATATTTTAAAAAATGAAGGGGTTGGTTCCAAATGCTTCTGAGGTCCTTTCCAGCTGTAGATATATAAACTATAATGTGTGTCTTTTTTATTAAGATTTGAAAAGAGATATGCAATATATTGCCGAAAAATTTTATTTGTAGAGTTCTAGGCTCAAATTTTGTAAAAATACAAATACTTCACCATGAAGTATTTATTTGGCAAGAGCTATCAAAACAAACAAAGAAAAAGCTCCAAAAAGCTTTACTCCAAAAGAGATTACATGTGCCAACATTTTTCTCCACACAAAGGTTTGTGGGTTTTCTCCTGGCAAAGTGCTTAGAAGAGCTGTTGGATATAAGGACATGATTTGTTTTTCTTTTACAAAAGGAAAAGTGTCTCAAATTTGTTGACTGTTTTTGTGATGACAAGTGGCTGTTAGTAATATGCTACCTATGAGATATTTTCAAAAAATAAGCAAATTTAATCTGTGTTTCCAAGGTAAGGGTGACATTTAATTTTTTTTTTTTTGCCTTTGCTTTTTTACAATACCTCTTTATGTATACTCCTTCACCCTACACAGAGAGGGGAGAAAAAAAGGAGTAGTTTAAGCAAAACTAATACATCAATCAAGTCTAACATGTGGATATATGAAGCATTTCATATTCAAAGTCACTCATATCTCAACTTCAGGACCAGACTTGGCCTTGATAATCACACAATATTAAATTTTGATTTTGAGGTTGTTGTTTCTATTTCCATTATTTTACTCATGGTATATGTTATTTTCCTGGTTCTACTTAATTCTCTTTGGATTTGTTCACATAAATCTTTCCTTAACTCCCATAATTTTCACATAAAACATTTTTATGGGATTGTAATATTTCATCATATTCATGAACACAATCTGTTTAGCCATCTAAATGGTGGGGATCTTCTTAGTTTCTAATTCTTTGCTAATATGAAAAGTGTTATTAATAACTGATGTATATTCAACCCTTCTAACTATCTTTTCCCTTTGTGGTGTGCATGCCTAGATATGAGATCTGTGGATCAAGAGGTATGAATATTTTACTTATTTTCTACTAAGAAAATAATTACAAATTGCTTTTCAGAGTGGTTGGAGGAATTCACAGCTCCATCAATAGTGTGTTAGTGTGCTTATCTTTTCACACCTCCAATACTAACTCTTCCCATCTTTTATCATCTTTGCCATTTTGGGGGGGTGAAGCCTCAGAGTTGTTTTGATTTGAATTTATCTTATTAATAATTTGAAGCAATCTTCCACATAGTTGGTAATAGTTTGCAATTCTTCTGTTGAGAACTGTTGATTAATATCCTTTGAACACTTATCCATTGGGGATAAACTAGGTGGCACAGTGGAGAAAGCACTTGTATATTTGCATTAATTCTCAACATATCTTGCATATGGAAAAATGGTGATTTTGGGGGGGCGGGGCAATGAGGGTTAAGTGACTTGCCCAGGGTCACACAGCTAGTGAGTGTTAAGTGTCTGGGGCTGGATTTGAACTCAGGTCCTGCTGAATCCAGGGCCAGTGCTTTATCCACTACAGCACCACCTAGCTGCCCTCAACTCAGGTTCTTCTAAATCCAGGGCTGGTACTTTATCCATTGAACCACCTAGCTGTCTGCTAATGGTGATATTTTAATAGTAAATGAAAAAATAACTGCTTCTTTGAAAAAAAACAAAAACAGAACTCATGCTATGGAAAAAAAGCACTTTGAAAATGGATCTCTTGAAATGTTTAATTCAATATGTGATGTTTGGAATAACAATACATGTATAATTTATATAAATTCTCATATTTACATATTCCCCAAACTCAGAATTATCTAACCTTTTAAAAAAATCTTCCACCTGAGGAGTTTCAGTGGGTTCCAAATTTATTTAATATAGATAGATATGGATGTATAAATATAAAGACACTACCTTTGGATATGTCTGAAATGATAATTTATTGGCATCAGGGAAGATGGTAATTTACTAGCCAAATTTTAGCAAAACTTTGTATAACTGATAGATAGGATTGAAAACCAAGTATCATAATTTAATTGCATCCCTCAGAGTTCTGGACACAGTGCTGGTAATAGGAGCTCTCAGTGAATACTTAATTGATCAGTAGATTGTGAAGACTAGAAAATAATCCTTATATTATCATTAGTGTTGGTCAGATCCTCATTGGAGTTATATGCCCACTTTTAGCCTCTGCACTTTAAGAGAAATGTGGAGAAACTAAAAAGGTCCCCATACAAATAACAGAAACGATTAATAGACTCCATGAGAAGAATTGAAAAAGCTGGGTTTTGGTTAGCTAGAATCCCAAAAGCTTAAGGAGCGGCTCTGCAAGTATATGATGGATCAGGACAAGGTAGGTTATCTTTCATCTCTAGCGGTATGGTCATTCTGGCCTTTATTTATAAATAAACAAGAAAGTTGAATTGGACAAAAGAAATAACATCTTTATGCATAAATATTCCAAAGGACATTCTAGGGAGGTTATAAAATCCTATCCCTGAAGATTGTTGAGAATGAGATCAACAGTTACCTGTCATAGATGATTTCAGGCAGAATCTTTTAAGACAAGAATGACTCAGGAGCCATCCCCTGTTCTGCATGGGTGTCTTTTAAATTCCATTTCCTGGCGGGTCTGCGATTGCTTTTGTAATACGATCATCTGTTTCTGCATGCAGTGTACTCATTCTGTGTAGCTTAGGAACTTGACATTAATTCAACACAGACCCACTTGTTGCTGCGTTCTTGTCTCAGAGTCAAGTCGGACCACTAGATTGGCAGGTGGAGCCTCAAACTAATCTCCATCTACAAATTGTTTTAAAAAAAACAAACTCCAGAAAATCATCAGCCACAGAAACTTTGGCTGAAGCTGCATAACATTCAGGGTTCAGAACTCTCACCAGTTGCTGATGCCATAGCCCCAGTGACAAGGTCTCTGGGTACATAGGCAGAACCAGTGGTGACAGGGCCAGCTTGTGGGCTATTCCATCCTGATTCACATTTCTACTTCAATCTATCAATCAGAAGAATTTATTGCTGCTTTTTTTAGAAGATGGATGCTACCCCAAGCTAATTTAATGGCTGCATAAGCTTTGATTCATCCCCAAACCACCCTGAACTCCCTAATTTAGCCTGCAGTCAAGGAGAAGCACTGGATTTGGTATCTGAAGGCCTGGATTCAGATACCAGCACTGCCTCCCTTTATTTGTGCTATATACTGTCTATGTGATGACCTTGGGAAAGTCACTTAATGCCTCTGGGATCCGCTTATAAAATGAAAGGTTCAGGTATTTCTGCCTTGGGGTCACACGGAGAGTTGAAGGCTATCATTCCCCATGATCTGCTTGTTCCCAGTAACACTTGGGTTAACAACCAAAGATTAGCAAACAGAAAAGTAAAGGTAACATCCATTAAGCAAGATCACCTCTGCCAAAAAAATTTAAAAAAATAAAAATAAATGAAGGCAATTCTTAGTGGGATTCTGTATCATCAGAAGCAGGGAGAAAACCCTTTTAAATGCCCTGAGAACATAAAAAATGCCTTTCTAATTGAAATAAAGCAACAAGGCAAATTAAGCTAAGGCAAAATTTGATGATCAATAAAATCAATAGACCTCCTAGTCACTTTCTTCTTTTTTTGTCAGTTTTTTTGTAGTGTCTTTCCAAAATTTCCAATTAGATGGGAATTCCCATTATATGGGAAGCGGTTTTGAAAAGTTCATCCAAAATAGTCCTGCAGGATAGCAATGACTCGTCTGACATAGCCCTTTGCAGGAACACCAAAAGACAGTGCTAGAATCCTTATTCCACACCACTTTTTAAGGTGGGCAGTTTGGGTTCCAAACATTTGTTTTAAAACCCTTTGAAATTTATTTGTGTCTGTAAAACTGATTATAAGCAAATTAAAAAATAATCATTTAGCTTCCCCTTTTGAAAAGAACTAAAACAAGGACTTTGGACTAGATGATATTTAAGACTCTTTAAAAACTCTAAACCTTTTTTTTTTAAACCGCATTATTTGGGAGTGAGTGGATGGGTTTATCTGGAGCTTGTTGGAGTCATAGCCTCTCCTCCGCCATCTTGAAAAACCCTAAATCTTTATGAAGGAACTTAGAGGAAATTCTTTAGCCTGAAAGCCACATCTGAATACACTCCATATCTGGGTCTGAGTTGTAAATAGCACAAATGGAAATATCTCAGTGTTCCCAAATATCTCCTCCAGGCAGTATATTTTGGTAATGTGGACACTGAGAGGTAATAGCTAAAAGGCATCGCATTCTCTATGGTCATTATTCTTATTGAGGAAGGGTGAAAGACTAGGAAAGATGGTTGCCAAGGCCAGCTGGCAGAGAGCATGCAATCCCAAGAAGTGTGCGAATGGAAGAATTGAAGACTTTAATCGCCATTTTTTTTTTTAGTGAGGCAATTGGGGTTAAGTGACTTGCCCAGGGTCACACAGCTAGTAAGTGTTAAGTGTCTGAGGCTGGATTTGAACTCAGGTATTCCTGACTCCAGGGCCGGTGCTCTATCCACTGCACCACCCAGCTGCCCCTAATTGCCATTTAATGACCAACTTCCAGATGATTAATTTGAAGTCAGAAAGTATAAATGACCTGCCTTGAGTCACGGACAATTCACAGAAGAGTCCCTACGAAAACCTGGTGTGCCGGTGTGGGGGTATGTCAGTGTGCACAATCACAATTTTTTCTTTTGATGAAGCATGATAAGGATGGAAGGCAGAACAGGAGCTGCATATATAGTGTTACCTAGAGTTAGGTAACACTAACTTCATCTGGAAATATGGACAAATGAGGCTCAAGGCTCAGTAGGAAGCATTTTCCCATCATTGTCTCATATCATCTAAACACCCTAACCCCCTCACTACAAAACTGGAATGTTTCCCAGCCCTATTGAAACCACTGTTTAATATTTGATATCAGAAAGAGTCATACTACAGGTGGTAGGACAGGAATGATGGAAGACAGAACTAAAGGATCTCTAAGCTCCCTCCTAGCTGAGCCTGAGGTTAAGGTGTCTCAGAGGAGTGACTTTCTAGATTGCAGGTTCAATTGTTTTGCTAAACAATATATATTGGGGAGGATGTGGCAAACCTGGGATGCTAATCCACTGCTGATGGAGTTGTGAAAAGATCCAGCCTTTCTGGAAAGCAATTTGGAACTATGCCCAAAGGGCTATAGAATTGGGCATATCCTTTGATCCAGCAATACCACTGCTGGGTTTAGATCCCAAAGACATCCCCCAAAAGAGAAAAAGACCTATTTGTACACAAATATTCATAGCAGGTCTTTTTGTGGTGGATAAGTAGAAATCAAAGGAATGACTATCAATTGGGGAGTGGCTAAACAAGTTGTGGTATATGATGATGATGATGGAATATTATTGTGCTATAAGAAATGACAAGCAGGATGATTTGAGAAAGGCCTGGAAAGACTTGTATGGACTGATGCATAGTGAAGTGAGCAAAACCAAGAGAACATTGTGCTCAGGGGCAGCAACATTGAATGACTTAACTAATCTCAACAATACAATGATCCAGGACAACCCCAAAGGACTAATGACGAAGCATACTATCCACCTCCAAAGAAAGAACTGATATTGATTGAACACAAAAAACTATATGTGAATTATTACCATCATTATAACAGGATTTTTTAATTGTTATATACCTCATTGTTGAGGACTGAGGTTGGTTTTTTTTCTCTTTCAGAATTCTGGGAATGGTTAACTGTACTCACATTTCTCATTTTTATCAGTGGCACAAGATGAAGAGGTTAAAAGCAGGAAACATTTCTATGACATAAACCTGTATCAGAGACCTCATGGGGAAATATTGCTGCCACTATTTCAGTACATCTAGGTTTTGCAAACACCTACTCTAAGCTTTTTAAGTGAGCCTTTAAGTGAGAAATTCCATGGGGACATGATGGAACCAAACCAAATGATCCAAGTACATTAAACAGAGAAGCTCCATGTTCACAATGCCAGGGAGATTATTATCAGCACAGTCTGATAGATCTACATCTAGCCAACCCGCTATTAGCAGTTGGAAGTTATTTTTAAATACTACTCATAGCAATTGAAATTTTATCTTACATATGGAATTAGTTCCTAATTTCGTTTAATTATAATTATCCCCGCTAATATATGTTTAGAAAAATAGATGGGTCAGTCATATAGCAAGAGTGTTGTTGTTTGTCCTTCATTCTCAAAGAGAACCATGACATTAGGGAGGTGATGTCATGACTTGCATTGAATTGGATTTAAGTGAGGCAGGACTGTGCAGTCACCAGCCTCACTTATGGCAAGGGTGTAATTTAACTGTAGCACAAGTTTCATTGGTGCCCACAAAATGTTGAGAAAATGCAAGGAAAGCCCCAAGAATGATGGGGGAGGGGGCAGCTAGGTGGCACAGTGGAGAAAGCACCAGCTCTCAATTCTGGAGGACCTGAGTTCAAATCTGGCCTCAGACACTTGACAAGTACTAGCTGTGTGACCTTGGGCAAGTCACTTAACCCTCATTGCCCTACCCAAACAACAACAACAACAACAACCAAAAACAAAAACAAAAACAAAAGAATGATGGGGGAATTCATGGATGAGAGTCACACAGGATGGATAGATATGAATGGTCTGCAATCTGCATCTTTGGAGAGAATAACTGCATTAGTGAGATCACAGATATATTGTCACCCACAACTCCAATACTCAAATATGGAATCTATCAATGATTATGGAAACCTTTTGATTTTCCATATACTCTTTTCCCCTCTTCTTAATAAATGAACATTTTTAAAGCCCCTACCACCTGCTTGAGTAGATAAGATAAAGGGGAGGGGGTGAGTTCCTGAAATTATTCAAAGTCTATGAGTCTTCTTTTGTGATAGGGAGAGGAAGGTAACATTTATTTAGCAGCAAGCATCACACAGAAAGAAAGAAATATAATAACAACAAACATAGGACACAATGATGTCAACCATAGGACACAATAACACCAACTGTTCTCCTAAAAATCCACTTTTGATATCCTAAGTCCCATGTTTTTTCCACTAGGCCATGCTGCCCTTCCAATGTAATATTTCCTTTCCAGATTGTAAACTCCATAAAGATAGAGTATATGTCAGAAGCATATCTGAATGAAATTTTTTATCTCTCATCCCAACCTATTCCTCCTCCCCCTGGTTCCTCTTCTCAGACCCTGTGCCTTGATTTTGGTTCTCCATGTGGTGCAATAGATCACTCAGAACCCAAAGGTTCAAGCAAACAATGCAGTTAATCAAAATATATCTGGGGCAGCTAGGTGGCTCAGTGGATAAAGTACCAGCCCTGGATTTAGGAGGACCTGAGTTAAAATCCAGCCTCAGATACTTGACAATTACTAGCTGTGTGGCCCTGGGCAATTCATTTAACCCTCATTGCCCCACCAAAAAAAAAAATGTGTGTGTGTGTGTGTGTGTGTGTGTGTGTGTATCCCCAAATACTCCTAGGTAAAAATGGCTCTAATGACTGTTAAAAAGCCATTGTAGAAGTTGTAAACACCTGCAAAGAAATTAAAAGCAGTTAACAAGGAGGGTCCCTGGGATACTCTAACACAGGGCTCTGCCTAGGAGAAATATTTCATAAACATCTGTAGAATTAAATTGGAAGAAGAGCCATGTAACACTAAAGTTTTCAGTTTTACTCCATTATTCCCCCTCTCTGGGTTTATAACTTTCTCAGAGCACCTGAGTATAGGTGTGTCTCTCATATATTAGCATCTCTCAGATGTGTCTTGAAACTGGTCCCTAGCTCCCACAGTTCCTGATGTCAGTGCTGCTCTGAGAATTTTCTTTTAAAAATTCTCAGCCTTGACTTATTCTTGGAGTTTATTTTGCCTTTGGCTTCCATGGGATTATTCTCGCTTTGGGAATGTTAGGGTTGTCCATTTACATCTTGCTAAATGATCTCTCCAGCCCCACAAGATAACTGAATATGCTTGGAATATTTGGGTGTGGGTGAGTCTCTAACATATCAGACATGTGCTGACCTGAGGGGAGAATCCTCCCCTTGGTAAGAAAAATACCTCAAGCTGCCCTGGGGAAGGGGACGCCCTCCCAGTTTTACAGCTGCGGCAGCAGTAGCAAATAGGGCCTCACAGGCAAAAGTGAGGAATATTAGCTAAAGGAAAGACTGTGTAGTTATTCTGCAGGGGCTGCCAAGAACACTCTGTAGTCACATTCTCTCTGAGGGGAGGTCACATGAGCTACATGCTGTAGGATGGGAAAGGCACTATGGGGCTGAAGAAAGAATGGAGAACAGATTCAGAGCCCTGGAAGAATTCTGCTCCAGTGTTCTAAAGGATGGGTCTGGGCCCTGCATTTCCAAGAAGAACATCCATCTGTTCCATATGTGTCTGGACCCAGATGGGGTGACCATGAAGCCAGCTGGCAAAATGTTTTATTTGTACTGCCCAGAAATAAAGCTAATGTCTTTAGAAAGCTTAATCTATTTGGACTTTTCTCCACCCTTCATAGGTTTGGGGGGGCTTTCCCTCCCCCCCCCATTTTACAGGCTTTGTTTTATTTTCCAAGATGTTCTGATCTATACCAAGACTGTGATTTTCTTCCTGGATCTTGGTACTGAATTATCATGAAAAGATGAAAACAAGTGTCTATGTCCCCTACCTCGAAGAAGTGAACTCACACGCAAGCAAAAATGTAGTTGGTTTAATAGAAAACCAGGGTCGGGGCAGCTAGGTGGCGCAGTGGATAGAGCACCCACTCTGGAGTCAGGAGGACCTGAGTTCAAATTCGACCTCAGACACTTGATACTTACTAGCTGTGTGACCCTGGGCAAATCACTTAACCCCAATTGCCTCACCAAAAAACCAAAAAATAGAAAACCAGGGTCAAGATTAAGGTAGTTTTTGCTCAGTTGAAAAGTCCCCCTCTTCCAGCCCCTACCTCTAACCCTTTCCAAACATGACCCAAGGAGAGGCAGCTAGGTGGCACAGTGGATAGATGGCCAGGCATGGAGTCAGGAGAACCTGATTTCAAACCCAGCTTCAGACACTTACTAGCTGTTTGACCCAGGGCAAGTCACTTAACCTTGATTGCCTTCTCCCCCCCCCCCAAAACCCTCACTACCCAAGAAAGAGGCTGATTTGTATAGCAGAAAGAACACAGGATGTGGATTGAGAGTTTAAATCCCAGTTTAAATTTACTGCATGTGGAATGAGTTTTAGGTAATTCTGCCACTTCTTTTTTGGGGGGAGGGAGAGGGTAGGGCAATGAAGATTAAGTGACTTGCCCAAGATCACACAGCTAGCAAGTGTCAAGTGTCAGAGACCAGATTTGAAGCCAGGTCTTCCTGAATCCAGGGCTGCTGCTTTATCCACTGCGCCACCTAGCTGCCCAATTTTAGGTAATTCTGATCCTTAGTTTCCTTGTCTGTAAAATCGAGAAGTTGGTCTAGATGGTATCTAACTAAGTTTCCTTCTTAACTCTAATTCCTATTATTTGTTGCAGGCAATGAATCATTTTCCAGGTCTAGCTCAAGTTATTAAAAACAATGACAAAAAACCCCAAGAACAACAAGAACTTTGCATTGGTCTGGTGGTGCAGTGGTTAGAGCTTCTCCTTGGAGTCAGGAAGACCTGAGTTCAAATTTGACCTAGGACATTTAAGAGCTGTGTAAACTTGGGCAAAGATCCAGCTTGAATCAATACCCCCATCATTGTTGGCCATGCAGGTAAGACCATCATCTTCCTGATCTCTCAGTGGACAACTAAAGTGGAATTTCCTGAGAATACACTGAAGATCCTGAGAAGAAGGATCCAATGGCCTAGAACAGAGCTTATCAAAGCTAAAGTTAGAGCAGCCTGTGCTGGTGCCAGATTTGTCTTCTCTTCTGTGGATGCCCAATAGATGGGGGAGGGGGGAGGAGGCAAGTCATTTAACCTCTTTTTGCCTCAATTTCCTCATCTGTAAAAATGGAGATAATAATATCCCCTACCTTCCAGGGTTGCTATGAGGATCAAATGAGAAAATAATAATTAAAGCACTCAGCACAATGGCTGACACATAGTAAACTCTATATAAATGTTAACTATTGTTATTGTTTATTATTATCATTATCATTAATATTATTATTTCTTTGATGATGAAACTCCTGTTTCCTTGTCAGTTATACTACTTTAAAGAAAACACAGTAAGGCTACTTATAGATATGGAATGAAGGGACTATAGGATTAGAGTCTTATAACAATTCAACAGGATGTTTGTAAAGTTCCTATAGGAAAAAGCATTTACAAGGTGAGAATCACATCTCCTTATCATACTCATTGTTATATAGTTGTTTCAGTCATGTCCAGCTCTTTGTGATCCCATTTGGGGTTTTCTTGGCAAAGACACTGGAGCAGTTTGTCATTTCCTTCTCCAGCTCATTTTACAGGTGAGGAAACTGAGACAGAGATTAGTGACTTGCCCAGGGTCACACAGCTAAGTGTGTAGTAAGTGTCTGATGAGGAAGATTAATATTCCTTTCTCCAAGCCTGGTGCTCTATCCACTGTGTCATCTAGCTTCCCATCATACTTGTTGTCTGCATGAAATAAAGCTATATCAAAAGAAGATTGGAGAACTATCTTTACATGTAATGGAAAAAATAAAATACCTCATACATTAAAAAAAAAAAAAAGATTGCCCTTCATCCTTAAGAAATCTAAGCATGTCTTTGTTTGTTTAATTTCCTTAGTAACTGTCCTGCCCTTTTTAAAAGTGCAGTTATATTTCATCCCATAAAACATTTGACTTATTGAAAAATTCAGGGGGCAGCTAGGTGGCACAGTTGATAAGGCACTGGCCCTGGATTCAGGAGGACCTGAGTTCAAATCCAACCTCAGACACTTGACACTTACTAGCTGTGTGGCCCTAGGCAAGTCATTCAACCCTCATTGCTCCACAAAAAAAAAAGTAAAGTCTAAGTTATTATGCCTTTATATAAACTGCACCACTTATACCCAAAGAAGAAAAGACATTGGGTTATGCTCATTAAAAATGAGGTAGGTGACCTAAAAAACCCAATATCTCCTTATTTGCTTATTTATTGGTTTAGGGCAGCTAAGTGGTGCAGTGGATAGAGCACTGGCCCTGGAGTCAAGAGAACCTGAGTTCCAATTTCATGTCAGACACTTATAGCTGTGTGACCCTAGGCAAGTCACTTAACCCCAATTGCCTTAAGTATCTGGGGCCATCTCTAGTTGTCTTGATGTATATCTTGCCACTGGACCCAGACGGCACTGAAGGAGAGAGTAAGGCTGGTGACCTTGCACAGCCCTCCCTCACTTAAATCCAATTCAGTGCAAATCATGTCATGGTCCTTTTTGAGAACTACAGACAAACAACAACAAAAACAACAGTAACAACAACAACTTCTTGGTTTGTTTGATTTTAGGAATATAGGTTGTTGAAATCATTATGTCTATTTGGTCTAATCAGATGTTTGCAAAATTTTAGTCTTATCATTTATGACAACTCTCTGTAAAAGTGTTGGTATACATACAGTTTAATGTACAACTCTCAGTAAGAAAAAAATATAGATACAATTCTTGAAAAGTTTTATGGCTATTTAACTTTCAGGTGATGAATCAAATTCTGAATGCAGATAGGGAGTTCATTATTTAAAGGACCCCGGCATGTATTATTTTGTAATGTTAATAATCCAGCCAAGTTTTGTGGTTGCTTAAGTAGAGAGTTAATGGTTTGTTTGTATCTTGGAAAGAGCTTGGTTCATGTTCTGCCCCTGAAATTTATTGATTTTAGTGACCTGCACAAACTTCTTAACTTCAGTGCCCCAGGAAACATCCTAATACTGACAAGGTATAAATGACAATTTCATATACAATCATCTTTTTTATTCTACTATGTTATTAAAATTCTTGTTTTATTCCATATATTAAAAATAAAATTAAATAAAATGTAATTTTTCTTTAAAAAAAAAAAGGAATGATAGATCTGCATTGGTGAAAACTGTTTCCTTGCTGGAGTTACCAGTAAAATGAAAGGTCTAGTCCCCAAAAAATTGTTTTGTGAGTCCAGACTTTTTTTTTTTTTGCAGGGCAATGAGGGTTAAGTGACTTGCCCAGGGTCACACAGCTAGTAAGTATTAAGTGTCTGAGGTCCGATTTGAACTCAGGTATTCCTGACTCCAGGGCCAGTGCTCTATCCACTGTGCCACCTAACTGCCCCAATCCAGACTTATTTTTATCAGGCTTTGTGGAGTGTTAGAATCAGGGTGCCACCCCCCTGCTGAGAAAGACATCGTGAGAACCAGGGCAACAACCCCTTGAGGAGAAAGCATGTGACTAGAACATGGAAGTTACATTTATTCATAGAACTGCCTATAAGTCATATCAATCAATGCTACCAGCCGATAAGCTTGGAGCTGTGTGTAGGAACCGCTCCCTCTTGCGTCTGCAGGGAGCTTCTGCTCGAGGAGGTCACGGTAGCAGCAGCAGGTCCAGGGTAGCTAGGCTTCTTCTTTCTGAACTTCACGTGTTCTTCCTCTCTCTTTTTCTAACTTCTAATATACTTTAATAGATTCTTAATGCCCAAAGACTGGTGCTATAAGCTTCTAATTTAAGGCGACCACACATTAGATTTAGACGTCACAACTAGATTTTAAACATCACAGAAAGCAAAGCACATTGGGTCCCATTTTCTTTACGTATAAAATAATCAGGTTCACTATTTTCCAACTTTATAATTCTGCTAATCGATGTTGTCTTGATCTTTTCAGAATCTCAGTCACAAATAACTTCATTCTCCGCTAGTTTGCTAGTGACTATATTAGATGATTTCACATATTAGAGGAGCACATAGCAGCCAAATGGAATCTAGATTTTGAAATCAAAGGACCTACATTCAAATCCTGACTGCCACTTACTACCTATGTGACCTTGGGAAAGTTGTTTAACCTCTCCTGCTCTCAGTTTCCTCAAGAGGGAATTGGACTAGAAGTCTATGATTGTCTAGCGCCATTTGTAATTTTTCTATTTCTTTGGTTTGGTTTTGCTTTGTTCACAATTCATCTTCCTATTGTTTATAATGACTATCCAAGCTATATCCAAATTATTTAACTTAAGTAACTATTGCTTGTATCAGGTCAAATTCACCCTACCTCACACCCCACCCGTCTACCCCCTAAAAATAGCACAGACACATAAAGTTGATCTAACCATTATTGTCTTGCAATAATGTAAAGGGGAGGGAGCAGTCAGCAGATTTGTGATTTCAGTGCTGCAGGGAATTCCTAATGATGAAACTCTTATTGATGCAGATCTGCCCTGCAATGTACAGTTTCAGTGCCTAGGCCAGGGAAGGGTTAAATAACTTAGCTATGTCAGTGGTGGGAGTTAAGCCTAGGTTGTTTGTTGTTGTTGTTTTTAATTTGGAAGCCACCTCTCTGTTCACTTAAACCAGCCTCTTTCTCAATAATGTCATTGTGACATTATCATCAAATCCTACCATAATGCAGTAAAGCCTCCTCCCCAAACAAGGAAAGTAAGTAGGCAGATGGCACTTATTTCTAGCTTCTCCTTTCAGGGGCAGCAATGAGCAGTTCAGGTCAAACCAGTGACTCAGGGGCAGGATTGGAATGTGATGAAACAGTTGTAGACTATAAGATGCAAGAAAACTTTGTTTATAATAAAGGTTTTAAAATTCTGAATTTGCCAGTTCATCAATGTCAGATAATAGTTAGCATTTATGTAGCACTTTAAGGTTTGCAAAGCTCTTTACATATGTTATCTCATTTGATGCTCATAACCACCCAGTAACATAGATCCTAGGGCAGGTAGATGGTGAATTGGATAAAATTCTGGAACTGGAATCAGAAAGACCTGAGATTAAATCTAGTCTCAGACAGGTACTAGCTGTGTGACCCTTAAGCAAGTCCCTTAACCCTGTTTGCCTCAGTTTCCTCATCTATAAAAATGGGGATAATAATAACACCTTCTTTGTAAACTGATTCAAACATTCTGTAGAACAATTTGGAACTATGGCCAAGGGGCTATAAAACCATGCACTCTTCAACCTAGAAATACCACTACTAGGTTGTTATCCTAAAAGAGATTTTTTTTTTAAAGTTGAATTCAAAATTGGGGTGATGTCCATCACTTGGGGAAAGGCTGAACAAATTGTGGGATGAGATTAGGATGGAACACTAGTGTGCTATAAGAAATGATGATCAGGATGCTATCAGAAGGACTTATGAAAAATGCAGTCCCTCTACAGAGAAAGAACTGATGGTACCTGAATACAGATTGAAGTATAATTTTTTTTTGTTAGTTCCTCTTTCTAAAGTTTTTTTTGTCTGTTTTCTGTCATAACTTGACTAATGTGGAAATGTTTTCCATGACTGCACATGTATAACTTATATTGAATTGTTTGAGTTCTTAAGAGGGGTGGGGAGGAAGGGAGGAAGAGAATTTGGAATACAAAGTTTTAAAAATCGATGTGAAAATTTCTTTATACATGTTGCTTGGAGGAAAAATTCTAAATAAATAAATAAATATTAAATTTTTAAAAAAGAAAAGAAAAAAGAATAGCACCTTCTATTGCATTGTTGCACTTAGCACAGAGCCCAGCACATAAGTAAGTGTTGTATAAATATTAGCCATTTTTATAACATAGAGATCTCTGTAAGCCACGTATTGATTTAGTTTTAAAGTGAAATGTTGTCTGTTTCATTATATTTATATTTGTCAAATCTTTCCCAATTATATTTTGGATCACTCTTTTTTTTTCCCCCCAGGGCAATGGGGGTTAAGTGACTTGTTCAGGGTCACATAGCTAGTAAGTGTCAAGTGTCTGAGGCCAGATTTGAACTCAGGTACTCCTGAATCCAGGGCTGGTGCTTTATCCACTGTACCACCTAGCTGCCCCCCAATTATATTTTAGTCTGATTTTGGCCCCACCTCTGGACTACAGGATTAAGTGATCTCCTTGCCCTGGTATTCAAAATCTGGCCTCAATTTCCTTTTTTTACTTCACCTCCTACTATATTGCCTTATATGAAGCCCTACAAATCAGTTGACCTGGTTTTCTGGAGGCCCCAGAACACAGGCAGCATGTGTTCTGGGGTAACTTTGCTAGCCTTCTTATTCTCCCCTCTTCAATCCCTTATGCCCATTCTAGGCACTTTGTAGAACTGTTTGGCATACAAGCCAAGCCAAATTATACATGTGGTGGTGTGTTTTCTTAAACATTAAAGTATATATTAATTAGTTGAATAAATGTAATTATTTCCCCACCCCATGAAACTTTTTTAAAAGGTGATTGTAGTGGATAGAGCACCGGCCCTGGAGTCAGGAGTACCTGAGTTCAAATCCGGCCTCAGACACTTAACACTTACTAGCTGTGTGACCCTGGGCAAGTCACTTAACCCCAATTGCCTCATTCAAAAAAAAAAAAGGTGATTGTAATTACAAAAATTCTACAAAATTGATTTTTATTTGCAGACAAGCATAGTTGGGGGGTGGGGGGAAAGAAGCAGGCAGTAAGAGGAAAGGAGATTATCTGGAAGTCACAGTAGTGTGTATATATGCTTAGATGAACTAAGAGTACATCGCTCTAACTCTATTCCCCCAGTCTCTACTTGGCAAATGAAGAAATGGAGTCATAGCAGTCCTACAGGATTTCAGAAATATTTTCTAGTTTGACTGAACTTCAATTGTACAGCGCATCTAGTCAACTTGATAAGTGGCGTGGCACAGTGTTAAAGGGCATGAGATTTGGGCGTCCAGGAACCTGAGGTCAAATCCTAGCTCTGCCACTCACTTCCTGCGTGACTCTTCTGAACTTCAGTTCCCTCATCTTTAAAATGAGCTGATTGAACTCTTGTCCTCTGAAGCCTCTCCCAGCTCTTACTCTATCATTCTATGGCTTCTGTGCAGGACAGCTAAATGGCACAATAGATAGAGTGCCAGTCCTGAAGTCAGGAAGACTCATCTTCCTGGGTTCAAATCTGGCCTCAGATACTAGCTGTATGGTCCTGAGCAAGTCACTTAACCCTGTTTCTCTCAGTTTCTTCATCTGTAAAGTGAGCTGGAGAAGGAAATGGCAAACCACTCGACTATCTTTGCCAAGAAAACCCCAAAATGGGTTCATAAAGAGTCAGATATGACTGAAAGACTCAACAACAACATGGATTCTGTATTCTTTTCATCTTAATAATGTTCCATGGAAAAAAATGTTATCTTCCTGTAAAAAAATGGCAAGAGCTAAAGATTTTCCTTCACTTTTGTTTTGTATAGTTGATCTTTTTTGATAATTCACTTTTAAACACATATGTTAAAAACATATAATATATGTTTAAATACTTAAAATATATAGAAAATGTAATATATGGAACTTTACTGAATGGAAAAGAAATTTAATAGTCTTAATGGTGAGTGTTCTTATTACTTTGGCAAATTATGCTTTGATTTTTGCCCCTAAGCCCCTGGGTACATTGTCTATAGTGGTAGTAAAAAGCACTGAAAGTGTTTCTAAAGCAGGTATGCTCTAGGAAAACATGTCAGGATTCACTGTAGGACGCATGTTTTGTTTTTAGTTCTTGGGAGCTTTTCTTTTTTCTTTTCTAAAAAAGAATTTTTTATTTTATTTTTCTCAATTACATATAAAAACAATTTTTATAATTTTCATTTTTCATAATTTTTGAGTTCCAAATTCCTTTCCTCCCCCCTTGAGAAAGCAAGCACTTTGATATAGATTATACATATGCAGTCATGCAAAACCTATTGCTATATTAGCCATGTTGCAAAAGCAACTACAGACCATCCCCGCCACCCCCCCCACACACACACACACAAAGAATAAAGAAAGTTTTTTAAAAGTATGCTTTGATCTACATTCAGTTTTTTCTCTGGAGGTGGATAGCATTTTTCATCATGGGTACTTTGGAAGTGTCTTGGATCATTATATTGTTGAGAATAGCTAAGACATTCACAGTGGATCATCACACACTATTGTTGTTACTGTGTACAATGATCTCCTGGCTCTGCTCACTTCATTTTGCATCAGTTTATGTAAGTCTTCCTTGGGGATTTTTTCAAAAGAGAATAAAACAAAGACTGCTTCTAAGTACCAGAACATAAGAAACCAGATTACTAATTGTTATCGAGAGCTGGATTTTCCACTGCTTTACTTACAGACCGTGCAAAAGCTCTGGCTTGTTACCAAAATGCACCAAGTATAGGGATAGGAGATGTTGAGTTGGTTCATGGATTAGCCCACTCCAACTAAAGTAAATCAGAAGATGTTATCCCATGATAAATATATCCAGTAACAACACATCTTTATTGTTCACTAGGTATAGAAAAGGCCTTGGCACCACCTCTCTAGGCATGACTGGAATTCTGTTCAGATTGGCTGAGGACCATCCTCGTGTCTTTTGTATAAAACAATCTAACTAGTTGGGGAGAAGAGTTGACCCAGCCAATCTCTTGAGAAGGAACAGAATAAAGGAAAATGACCCAGACCTAAGCTTTCTTCACCCTGCACCCCTTCACCTCTAACTTAGCAGGAGGAGGACTTTGAAGCATGGAAAGGATTTTGGGTTTTTCATCTTCCCATAAATGTCCTAGCAGGGTCCCCAGAGAAGTGTGCCTATCAAGGACAGACCAGATGCAGGTTCAAGGTTCCACAAAGAATCCAGTAGAAAAGCTAAGGTCAACTTCAGAAGAAGAAGAAAAAAACAACAAACTTCTGGGAGCTCTTTGTCATATGTGTTCTCTAAGCTTCAGCCCATTTTCCCCTGGGCTCTGTAGGTACTCGTGGAAGAGTGTCACAGATTTGGGGAGGATGCTTATACCACTTTAGTAAAAGCCCCTGTCTAAAAGGTAATTAAGTCGGGCCCACTAATTTATATAATCACTAGTCAATAAACACTTATTAAGTGTGTACCATGGGGCAGGCACTGTGCTGAGTGCTGGGGACACAAAGAAAGGCAAAAGGCATTCCCTGCCCTCAAGAAGCTCACAATCTAAAAGAAGAAGAAGAGAATATGTTTTAAAAGGGGGTATGGAGAGTAGGGGAAGGGTACTAGCCTGGGATATAAGGAAGACCTACAGACAGGCTGGAAATGTTGAGGTGGCTGCCCTGGGCCCCCTCCTTAAATGGGGCATCTGGGGGGAGCTCTGGTGTCTAACTTCCACCCTCTTCAATCAGAGAGAAGGAAGGATCCCAGAACCAGGAAATACTGAGGATGGTTACAGACCTGATGAAATCTTGCATCAACTGATAATCATTGCGGGAAGCCCATTAGTGGGGCCTTGTAATCTATATGGCACTAAATAAACATCCCCTCACAACGCCCCTCCCTTAGGTCTAGCCTTTAAATCCTGAGGGGGTGTAGTACCTATAATCTAGGGATGTGAGTTGGGATAGTAGACCCAGAGCCTGTGGAGTATTTGATATTTCTTTCTCCTCGAGTATACTTTGTGTCTGTCAAGAGATCTCAACTGCAACTTTTCTTATCTCACCTCAAAGCAACTATCAATTAAACTACTGA
The DNA here is from genome assembly GCF_019393635.1 of Dromiciops gliroides. Lineage (NCBI taxonomy): Eukaryota > Metazoa > Chordata > Mammalia > Microbiotheria > Microbiotheriidae > Dromiciops > Dromiciops gliroides. The sequence goes on along the minus strand of NC_057861.1, from coordinate 505,456,478 downwards.
AACCAGAACTATGTACTTAAGGAAGAACAAAGCGACTCTCCATTGATCGTTTGCTTTCTTTGGCCATGTAATTTTGGCTTTCTAATCAATGAAATTAGTTTGATTGTGTGTGATCCCATGACTACTTAATAGTTATTTGGTCCCACACTACAGTGAAAAATGGAATCAAATGGAAAATAATTGGGTCTGCAGTTTCTATACTGAGCAACAGGCAAAATCCCCATATTTCTGACAAAGCACCATGAATCATAGGATCAAAGCTTTGGAGGTAGTCTGACCTCTCCCTCACTTCAAAAAATAAATTTCTATTATTATGTTTTGTTTTTACATTGCTTCAATTTACCCTTCCATCCCAGAGAGCCATGCCATCCCCACCATTCTTTAAAATTAGTATCTTTTTTCAATAACAAAAATGTATTTTCTCTCCTCAAGAGCCAAAGAGGTGAAATGCTTGACTCACAGTCACAGTGGTAGAACTGGGGTTCAAATACAGATACTCTGACTCTGAATCTAGCTAGGGGAGTCAGAAGAGTTGTCCTTTCACCGTGTGATGAGGGAGATGAATTTTGGAGCAGACTGGGGCAGTTCCTTTCCAACTGCTCCTGGCAGGGCAACTAGGTGGTACAGTGGATAGAGCACTAGCCCTGGAGTCAGGAGGACCTCATTTCAAATCTGGTCTCAGACGCTTATTAGCTATGTGACCCTGGGCAAGTCACTTAACCCCATATGCCCCCTGCCCCATAAAAACCCCCTGTTCTTGGCTCCAAATCCACTATGTTCAAAGCACTGAGGATACAAACACTGAAGGGGGGAAAGGTCCATCAAACAGTCCCTAACCTTCAGGAATTTAGATCCTATAGCTTCTCTTGGAGTTTAGTCTCTTGCTCTCCAGCCTAAAATGCTCGCCCTGCCTTCTCGTTGTTCAGTTGTTTCAATCGTGTCTGACTCTTTGTGACCCCATCTGGGGTTTTCTTGGCAAAGATACTGGAGGGGTTTGCCATTTCCTTCTCCAACTCATTTAACAGATGAGGAAATTGAGGAAAATAGGGTTGTGTCTTGCCCAGGATCACGCAGCTAGTAAGAGTGTGATGCAGGATTTGAACTCAGATTCTCCTGACTCCAAGACTGCCTCTATCCACTGCACCACCCAGCTGCTCTCTCTCTGACTGGCAAAGTTCTGTTTATTCTTCAAGACACACAAATCCCTCCTCCTTTATAAAGACTTCCTTTCTCTCTAAGAGCTCACAATAATCTCTTCCTCCTCTAGATTAGATTGTAAACTCTAGAGAGTTTGCTTTACAGGCAGGGACCCTGTCTCAGATTGCTTTAAGAACCTTTTCCCAAGGGGGCGGCTAGGTGGTGCAGTGGATAAAGCACTGGCCCTGGATTTAGGAGTACCTGAGTCCAAATCCAGCCTCAGACACTTGACACTTACCAGCTGTGTGACCCTGAGCAAGTCACTTAACCCCATTGCCCTGCAAAAAAAAAAAAAAAAAAAAAGAACCTTTCCCCTCTTTGGTACCTATCACTGAGACTGGAACATAGCAGTTATTTATCAAATATTTTATTTAACTTGAGCTCTTATGTTACTTATCCATTGTATCATTTATGTAGTATTTAATTATCTATTTTGTACTGCTGGACAATTTTTATTAACTAAATACTCTATACACTAGCATGCTAAGTAAATGTTTGCTAAATGAATCAATATGTTCATTCAAAAAGTAAACAATAAGTACTTCAGAATTCTTTTACAATAGGGACCAAGGTCTTTTAAACTAAAGCAAAGGATGTTTGGGATTTTCCTTTTTCAGATACCTACCCAACCTCAGTGGATAACTAGGTGACATAGTAGATAGAGTCTAGAGTCAGGAAGACTCATCTTCTTAGTTCAAATCTTGCCTCAGCCACTTACTAGCTGTGTGACCTTGGGCAAGTAAGTCCCTTAACCCTATTTATCTCAGTTTACTCATCTATAAAATGAGCTAGAGAAGGAAATGGCAAACCACTCTAATATCTTTGACAAGAAAACCCCAAATGAGGTCATGAAAAGTTAGACCCAATTGAAAAATGACTGAACAACAAAACCATCCTCAATAGGACATCAACAGCTGAATACTGGCTACCTTAGGTCTAAAGAAATCCTTTTTGGAACCCAGGGGTATCCCCTGTAAATAGAGTTCTTGAGTGAGCATGTCTATAAGAGGAGTCATAGATTTGTATAAGTAGGTTTTCCATCGTGTTTGTATGTGTGTGTGTGTGTATATATATACATACAGAGAGAGAGAGAGAAGCAGCTAAGTGGCACAATGGATAAAGCACCGACACTGGATTCAGGAGGACCTGAGTTCAAATCCAGCCTCAGACACTTGACACTTACTAGCTGTTTGACCCTCTGCAAGTTACTTAACCCTCATTGCCCCACCCAAAAATAAAATAGATCTATATAGATATAGTGGCACTGTCTTGAATTAACATAATATGGGATCTAAGGAGGCCTCAAAAATGATGAATGGGAAAATTCTGCACATTGACCTATTATTTATTGACTATTAGCTATAGGCATACAATCATTTGTTTGGGGGAGACAAGACTCTCATACACATAAAAAATTATAAAGTAATACAAGTCAGTATTTATTCAGGTGCTAGATTGTGTTGTGTAAATAGTAAATTTTATAGGAGGGAGCAATTAGGAGCAATGTGATATAGAAGAAAGAGTCCTGGGACTCAAGATTGGGAGACCTAAGTTCTAGTCTTGGTCCCTCCACTAAACTGTGTATGCTGGGCCAAGGTGCTTAACCTCATTGGCCTTCAATTTTCTCATTCATAAAATAAGAGGGTTTGGCTTCTAAATGTCCTTTAAGCTCTCAAACCTTATGCCCTAAGTATCATGAAAGAGAAGGGATATCCCCTAGGTCTTCTGGTACTAACTAGCTACACAATCTTGGGCAAGGTTTATCTTAAGAGGAGTTTATACTTGGTGACTTCTATATACTTTCATCCATCTCTAATATTTCATGATTAATATAGACCTGAACCTCAAAGGATGAGAAGGATTTAGAAAGGTAATGACGGATGGGAGGGGACTGTAAACATGGGGAAGAGACCCAGAAACGGTTTAGGGAGTAGAATGAGAGTGGCACATTCAGAGGCAGTAGCTTAGTTTGCGTGGTATGGAAGAGAGGTATCAAAGATGCAACCTGTAACACTCCCCAAGCTGGCTGGAACCAGACTAACATATAATTGGGAAATATTTAGTAAAATAAATTAAAATGCAGTAAAATATAAGATAACATTATACTCACCAATAGAAAGCCCACAGACATCCTTATGTACAGAAACAGGTCCTGTTTCTATTTGAATTTGATGCCACGGGTATAGAGGATTCAAGGAAACAAACATTTAATAAATGTGTACTGTGTACAGCAATGAGGTAGTCTTAAAGGAGATAAAAATTGAAATGTAATCATGTCCCTGAAGTCATAGAGCTTAGAGTTGAACTGGGGTATTTGGTATCACTACCTGTTTGTCCATGGTGTTAGACTGGGTGCCTCTACTTCTCACTCTCCCCTCCAAAGCAGGAATGGCTTGTCATACCACTTGGAAGAAGTAGGAGATGCCAACTACAATCCTTTTGGCAAGATGGAGGATGACTAGACTTTACCCCTAGTACTGTTACTTTGCCTTCCAGATCTCTGGGCACTGCCATCTGACCTGGGGCATATGGGGTATTTAGATAGGACCAGTTTATCTGGTAAGAGGGTTTGCCAAGCCTTTTCACGGCTGCTTACCCACCTTTGGTGTCAACGAGTCATCTAACTCTCACCTGTGATTCCAAGAAGCTGTAGCATGCACATTGGCATGTAAAACTGTGTTGACAGATGGGCCAAACCAGGTTAAGGATATCCAACAGGTCTAAAATCCATCAGTGAATTAGGGGGATGCCTACCCTAGCATGTGAAGACTTCTCTCACCAGAATGGGCAGAAAAACAAAATTTTTGTTCCAATGGCCATGAAGGCAGCTGAAACAGGTACTATGGAGTGCTCAGAGCTTGGTCAGATATAGAAGGCACCAAGGTCATCCACTGCATTCCAGGCCATCAACCATCATCTTGACTTTTGTCCTGCCACCAGACTTTGATGACTCGAGAAGAGGGAGTAAGGCTGACAACTGCACTACTATGCCTCACTTAAGTCCAATTCATTTGCAAATCAAGACATCACCCTTCATCAACTACTTTCTCTACCTTGAAGTTCTGTGTCAACAGCTAAGTGACAAGGCAGCAGGTGTGAATACATTGGGAGTTGTAGCCACAACCCTGCACACAGGTGGCCCAGGGCATTGGATCATCTTCTTACTAGAATGAAGCAGCAATGGGATTCCATAGTTCCCTGGGCCTCTAAGTAGTCCTTTTAAGGACCACACTGCTCTGCTCTTGGCATGAGGAAGGGGCTAGAAAAGGTGCCCTAAAATTGTCTGCTTCATCCAACCCTGGCTTCCTTACCAGAGCAAACAGGAAGCCTACCCTACAGTCAAAATTAAAAAACAAACACACACACACACACAACTTGTGAAGGTGATTTCACTTACCATTGTTACATGAAATGTGCACGTGTTTACAGACAACATGAAATCCAATAGACCTGAGAGACAAGAGTGAGAGAACTCAGGACTACATTGAATTAAGCAACCCTGAATGAAATAAGGCTGGCAAATGAAAGTCAGTTTATTGAAGGCAGAGCTGGATACGCATTTTTCTGAAGTGGCTGACATGGTGAAGAGTGCTGTGAAACAGGTGTTGGTTTCCCAACCAGGTCCAATCTTGTCAGCAAGATCACATGCCTCTTAAAAGGAGTGTATGATAGGTTCATGACAATGTGATTGCCACCTAAAGGAAAGTACATTATCCATATGTATCTCCTCAACACGATGAATCCTGATGAGATCAAAGAAAAATTCTATGAAGATCTGGAGATCCTCATTATCAATTTGATAAAAGAAGACAAGCCTATCATTCTTGGTGACTTTAACACCAGAGTAAACACAGACTATCACACAAGGCGGGAAGTCTTTGAAAGGAACGGAGTCAGAAACAGCAATAGCAACGGTCACTTACTACTGATGACCTATGTGTCTCATGACCTTCTTATCACCAATACCATCTTCTACCTACCTAACTACAATAAAATGTGGATGTAACCTTGTAGCAAACACTGGCATTTAATAGACTGTAAGATTGTCAGGAGAAGAGATAGGCAGGATGTAAGAGTGACAAAGGTGATGTGTGACACAGTGCTGGACCGATGACAGACTCATCCTCTCTCAGCTAATCATTCAAATTCAGCAAAAGGAGTGGCCCCAAGACAGAAAACTGTCAGGAGACTCAATGTTAACAAGCCAGAGCATTTCTCCACGTGTGAACAGTTTATAGCTGACCTGGAGAGAAAACTGAGTCAGCACACAGTCCAGTAACAGTGGAACAGAAGAGGAGTGGGTTGCTTTCAGAGACTTGGTGTGCAGTGCTGTACTTGTTCATCTGGGCCAAAACACCCATAAACATCAGGATTGGCTCAAAGAAAATGATGGGGAAATTCAGAAGCTGCTAAATGAAAAATGAGAACTCAAAGGTTTACCAGCAGGATAGTTCCTCTATCTCTAAGAAGGCAGCATTGAATTCCATCAAAAGCAAAGTGTAAGTGAAACTTAGAGAGGTGCAGGATTTTTGGTTCAACAAGAAAGCAGATGAGATTCAATTTTATGCTAACAGCAATAATCCCACACTTCAATAATGCCCTATGATATCCTGAAGACTATTTATGGGCCAAAGACTTCTGGTGCATTCCAACTTCTCAGCATCGATGGAGCCATACTGATCAGTGATAAGGACATAATCCTGGAGATATGGGCTGAACATTTCCATGATGTTCTCAACAGACCATCATCAACCATTGCTGAATACCACTGACTGTATACCTAAGGTTGAAGTCAATCCCTCTCTAGCTGAACATCCAACCGAAGAAGAAGTAGTTGCCATTAGCATCCTCTTGTGTAGCACAGCACCTGGTACTGATTCCATCCCAGTAGAGATCTAAGAAGCAGGGGATCCATTGCTCATATAGAAACTGACTGAAATCTTCTAGGTTATATGGCAAGAGGAAGTAATACCCCCAGGAGTTCAAGGATGCCTCCATTGTCCATCTCTATAAAGGAAAAGAAAATAAATTGACCCATGACAACCATAGGGAATCTCTCTCCTAGTTATTGCCTGAAAGATCCTAGCCAGAGTGCTCCTTAATTGGCTGATTAATCATCTGGAAGATGGTCAGCAGCCTGAGGGTCAGTATAGCTTTAGAAAGGGCTGAGAAATGGTCAACATGGTGTTTGCTGCTCAACAACTCCAGGAGAAATGTCAGGAGCAGGATGGAGGTCTGTATTCAATGTTTGTCCACCTGACCAAGGCCTTTGATATTTTAAGTCACGAGGGCCTATGGGAGATCATGGCAAAATTGGGCTGCCCAGAATTCATTAGCATAGTATGCCAGTCTCATGACGATATATTCACATGGGTCCTGGAGGAAGGACAATGCCTTCCCAGTCATTGACAGAGTGAAACAGGGTTGTGTTCTTGCTTCAGCAATGTTTTCCACAATGTTGTCAGACACCTTCAACAAGGATGAAAATGTCATCAAGACTGGCTTTCACACTGAGGCTAAATTATTTAACTTGAAAAGGCTACAAGCCAAAACCAAAGCGGAGGAAGAGTTGGTGCATGACTTTTTGTGGGTAGATGATTGTGCACTCAATGAAGCCTCTGAGGCTGAGATGCAACAAAGTATAGACTGATTCACTGAAACAAAGAAGGAAGTTAGACAGGGAAACCAGTGTGTGTGTGTGTGTGTGGTGTGTCCTTCTTGTAGGAATACTAAATTCCATAAGCTTATGTTACACTGTCACAGTAGTGAGGTGTGCTTCAGAGGAATGACTTTTCATATGATTATTAAACTTTATTACTCTATGAATCAAAGAAGGGGTTGAAAACCTAGTGAACAGCCTACAGGAGACTTATTTAGTTGAAAATTGAAAAGACCCTAGTTAAACATCATAAAAGTTATCTGGGCTTTTGCTTGCTTTAAAAACTATTTCACCAGAGTTCCTAAGATTCATAGATCTAACTGTATGCTACTAGAGAGGAGCCTAAAGGTAAAATGATCAGTTATTCCTCAGATCCTATGTGAGTTATTGGTAATTATGCAATTGTGTTTAGTTTCAACGCAATACTGATGTGGAAGGACAGACAGTGTGATTGAGAAATAATGCTTAATAATTACCTAATCTTGGCTCTTGAGAGAGGTCAAGGCACTGGAGGTACACCCAAATCACTTCATGTCATGATGACATGAAGATGAAATAGAATAGATTTGACCAGTAAAAAACCCTGGAATAGTTCAGAAAACCTAGCTAGCAGAGGCTTCTGGAACTTGACTTTGGCAGATTATCTGTTTTATGTCAGAATTTATCTTGTGCCTAACTGTATCCTACCTTACCATTTATCCCTAGAATTGTTTTTCTGTGTTCATTTGGCTCAGGTCTTCTGCCCACATCCCCCAATTAGATAGTGCTTAATCTTAGTGCCTTCCTTCCAAGAGTTATTCTTATTTATCCCAGTTTATTCTGTGTATATCTTGTTTATATATAGCGATTTGCATGCTATGTAGAACACTGGAACTCGAGTAAGGAAGACTCATCTTTGTGAATTAAAATGCCGCCTCAGACACCCACTAGCTACATGACTCTGGTCAAGTCACTTAACCCTGTTTACCTCAGTTTCCTCATCTGTAAAATGAGCTGGAGAAGGAAATGGCAAACCACTCCAGTATCTTGGCCAAGAAAACTCCAAATGGGATCACAGAGACAACTCAACAATATTTGCATGTTGTCTCCTTCAATAGACTGTGAGCTCCTTGAGAATATCAACTGGGTTGTTGTTTGTTTTGTGGGGTTTGGGGGGGGTTGTTTTTTTGTTTTTGTTTTTTTGGGGGGTGCCTTTCTTGGCATCTCCAGGGCTTAGCATAGTGCCTCACACATAGTAGCTGCTTAATAAATGCTTGGTTGACCGACTTACACTACAATGCTTGAATCCCATGGTCCCCACAGTTCTTGGGGTTATGGACTGACTGCCCTGATTATTTGTATCTAAGCATGAAGTTCTAAATTTGTTTGGCCACAAGCTGCTTCTCTCTTCTGGGATAGGTAATTTAGACAGAAATAGTTCATAGTGGATATTGGTTCTTGGCGAGAAGGCTCAGTGAAAATGTTGCAAGCATGTGAAATATTTGGTTCACTTTGTTTTGTCTCAAATTTACCTTCTAGGCTGGTACAGCAGTAAATTACTGTCTCCAGGGAAAGGAGTGTAGTATGAGAGACATCCTGTTTAGTGAGAACAACAGCCTCTATGACTCACAGAAGAAAATCTTGAACATTGCTTCCTAGCAAAGAAGTGTTTAAGCAAGGTAGCCTATCAGTATTTTGGACAGTGTTTCTCACATCCTAAGAGGTAAAAATAATGAAGCAGATATTTTCAGAAAAGTTTCATTATTTGATCAGTTTTATCCAGCTTAGAGGCAAGGATGCTCAACATTTTTCAAAAAAGAGGTTATTTTTCACTTCCTTGAAACTCTGTGATTCAGGGGGAAGCCCCGGTGATTGAGAATCAGGGAAGTTCTGGCAGCAAAGACCCTAAAAGGAGAATTAGTAGTTGGGTTATCATCCGGCAAACCACAGAGAGGGGTCAAGGCAGTGGCACTTCAATTAGAGATCTATCAAGCAAGATAGCAGCCAGTCCACAAGCATCTATTGGGCACTTATGTGTCAGGCACTGCACTAAGTGTTGTGGATACAAAGAGAGTCAAAAAATATGATCCCTTCCCTCAAGGAGCTTACATTCTAATGGATTAGACAACGTGGAAATAACTAGGTATGTAGAAGATACAGAGTAGATCAGGTGAAATCTGAGGGAAAGAAAACCAGTAGCATGTGGGAAGAGGGAAGGGAGGGTGTTTAGGAAAGGTCACTTCTCACAGAAGAAAAGGTTTGAGATGAGTCTTGAAGGAAGCCAGAAAAAGTAAAAGGCAGAGGTGAAGGGGCAGCACATTCCAGGCATGGGGGAAACCCATTGAAAAGTCACAGAAATGGGAGAAATAGACTTTTTGAGAAACAGTAAATTGGCTAGTGTACTTGGTTTACAGAGTGTGGGGAAGGAAAGTATAAAAAAGACCAGAAAATTAGAAAGGAGTCAAGTTCTGAGGGGTTTTAAATGCCAAATAGAGGAGTTTATATTTGATCATGTAGGTCATAGTGAGCCACTGGAGCCTGTTGGGGTGAGAGAAGGGTGACATGGTAAGACCTACACTTTAGAAAAATCACCTTGGAATCTGTGTGGAAGACAGATTGGAGTAAGGAGAGTCCTGTGTAAGGAAGCTCTGCTGGAAAGGGATTGAAGCACTCTAGGGCAGGGATTCTTAAACTTTCCCCCCTTGTGACCCTGGGTATATAGGTATATAAAAAAGGTACACAGAACTTTTTACTGTGGCCAAACTTTTCACAACCCCCACATTCAGTTATGTGACCCCATATGAGTCCCATAGTTTAAGACGCTTTGATCTGTTAAGGACCAGAGCCAGGAAGGGGCCATTTGGGAATGGGGTAGAGAAGGGAATATCTGAATAATGTGAGATGAAAAGACAATTGTCAAGACAATCTGTCAAGTGGCCAGTCGATTCGTCAATTTTTTCAATGAAGTCTGCTCTACATATAAATACAAGTCTATTGGGGATGGAGATGGGGAAAAAACTGATGAGATGATGACTCTGCCTGCCTCCATGGCAAGATGAGGATGGAATACTGTAAACAGAAGTCCTGTGGAGAGTCCAATGAATAGCAGGACATCCTCTCATCCCTATCGTTTAAGTTGATTTCAGGGTTGGGCCAAGGAAGATAGTTCCACATTCACTATGAAGAGGGTAACTCAAGATTTTTGGGAAAAGAATACAAAGCAGAAAAAGAAACATCCAACATAAGCCATACAGTCATGCCAAAGGTCCCAGGATTCTTGATTTATGGGATATAGACTCATGGAATCACAAAATCTAAAAACTGGAAAAGACTTCACAGGAAACTCATCCAATTCATACCTGAATAAGAATCCCACCAACAGCATACTCCATAAGCAGAGCCAATATACTGGCAAACAGGTGATGGCAACCCGATTCAATATAATCGCGCCCAATGGAGTTCAGTACTCAGGAGCAGCTTGTGCGTAGCTGAGATGGGCCTTTAAGCTCCGGAGGAAGAAAAATGAATGAGACGCAGGAACCGATGGGCAAAAGAGAGCGTAGTTTTCCAGTGTCCTCGTTGCGGTAGGAGCTGCGGCTCCAGTATTGATCTGTACAGCCAAGCACTGTGCTAAACTTGGGGATACAAGTAAGAAAAAGAAAGGCAGCTTCTACTGTCAAGGAGCTTACAGTCTAATGGGGGAAGACAACACATACCCTCAAAAAGCTGAAAGGGCAATTACAGGGAGGGTCTACCCAGGGGTATGGTGTTCCAAGCAAAACCTCAACAAATAAAAAGTTGCCTACAAAATTCTGAGCCCTCTCTAATGGAAGGTTTTTGGAGGAGTTTATCGCTCCACCCTCCAGTAATCCAATCAGAGAAGAGAAGCAACTGAGGGAATTGAAAAGGTGTTGAGTTTCAAAAATTGAATTAGAAGCACCTAGATGGTGCAGTAGACAGACCACTGGCCTTGGAGTCAGGAGGATCTGAGTTCAAATCCAGCCTTAGACACTTTCTAGTTGTGTTACCCTGGGCAAGTCACTTAACCCCAATTGTCCCCCCCCCCAAAAAAAACCCCTACAAATTATTCAGCATAGTAATGAAATTTCAGGCCATCAGATTATCCTGGAGTAGACATGATGTGTCTGAAGGAGAAACCAAGCAGAGCTGCTCCATGGACAATGAAAAGTGTGTGACAGGCAGAGACACTGCCCTGTAGGGGGACACAAGGATCCCATGACATCATTAGGCCACTGCTCTCTTGGACTTATCATTTGACCCTGTATAATTTCATAATATCCAAGATTCTCTGAAATTATCTGTCATTCCTTAGAGTGCAATAGCATTCCCTTACATTCATGTATTCATCAATTCAGCCATTCTCCAATTGTTTAAGAGGCAATTTAGGTGGGACAGCAGCAGCAGCACCAGACCAAGATGGCAGCCAGCAGGAGGCTGATGAAGGAGCTGGAAGAAATCCGAAAATGTGGGATGAAAAACTTCCATAACATCTAGGTTGATGAAGCTAATTTATTGATTTGGCAAGGGCTCATCATTCCTGACAACCCTCCATATGACAAGGGAGCCTTCAGAATCTATATCAACTTCCCAGCAGAGTATCTATTCAAACGACCTAAGATTACAAAGGTTTACCACCCTAACATCGATGAAAAAGGGTAGATCTGTCTGCCAGTCATTAGTGCTGAAAACTGGAAGCCAGCAACCAAAACTGACCAAGTAATCCAGTCCCTAATAGCACTGGTGAATGACCTGAGCACCCCCTTCAGGCTGACCTCCTGAAGAGTACTCTAAGGACCGTAAAAAATTCTGTAAGAATGCTGAAGAGTTTACAAAGAAATATGGGGAAAAGCGACCTGTGGACTAAATCTTCCATGATTGATTCCAAGCAGGGTGAGCGGAGACCTGGAGCAGTGCATTTCCAACACCCTGCAAACCAGGACTCTTTGGGAAATTGACAGGGGCCACGTCCTGGCGTTAACTTGTGGCAATTACTAACTTCCTACCATTTTCTTAATCAAAAATGGTCTAGGTAAACCTGTAAAGAAAGGATTAAAAATTTAAGATGTTCTTTAAAAAAAGAGGCAATTTAAGGCACATTCTAAATTACTTTCTTCCCCTTTTAATCCCTACTTCAGGGAAGTTTGTTTTACTTTGGTACTATTCCCTCCTTGGCATTATATTTCCTCTAAATCCTGGTTCTTTCCATGCTGAGTCTGATGCATTGCTACACTGAACTCTGTGTATGTGTGTATTTGTGCATGCACATATGTTCAACCTTCCTTAATCCTAGATGGCACAGTGGATAGAGTGTTGGGTATGGAGTTAGGAAGACCTGAGTTCAAATCTTGCCTTAGATACTTACTAGTTATGTGACCCTGAGCAAGTCACTTAACCTCTTTCTCAGTTTCTTCATCTGTAAAATTGAAATAATAATAGCACTTACCTCATAAGGTTGTTGTAAGGTCCAAATGAGATAAATTTTTTTTGGTTGTTTATTTTGAATTTTTTTCAAATTACATGTAAAAAACAAATTTTGACATCAATTTTTTAAAACCTTGGGTTCCAACTTCTCTTCCTCCCTCCCTCCCTCCCCAACCCTCTCCAAGAACTCAAGCAATTCAATATAAGTTATATATGAGTAGTCATGAAAAACATCTCCACATTAGCCAGGTTGTGAAAGAAAACAGACAAAAACAAAACTTCAAATTAAGGAACTATAAAAAAATTATGCTTCAATCTGTTTTCAGATACTATCAGTTCATTCTCTGTAGATGGATTGCAATTTTCATAAGTCCTTCAGAGTTGTCTTGGATCATCGCATTACTGAAAATAACCAAGTCATTCACAGCAGATCATCTTACACTATTGCTGTTCTTTTGATATAGTACATTTCACTCTGCTTCAGTTCATGTAGGTCTTTCCAGGTTTTTCTGATAGCATCCTGCTCATCATTTTTTTTTTGTTTCCTATAAAGTAACTAACAAAAAAATTATGTTTCATTCTGTATTCAAATACCATCAGTTCTCTCTCTGTAGATGGATTGCATTTTTCATAAGACCTTCGGAGTTGTCTTGGATCATTGTATTGCTGAAAATAATAGTCATTCACAGCAGATCATGAGATAATATTTGTAAAGTGATTTATCTCAGTTCTTGGCACATAATAGATATTTAATAAATACTTCTTTCCTTCCTTTTTTCATTACATTTCAAATAAGTGTTTCACTTGATTAATGCTACCCTACCCTTTCCTCCATTTTTGTATATTCCCAGCTACCTCAATTATGGGAAGTTGTAAATTCTACTCCTTTCTTTCACCCAGCTACAATAACATATTCCTTTTATCTTCTCTTCTCTTCTTCAGGACCTAAGAATAGAACTAGCCCACCCCCCACCCCCCTGAGGACCTTGGTTTCTATTATTTAACTCCTTCACTACACCTTGAAGCCATTAAGGTTATGAAGGAACATTTGCTTCTCTCCCTATTAGAATATTAGCATTATAACACCATATAGCTAAATCAAATTGCTCAAATAAATTGACCTTTCTAGGTTTCTCTGGACTTTATTTATATCCAAGTTTCTACTTGGCATTGGCATTTACATCAGAAATGCTCAAATGAACTCTATCCCATTAAAAACTCATTTTTACTCCTATAGAATTATAAAATTATAGCCAGCTTTGCAGGAAAAGTTATTTTTGGTTATAAACCTACCTATTTTTCCTCTTGGAATAGTGTATTCCAAGATCTTCTTGTCCTGTTTTCCAGGTTGTTGGTTTTTTAATATAAAATATCTTACATTTTCTTCCAATTTTTCAATCTTTTTTTTTTTCAGGGCAATGAGGATTAAGTGATTTGCCCAGGATCACACAGCTAGTGTCAAGTGTCTGAAGTCAAATTTGAACTCAGTTCCTCCTGAATTCAGGGCCAGTGCTTTATCCACTGCACCACCTAGCTGCCCCGATTTTTTTTTTTTTTAGTGAGGCAGTTGGGGTTAAGTGACTTGCCCAGGGTCGCACAGCTAGTGTCAAGTGTCTGAGGCCAAATTTGAACTCAGGCATGACTGACTCCAGGGCCGGGGCTTATCCATTGCACCACCTAGCTGCCCCGATTTTTCAATCTTTTGATTTTTTTATATTTCTAGCTGTCTTATGGAGTAATTGATTTCTGTTTTGACTATTCTAGTTTTCAGAGAATCCATTTCCTAAGAAAGGTTTACCACTATTGCAGGCACAGCCCTAAAGCCAGCATTCTCTTAGTTCAGGTTTGATATCTGGACAAAATGAGGCATTCTCAAGGTACTGAACATTTAACAAAGGAAGAGATTTACTTTGTTTTGACACAACAAGGATATGCAAGAAAGATATAATGGCATTTAGCTTTTCTGGATGCGGCACACCCCCCAGACCCTGTCTCCTCATGGAAATGAATTTTAGTCAGTTAGTCATCAAAGTATAACATTACTCATGTGGTCTTGAGCACCCACCAAGTCTGAAAGGTCAAAACTACATGTAGCTGGGATCTTTTATGCCCTCAGAACATGAAGATGCATCAGGGAATCTGAGACCAATCAGATTGCATAAAGGGAAGAGACTGTATCTGGGTCCAAGAAACTGGTGTCCTACAACATACCAGCCTTTGGGGGCAAAATTCCAATGATTTTCCAGAGAACCTTCTACCATTTAAATAACTAGACAGCTCTCCTGTCATGGGTAGTATTAAGGGTAGAAAGGGAGGAAGGAGGAAAAAAGCAAAACCAAACAGAACAGGGGGAAGCTAGGTGGCGTAGTGGATAAAGCACCAGCCTTGGATTCAGGAGGACCTGAGTTCAAATGTGACCTCAGACACTTGACACTTCCTAACTGTGTGGCCCTGGGCAAGTCACTTAACCCTCATTACCCTACCCCAAAAAACAAACAAAACAAACCAGAACAAAAACAAAACAAAAATGTGAAGGAGTACAAAAGCCAAAAGTTCTAAGCTTTTCCATTCTCCTTCAAAAGGACTACATCAGGGCAGCTAGATGGCGCAGTGGATAGAGCACCGGCCCTGGAGTCAGGAGTACCTGAGTTCAAATCCGGCCTCAGACACTTAACACTTACTAGCTGTGTGACCCTGGGCAAGTCACTTAACCCCAATTGCCAAAATAAAAAAAAAAAAAAAAAAAAAAAAAAAAAAGGACTACATCTCAAAGTCTCACAGTCTGATCTACATGAAAGCTGATGCCACATCTTCGAAGTTCATGGTGTGTTTCCTAATGCAAAGTGGTAATGACGAACCAGAGCAACCACTAGAATGTCAGAACCATAGCACACATGATGAAAGATCAGTGCAGTCACAGATTTCTTCTCCCAATGTGATGATGAAAAGCAGGAACAGCTCTAGAAGCATCAAGGCCTCTGCAAAGACATTTCTCTTATGGTTAAGAATTCTTCAGCCTGGATCAGTAAAGTGGCTGAGGCCATGAGCCTCTTACAAGCAACCTATCATGGGATCCTATCACTACCCACTCAGTATTCCCTGGCCCACCTGCCAAAATCATCTCCCCTTCCTCACAGCTACATCAGGGGAATGATACAAAAATTTTGTCCCCTTAGAGGCCACTGTGGAAGAGTTGCCCCTTTTTCCATTGTGTCTAAATAAGGACTCACCCTCTTCTTCATCCAGTAATTCAGAATTACCACCAAGTTAACGAAGGGATCTCCCTTTTCTCCGGGTAAATACACATCCATCATCATTATAAACCATCAATTTCCCTTCCTCCATTCTTTTAAGAAAAAAAGACATGTCCCAACAATACTACCCTCTGTCCCTCAAGCCATTTATGAGTAAGAATTCCTTGAGCCATCCCAGATGAAAGGAAACCTTCCAATTAATGGGGGAAGGGGCTGAGCTACTTCTCTAGGGCAAGTGTTTAACTCTGGTGACAGAAATGAAGGAAACTTGATTATTTTGTTATACCAGATCACCTTACAACAACCCAGGGCTACCTGTGCAGAAGGCAGATGCCACTTGGCAGTTTTCAGTGGATTACAGGGTACTGAGCAAAGTCTTCAGGCCTATCTCCATAGCTGTTCCTGACCTTGTCAATTTTTAGATACATCTGAGGGAGCAAGAACTTTGAGACTAAGGAAGAAGTGGGGAGGATCAGCCAGAAATCTGTCCAAAATGGTCCATTCTTATCAGGTAAGACTTCCTGTAGACTGGATCTGAGCAAAGGAGTCTTTCCCCTCTCCTGGGCTGTACTTTTTTGTCATGGAGATGGCTTCTGGAAGCCTGATATAGGTAGTCCAGATGCATGATGATACAACTGTTCATCAGTTGTGAGAACCCTCTCACCTTGAGATGGGAGAGTTCTGTTTTGATAGCTGGGCACAGGTTGGGTGCCACTTGGTTCAGGAATAGCTTTCTTGCCCTTAGTGAGGGGGATCACATGGTTCTGTGCCCAGCACAGCATGGCCTTACCATCTGAATATCCAAATTGATACTAAACCCACTCCCCAAACTCTCCCAACCTCTGCTGAGCTTGTAACTGCTCCAACCTGGTTTTTTAGCATATGTCTCCAATGGGTGCTGAAATAGCCCACAAACAACCATATGTAGTAGGAGGTATTAGTGAAATGCCTCCAGTGGTCTTGATCCCAAAGGGGGAAGGCCTTTGATTGTTCAATCCTGTGCTCTATAGGTCCCATATCACTTTTTAATTTTTTTAATCATAAAAGTATTTTATTATTTTCCAGTTACATATATAGTTTTCAACATTTGTGGGTTTTTTTGTTGTTTGTTTGTTTTTGTTTTTTTTTTTAGGCAATGGGGGTTAAGTGACTTGCCCAGAGTCACACAGCTAGTAAGTGTCAAGTGTCTGAGGCCGGATTTGAACTCAGGTACTCCTGAATCCAGGGCCGGTGCTTTAACCACTGCGCCATCTAGCTGCCCCCTCAACATTTGTTTTTTTTATAAGATTTCTAGGTCCAAATTTTTCCCCTCCTTCCCTTTCCTCCTCAAGACAGAAAGCAATCTGATATAGGTTTATATATATACATATATATAATATATATAATCACATTAAACATATTTCTGCATTAGTCATATTGTGAAAGAAGAATCAGAACAAAAGGGGAAAAACTTCAAAAAAGAAAACAAAACAAAACAAAGTAGAAACAGTATAGTTCAATCTGCATCCAGTGGAGAGAATTTTCTATCACGAGTCCTTTGGAATTATCTTGGATCACTGTATTGCTGAGAAGAGTTAAGTCTATCACACTTAATCATGACACAATGTTGTTGATACTGTTTACCATGTTCTGCTTCTTCTCGTTTCACTCGGCATCAATTCATGTAAGTCTTTTCAAGTTTTTCTGAAATCCACCAGCTTATCATTTCTTACAGAACAATAGTATTCCATTATATTCATATACTACAACTTGTTCAGCCATTCCCCAATTAATGGTCATCTCCTCAATTTCCAATTCTTTGCCACCACAAAAAGAGCAGTTATAAATATTTTTGTACATGTGGGTCCTTTTCCCTTTTTTATGAACTCTTTGGGATATAGACCTAATAGTGGTATTGCTGGGTCAAAGGGTATGCACAGTTTTATAGCCCTTTGGGCATAGTTCCAAATTGCTCTCCAGAATGGTTGGTCCAACATCACTTGACCGTCAGACCCATGAGCACTGCCCAGGAACTAGTATAAATAAAGATATTATCTGCCCCATCCTTCAAGACTACCTCACATGCCAGCCTGGGAGAGACAAGGGGTGGGAAATAAACAACAACAAACTGAAGGACTTGCCAATACCCCTACTCCTCTTACTAGATCAGTGGCTGTTGAAGTCAATTTGGTTATGCCTTTCTTGTAGAGAATGGAACCATCAGATAACCAGGGAAAATGGCATTCCTTAGGAGCTAGATCCCTATAACTTGGAGCCCACTGGGCCAGTGGAGGATACAGGATTCTAGGGTATAGACAAGGGGCTTCAGTCCTTGATATAGCCACCACCACTTTGTGAAGAGCACCAACACCAGAAGGACTCAGGTATGTGTGGTTTCCAATATACAATGTCCATTTAGCAATAGAAGCCTCCTATACTCTACCCCATCTGGCATGACCCAACCCATAATAAGAAATTCTGGACAACTGTATGACTGCGTCATCTATTCAGTAGCAACCAGAGCCAATAAGAGGTAAACAATTGCTCTTCAAATACAGTATAATGAGAGGCAGCTCTGAAGCCTGGAACTCTAGGTGCCTAACAGTGACTTCTTTGGGCCACCCTTTGGTGCTTGCCAAAGGTTCCACCCAGCCTGGTCTTTATGGAGAGTGACCTCCAGAAATATGGTTCTTTGCAGGGTTGTAAGGGGCCGTGGGGAAAAACTGCCAGACAGCCTTACATCCTGAAGGGCTTTATAACTTCCAGGGCTGAAGTCTGTTCTGGATCCCACTTGAAAAACACTGACTTGTGAGTGACTTGGTAAATGGGGAGCCATCATGAAATCCAAGTGGGCAATGTGGGTTTTCCAAAATCTAGAGTTTAATAAGTCTCTAGTCTTCTTTCTTAGAGTGTGGGGAAGCAAGTACCTTGTTCCAGATTGCACCTGGAATCCTCTGGGCTTTCTCTAGCTGCTGTATTTCCCAACACTTGACTGAGCACACTAGATGCTGAATTTTCTTTCCCAGCCCTTGTCTCTCATAAGGGCCATTATCTGCTCTAGGGTCTCTGCCACTGTGTTTTCATATGGCCTCTTCAACATTATGTCATCCACGCAGATGGATGACATATAACCTTCAAGAAGGGAGGCCTTTTTCAGGTCTCTACCTACCATAATGTGGCAGTATGAAAAAGAGTTCAGGTAGCCCCAGAAAATGTTGATGAAGGTATATTGGACTCCTTCCCAGGTGAAAGAATACTCTTCCTGACTAGTTTCACCCACAGAAACAAATAAAAAGATCTTGGTAAGACTGATAGCCCCATATCACTCACCCAGGGCCTGGGCTATCTAGTCGACCACATTGACAAGGTCGAGAATAGCTGTAGAGATTGGCCTGATAACGTTGTTCAGTTCTCTGTAGTTCACTGCAAGTGCCAGGTGCCCTCTGCCTTCTTTGTGGGTATTCCTAGGTTGCTACAAGATGATCTGGTATAATGAAATAATCCAGCTTCCTTCATCTCCATCTCCAGAGAATAAGTATCTTCCGCCCTCCTAGGAATGCAATATTGTTCAGTGTTGCCTACATAGGATGGTGTGGGTAACTTGAAGGGTTTCCATCTGCCCCACCCACAGTAACATGCCTAAGGGTTGCTGAGTGTGCACAAATACGGAGCCCCTTCCCTCCGAGGATCACCCTCTGTGACACATACCCCCTCTCCACTGAATGATCTAAATGGAGCAGGGGCTTGGGGAGATACTTCAGACTTGGGTGGGAAAAGACCCATAGTTTAAAGTCTGAAGCCCTTCATGGCTTCATGGCCGGAACCAGAGTCGAGAAGCCAGAGACCATGAGACCAGTTCCTCGTGGGGGCCCCTCACCCCTTCCCCTTGTTAGGAGAGATCTCTTCACTTATGTGATCATCAGCTCAACTAGCTGCCCCTTGGCATCCACTCATGGTCCTTAAAAGCTGAGAGTTCTATCTGTTGTTGCTGAATGCATCAGCCCAGTTTATTTTCTGTCTAATTAAGCCCAACTTACACAGCAAAGTCAGTAACATCCAGGGAATTCTGGCCTTGGTGCTTTCTTTTGTTGTTGTTGTTGTTGTTGTATTTTGGTGGGGCAATGAGGGTTAAGTGACTTGCCCAGGGTCACACAGCTAGTAAGTTGTCAAGTGTCTGAGGCCAGATTTGAACTCAGGTCCTCCTGAATCCAGGGCTGATGCTTTAATCCACTGAGCCACCTAGCTGCCCCCGCCTTGGTGCTTTCTTTACCCTCCTGAGCATCATCTTCCAGCAGCCACCTCCATCTGTGTGAGCAGGAGCCTGCTTCTGGTCCACAGAGAGGACATCCCACACATGATCAGGAGAATTCCAAAACCTGTGCCCAGTAACCAGCAAACTGCGCTGGAGTTCAGGGTTCCTCAGTTTTTAGACTTGATGTTTTTCTCATTAGCCTTACACAAACGAATGGCTAGAAAACAAGACAGTTATCCCTGCCACATTGCAACTTTCCCCATTGTGGTTTCAATGTATTATGAGTCAGCAGAAAAAATTAAATGGGAATTTTTGGGGAATTTTGCAGAAGCCAAAGATGACACGCAAAGGCCCGCAGACGACATAGAGTCTATGACCAAATACCTCACCCAAATTGTACAGTAAATTACTGTAAACACCCCATAAAAGAAAAAAAATCAGACTACTCTGAAATTAGAATGAGGACTCTGAACTGGGAAGGGTGATGAAAGAAAGGGATTGACTACACTTCATTGTACCACCACCTGTTGGCTAGGAGAGAGAAAAAAGAGAGGAGGGAGGAAGAGAGAAAGAAGGGAGAGAGAGAGAGAGAGAGAGAGAGAGAGAGAGAGAGAGAGAGAGAGAGAGAGAGAGAGAGAGAGAGAGAGAATGAGAGAGAAAATGTGTGTGAGAGAAAGACAGAGGGGAGAGAGAGGGAATATATGAGAATATACTTATTAGGCACACACCATGTACCAGGCTGGTTGTTGGTTGTTGTCTTTCTTAAAGACCAAAATGACATCACCATGTTGGAGTCAAGTTCCAGTGTGTGTGACTGTGGCAGATCAGAGCAATATGAGCTTGGAAGGCTCTACCACAGGTCAGGCACAAATAGCCCACATGAACATTTGGAGTGGAGATGCCTCTAAATGTGCTCAACTCACATTTCTTTTTGAACTACTGCAATTATGCTTGCTCCCGGAGCACAGTGCCTTCTCTAATGCAGGCACGCCACGCCAGGCAGTCCTGTGCCAATGTCTCCAATGTCATGCAATCAATCCCAAGGTTCTTTAATAGAGGTCTTGAGAGTGTCCTTGTTTTGCTCCTTCTGTCCCGGGCTTTGTGTTAAGAGCTAGGGATACAGAGACAACAAAACAAGATGGTACCTCCTCTCAAAGAGGAGGACCTGAGTTCAAATGTGACCTCAGACACTTGATACTTACTAGTTGTGTGACCCTGGGCAAGTCACTTAACCCTCATTGCCCCACAAAAAAAGAAAAGAAAAGAAAAGAAAAGAAAAGAAAAGAAAAGAAAAGAAAAGAAAAGAAAAGGAAAGGAAAGGAAAGGAAAGGAAAGGAAAGAAAAGAAAAGAAAAGAAAAGAAAAGAAAAGAAAAGAAAAGAAAAGAAAAGAAAAGAAAAGAAAAGAAAAGAAAAAGAAATTCCTAGCCTATATTTCGCTTCAATTCCCCTTGTAATATCCCTACTGTGCAAGACCTCAGGGTGGTCAAGGAGACTGATTCCCCTTCATCCTATCATTCCTAATCCATATACTATAATTACTCAGATTCTGGGAATTCTCATTGGTGAGGCAATTGGGGTTAAGTGACTTGCCCAGGGTCACACAGCTAATCAGTGTCAAGTGTCTGAGACTGGATTTGAACTCAGGTCCTCCTGACTCCAGGGTCTGTGCTTTATCCACTGCGCCACCTAGCTGCGTCCAAAAGCGCTTACAGGAAAAGACAAAACATAAAGGGGAGCTGGAAAGCAGAAGAAAGAGGAGGGGAGCAGCTAGGTGGCACAGTCGATAAAGCACTGGCCCTGGATTCAGGAGGACCTGAGTTCAAATCCAGCCTCAGACACCTGACACTTAACTAGCTGTGTGACCCTGGGCAAGTCACTTAACCCTCACTGCCCTGCAAAAAACAACAACAAAAAAACAAAAAAAAAGAAGAAGAAAGAGGAGGGTAACTGATGTGTGTGTGTGTGGGGGGCGGGGATACAATTTCAGGTAAGGAAGTGGAACAGCACAGAGAATGAGTTGAACTAGGAGTAAAGAGAACATGGCTAGATAGCCATCTTGGATATACTACCTCCTATCCTCAGAGCCCAGCTGGGAGAGCAGAGCTGGAGAGGATCTGTCAGTCTGAGGCTAGTCCCTTCTGAAAAAGCATAACCTACCTCAGTTGAGAGCATCAACCCAGAGCCTCCAGTAGGAATTGCTGGATTATAGCTGCCATTGAGTAGCAAGCCCAGCTGAGTGGAAGAACAGCCCAGTCCAGCAGTGGGACAGTCTGGTTAAGCAAAGCCAGAGGAGCAGCCTGTCTAGCTCTGCCTTTTGCTACTAGAACCTCCGGAACATGCCTAGGTTCCCTAGACATTCCCATTTCTGGGCACCTACTCTTTCTCCCTCAGCCCTTTTTCAGCTTCCTTAAAGTGTTGTCTTCTCCCATAAGAATGTAAGCTCCTGGGGGCAGCTAGGTGGCACAGTGAAGAAAGCACTGGCCCTGCATTCAGGAGGACCTGAGTTCAAATTCGGCCTCAGACACTTGACATTTACTAGCTCTGTAACCCTAGGCAAATCACTTACCCCTCATTGCCCTGTTTAAAAAAAAAAAGAAAGAAAGAAAGAAAAAAGAAAAAAAAAGTAAGCTCCTTCAAGGCAGGGACTGACTTTCTGCTTAGTATTTTTAATCCCAGAACTTGGCACAGTGCTTAGCACTAATAAATGTTTGTTAACTTGACTTGCTGTCTTGAAATCAGAGAATCTTCAGAAATATCTGTGCCTGTGATGGAAGCAAACAGGTCAGTAAAGAATCTTCTAAAATAGATGAGGTTCTCAAACATGGATTCAACTCCTATTTTTCTCCAACCATCACCAACAAGGCAAAGCAATTGGAATTTGACCTGTTTACACATGTCTCACATGACTTATTGCCCTCTAACAAACTCTTTTTTTCTCCAAGCTGTGCTTTTCCAACTATCCAGACCTCAGCACCTTGTCTCTGCTTGTCTCTCCCTGGAATTTCTCAGAGTTCCCAGGCCTTTCACCTTGGAACATCCATCTACCATACTGACCATCTTTTTTCCAGACCTCCATTTTGGAGAGCTCCCAAAGCCATGAAACCTTCATTCTCCACTGAGTTGTGCATGTGACATTCTAAACTTCAACACATGCTCCCACTTAGGTACTTTCATCAATCCCCCTTTGTACTTACCCTTTCCCTGCTTTTCAGGTTCCTTATGTGTGCTGTCATTCCCCATTAGAATGTAAGCTCATTGAGGGTAGGGATTGGGGTTTTTTGTTTTGTTTTAAGGTTTTTCTGCTTGTATTTTTGTCTCCAGTGCTTAGCACAGTTCCTAGTACATACTAAGCATTTAATAAATACTTGTAATCTTAACTTTCCCATATCCATTCTGTTTACACTTATAATGGACCTATCTCCCCAATTAGACTGTAAACTCCTTGAGATTAGAGAGTTTTTCATTCTCCGTATTTGTATATACAGTGTCCCACAACCACAGTCTCATTCCCTGCCCTACCTTCTCAAAGAAGGGAAGTATGTTGTTTCATCTCTTCTTTGGGATCAGGCTGGGTCATTATAGTTACAAAGTTTTATTTTGTTTTTTAATTAATACTGTTATTTTAAGCTTTTTTCAATTAATAAGCATTGGTTTTGTTTTTATTTTTTTCTCTCTCCCACTGATTCAAAACAAAACAAAGTCCTTGTAACAAATATTCAAAAGTTAAGCAAAACAAATAATAATTTTGGCTATGTCCAAAAACATGTATCTCAGTCTACATATTTAGTCCTTTACCTCTCTGTCTTCTTCATTGTGGGTCTTC
The DNA here is from genome assembly GCF_019393635.1 of Dromiciops gliroides. Classification (NCBI taxonomy): domain Eukaryota; kingdom Metazoa; phylum Chordata; class Mammalia; order Microbiotheria; family Microbiotheriidae; genus Dromiciops; species Dromiciops gliroides. Next base: position 505,432,892 of record NC_057861.1, on the reverse strand, counting down.
TGGAAACATAGTATTTGCATTGCTATAATGAATGTTTACATCATTTACTTCATCTTGCATTAGTTCATATGCATCTTCTTATGCCTCTTGGTATTCGAGTTCACTCTTTCTTGTGGTGACAAATAATAAAGATGGTATTCTATACATATTTCAATCAAAGATGTGATGGCAGAGATAGTATATGGTGAACTATTACCTTTGAAAATCTGCTTGCTTCCTGCTAATACCTTTCTATGTCAATATATATTCATCAACAGTGACCTTGGGGAAATGGTTAAACAAGCTGTGGTATAGGATTGTGATGTAATATTATTGTGCTATATGAAACAACAAGCAGGATGCTTTCAAAAAGGCCTGGAAAGACTTGTATGAACTGATAGAACCAAGAGAACACTGTGCACAGTGACAGCAATATTGTTTGATGAAGAATTGTAAATGACTTAGCTATTCTCAGCAATACAATGATCCAAGATAATCCCAAAGGACTTGTGATGAAGCATACTATCCACCCCCAGAGAAAGAACTGATATTGATTGAACACTGACTGAAGCACGCTATTTTTTACTTTCTTTCATTTTTTATTCAAGTATTCTTATACAAAATGACCAATATGGAAAGTTTTACATAATTTGCACAAGTATAACCTATATCTTATTGTTTACTGCCTGGGGTGGAAGAAGGGAAGGAGGGATAGAATTTGGAACTCAAAACTCTAAATAAAAAAGTTTATTAAAAGAAAAGAATGACTTTAATGCATGTGCAAATTATTCTTGAAAAAAATTTTTTATCTAGATTGGAAAAGGTATTACTTTTGTATTTTTTTTCTCAGTGCTTAATACAATGCTTGTCATTCTTTGTACTTAATAAATACTTTTTCACTGCATTCATTCATTCATTCATCTGCCCATCCATCCATGCTACTCTAGGGCAGGGCGTATTTCATTTTTGTTTTTGTAGCCTTAGTAACTATCATAGTGCCTAGAACATAGTAGGCATTAAATAAATAAATGTTGATTATGTTATCTTTTAAATTATTTTTAATAGAACCAGGGATTCCCCCTGCTGCCACACTATAGTTTAGGCTAATTGTTTCCCTGAAAGGCAATTAAAGCAACCTTGTCACTTGATTAGCTCAGGGAGTCAAAGCTTAAGCTACATCCCCATGATGTGGCTTCCTGGTAGCCTCAGGATGTATGTGGCTTCTTGGCCACTTAAGGGTATGAATGATCCTCTCATGTGGACCCAGTTCCCTTCTCCATTCCATGCAAGTCACCACACCCTACTCTGCCGACCAGATGAGTTTCCATATGGAAATGAGTGTGCTTGTTAAATATCCTTTCTTTGTTTTGTCTAAGCAAACCTCATTTTTATTAACCCTTGAACGGCCTACAGAATGCCTTATTTGATCCCAACAACAAACCTGAACTAAGAGGACCAGCCTGGGTCAGGTTCACCCCTAACATCCAGAACTGTCTATATAACATTGCATTATATTGGCTGTGTCATGTTATAAACCCAAATTATTTTTATCTAGCATCTTTCTAAATCCTCCACTAAAATCTTCATGATGGCTTATCCATTCACCCATCCACCTTAACCCAGGTCCCCTTGCACCCTACTGTGCCCCAAAGGAGGAAAGCAAACAGGCTAAAATTTAAGGTTTTGCTCCTGAAGATACAGGATGGTGGCGATTTCCTTTTGGTTTCCTGTTCCCCCCTCCCTGCCCTCCCTGCCCCAGGAATATGATGTGGAAGGCTGCAATTCCTGTGCTCTCTGCACCCACCACTGGGCCCCTCAAACCTCCCCCTCCTTAAACCAATCCAAGGACAGGGGAACTTCCAGGGGAAGATTGGCAGAACTGTTGCCCTGATTATCCCCTGGGTTGGGTATCTTGAACATGAGGCTGTGCTTACAAAATTTCTAATTCCACTGCATTAGTGTTACAAGAATTGGAAGAGTCCTTAAATTCTCTGGCAAATGTGGTCCTGGACTGAGACACAGTCTACATGGTTGATGTCTGCATCAACAATTCTCAGAAGGTTGAACTCCGAGTACAGAGGTTGCACGATGTCTCCGCCTAGATGGCTGACAACTGTTTACTTCATCCAGTTTTTCATGGACCTCTTGTATTTATTCTGTATTAGGTTCCCTGTTGCCTCTTGGTCTGTTTATCCTTTGTGTTTTGTGTTGTAGCTTTTGCATCTGTGTTCTAGCTCCTAGATCTCCCTCAGCTCCTAGACTCTCCTCCCCTCCGTGGGCCCCTATGTCACCCCCACTCAGCAGGAAGCAGATACAGAAGAAATGACCTTCCTTCCTTTTCCCGGGGTATATGAAAAGGGGGGAGTGATGAAGGAGGCAAAAAGGGTTTAACAGATAAACTGAGACTTGAAACCTTATTAATATTACCTAAAAGAGTTAATAGAGAAACTAAGGTTTGTGTTCTTATCCACAGTACTGTAACCAAGAGGGTTCAAATCCCTATCAACAAACACCATCAACAAAGACAGTAACTAGGGACCATTAACCATCAATAGCCAATAATATTCCTGAATGACAGGACACCTAGAAACTAGAGATCATAAACACAGAGACCCTCTGGCTTTGACAAGTTTAAGCATGTCTTTAGGTACATGTGCAGAAAGGACCAAATGTGTCCTTAGGTTCACCTTATGATGTGTAAACCCCCAAAACACACCTCCAAGGAAAAAGGTACCCACCTTGGGGGTTGTCTTAGGACCCCAGGAAGTCCAAATTAGGATAAGACCTCCCATGAACCTCCCACAAGGAGATTAAAATAATGAGGAGATAACCTACTTTTTCTCACTATAAATATAACCATTTTCCTCTCCCTACTGGAGACACCTCTCTAATAAAACTTGTTAGTTTTCAGAAAAAAAGTTTAAGGAAATATTCAGCAAAGAGAAAGGTGAGATTGTATGTAACTCAGGAGAAGTTGGGGATGGAGTTAATAAATTTGGTTGTTGTTGTTTATCCTTCAAAGAAGACCAATGACATCACAGGTTGGTATCACAACTTGTGGGTAAATTGGATTTAAGTGAGGCAGAGTTGTACAAATCCATCAGCCTCACTCTCCTAAGTCATCCACCAGAAAGGTAACAATTAAAATCTTAGGTCTGGATGAGATTTCAGAGAGAAAGTATAGGGAAAAGCAGAAGGCAAGGACCAAACCTTAGAATAGGCCTGCATTTAGAGAACAGGAGGATTAAGGGATCCAGTGAAGGACACAGAAGGGTTAATACCAAATCAAACACATCTTTGGAACAGGGCACTTCCCAATATGAACCTATTTGACCATTTTCTATGTTAACCATATGAAATCACACACTTGTTACAAGATTAGCCCTCGAAATAAAATCCTTAGAAATTTAACCTAATTTGGTTACATTTAAATTTTAAATTTTAATTTAAAGTCAGTCAGTCATTTTTAAAACATTTAAAAACTAATACAGGGGCAGCTAGGTGGCGCAGTGGATAGAACACCAGCCCTGGAGTCAGGAGGACCTGAGTTCAAGTCCAACCTCAGACACTTAACACTAGCTGTGTGACCCTGGGCAAGTCACTTAACCCCAATTGCCTCACTAAAAAAAAAAAAAGAAGAAACAAAACTAATACAGGCTGAGAAGAGAATTGTGGGAGCTTGAATCTACCCATCAGTCTGTTCCTACCTTACAAAAGATTTCGGTGGCCAAGAAAACAGCTAACATAAAGGGAAGGAGAAAAACAAATTTGGGGGAGTGGATTTGCTTTGCTTTTCGTTTTTAGGTATACATACGAGGGAGCAATATCAACAAGCAATTATACTTAATGGAGAAAGGTCTCTTTAGAGAAGGAAAAATGAGGAACACAGTAATCAGATGCAGCCAGTGTTATTCTCTTCACATTAGCAACAAGCAAGGTTAATTAGAAACAGAAAAATGTGACTCAGATAACATAGTATGATTCCAAAATCCTTTCTTATTTTAGGTTCTTCCTGCTGAACCATGACATTATCTATCAATTAAGTCCACATGGCAACTTGGTATGGTTATTAAAATTGAATGAAGTATCAAGTACAAAGCAAATAAATACTTCTTTTATAAATGACAAATAAAATGTCAGATCCTGCAGAACTGACCCAAACAAACTCAGACCCTTCCAACACAGTTCTGGAAATTCCAGGAATATACCTTGGTTTGCTATTGGGGCTCCTATGCTACCTTTCATTGGTTGGCTATGACCATATACATGGTTATAGGATAAAGGACTGTTTGCTTAATTGTATTTGCTAATTTACAAAAAGCCGTTAAAAACAAATACTTTGGGCAGCTAGGTGGTGCAGTGGATAGAGCACTGACCCTGGATTCAGGAGGACCTGAGTTCAAGTCCGACCTCAGACACTTAACACTTACTAGCTGTGTGACCCTGGGCAAGTCACTTAACCCCAATTGCCCCCACACGCACACACCAAACACTTCTTTTCCCAATCACACAAATAAGATTTTGATGGGACCTTCTTTTAACACACCTCCCCTCAAGACAATTAGGTGATGATGATGATAATGAACAATATAAAAGTATAGTCTCACCAAAGGCAGAGGGAAGGATGGAGTAAGCATTTATTAAGTAGTTATGTTTTATTTGATTCTCTCAACAACCCTGTGAGATAGGTGCTATTATTACCCTCATTTTACAGTTGAGGAACCTGAGACAGACAGAAGTTAAGTGACTTGCGCAGGGTCACACTGATAGTAGGTATGTCAGGTCTTCCTGACTCTAGGCCTGGCCCTATCCACTGTGTCACCTCATTCTTTGAAATTCGTCCTTTCCCAGTGATGGGAAAATCACATTCCATGTTGTCCAACTCCCAGTCCAATCCCTCATGCCTGCTTTGAAAGGAAAATGAGTTATGAGGAAGCTTAAAGTCCAAGGCTGCAAGACCCAGAGATAACACGAGTGATGGGCCTAAAAGATAATTTACTACGATTATCTTCAAGGTAAAGATACAGACCTTGTTCACATTGGTCTTTTCTCCAGAGGCATCACCAAAAGAATCACTTGTAAGTATGAAGACCGATCTGGACTTTCCTCCCTCTGCACCTGTCTATCTACTACTTCCATGGGATCATTACTTTCTAATTCTGTGCAGTGACTGCCTTGGACCAGTCCCCTAGTAGTTTGCTTGAAATTGGAATAAAATGAGACACACATAGGTCATTTCAACAGTTAACAAAAGATTTACTTAGCCATAGAATTCAACAAGGATATACTCAGAGGACACCCCAAGTTAATTCAGTTGAGTGAAGTTCCCCCCATCTAAATTGCCCAATGGGGTCCACAGCCAAGCATCAGACTGTAGCTGGAAGTCTTCACAATTTTTTCCTGCTTGGGTGACTAGGAAGTTATTTCAACAGCCTGAGTCTTTAATCTTCTGACTGATGAAATCTTAAGAATGGTTCTTATACCTCCTAAGGAAAAAACTAGCCTAACTTGGGGCAAAGGTTAGGATATCACTTTTCCTTTTCCCCAAAGTGTGACACAGATGAAGATACAACAAAGGAGACAAAGGAGCAGTCAGGGCGAGAGTGTTATAAAAACTGAGAAAGGAGGGAATACTCAGGAGAAGGGTGATCAAGTGCCAAATGTTGCAGAGAGGTCAAGCAAGATGGGCACTGATAAAAAAGGTTGTTAAATTTTGTTTTTGTTTTTTGTTTTCAGTTTTTTGTTTTGTGGTGAGGCAGTTGGGGTTAAGTGACTTGCCCAGGGTCACACAGCTAGTAAGTGTCAAGTGTCTGAGGCTGGATTTGAACTCAGGTCCTCCTGAATCCAGGGCCAGTGCTCTATCCACTGCGCCATCTAGCTGCCCCAAGGTTGTTAAATTTTACAATGAAGAGATCATTAATAACTCTGAAGAGAGTGGTTTCAATTGAGTGCTGATGTTGGCAGCTGGACTATAAGAGGGCTTAGAAGAGGCAGAGAAGAAATGGAGAGGTATCAAGTATGGTTGGCTTTTTCAAGTTTGGCTGCAAAAGGGAAGGGAGATAAAGGATATAACAGGATCTACAACTGCGGACCAATGCCATCAACAATAGGTGGATAGGTAAGAAAATCCTGAGGGAGCAGCACCCCACAGACCATAGGTCCCACTTTTCATCCAGCCCAGAAATGAAAGGCATTGTCCAGGGAAGTGGGACCCAACAGCCAATCAACTGGCCCACAAAGGACCCCGAGTAAAATATGAGGCAGGGTGCTCCAGAAAGGTCAGACCACCAGCATCTTTCCATAGGCCTTGATGGGGACAGCTCAGGACCCTGAACCCAAGAGCCTTTAGAATAGCAATGATTTTTTTTTTAGCCCAATGCCCATAGCCACGATCCTGAAAAGCATCCCTTGTGGATATGCAGGCTGAAAACTCTTCCTGCAGGTGCAGCTACCAAAGACCTGGAAAAGAAAGTTCCTGCCACCAAAGTCTTTGACACTGTCAAATAGCTTAACTTCAGAAACAGATACAATTTTATCAGTGGCAATGACACTAAACAAGAGGCATTACTATCTGACTTAATGCTGTACCCTAAGGATCATGGGACCCTTCCATCTGACTAGCAACTGAGACCTTCCACATGTGTTGTCTCCTGTATTAGAATGTAAGCTCTTTGAGAAGATGGACTGCCTTACTTTTCTATTTGTACCACTAGTACTGAGCACAGCGCTTTGCATATAGTGAGCACTGTAATAAATGCTTCATTCATTCATTTAGTGAGGGTGCTGAGTTGATAGAAGGGGATGGGAAGACCCAGGCATATTTGCAGACACTAGGGAAGTAATTGGTAGAATAAACTGAGCATGCAATCTGCTGGCAGAGAGACAAAATGGGAGCAAAAGCACATGGAGGAAGGTTGACAAACATAAAGAGGAGGCATAGGAGTGGAGAAATTAGCACCATGAACTATGTATCAGAAGGGATATGTCACTATCCTGGGGTTGTCTCTTGCACACCCAGCAATCTGATGGCCCAGCCCTGGCAGTCACATCACCTAGCTGGACTAACACATTATCTTTCCATGTATCAGAGCTAATAAGTGAGGAAAGAAATGAAGGCAATAGGGCAAAGAACACAAGCAAGGGAAATACATCTCTCACTGTAGGAAGTAACATAATGAAAGCAACAGGGTGAAACAATGAAACAAAGACCAAGTGCCTAGGAAACTATGTACCCAGGACAAACTGTGTTAGAGGATTGTGATTCATACTAGGAGGACGATAGTGAAGGGAGGCCGTACTGCTTAGTAACAGACATCAAACCAGGTGTAGACCTCCACCAGGATCAGCTCTTTCCCTTAAACAGAAACTTCAGATCTTCTACTGGTTCACGCGAATATTCAGAGGAGTCTTCGGCATCAAGTGCTATCAGAACAAAAGGTTTAACCTGACAGAGAGAGACAGAGACAGAGAGACAGAGAGAGAAGTCCAAGAATGCTGACCCTCCAGTTTTACTGCTGTAGGGGTAGACAGAATTACCCAACGCAGCCCTCGCTGCCCGGAGTTAACCAGTTTGGGGCTCCGTCTGTGTCCCAGACTTTAAGAAAAACTAGATCCCCCTGTGGTGTTGGATGCCCGTGTCATCCTGAGCCAGAGGCTTAGGGAGTATTTGGTCTGCATATTCTCAGATGGCCTGATGCACAAACCCAATATCATGGGGTGCAGAGCACCCCAGAAATTCTCTGGGGCACATTGAGGAACCTTCTCCTTGAGAAACTAAACCAGAGGACAGATAACACCTAGAGAGATAAGCTGAACCAAATTGGACTGAGCTAGTTTGGGATTCCTACCCTTCATTCTGGTCTCCCTTTCCCTGGGGGGATAAATTTGGGTGTGGCTTCGGCCTTTGTGTTCTGAAGAGGGATCTGTAGCCACCCCTCACCCAATACCCCCAGCTACCACCAGTGGTCCTCTCTCACTAAAGGAACTTTTCACGGGCAGATGGTCCACCCCCATCAGTGCTCTATAAAAGTACCTTCCAGTCTCCTGTTGGAGGAGATTTGGTACCTCTGAGCCATGTGCTTTGTGCCTGTCTCCCCATGAAAAGTCCAAGGATTTCTTTCATGGTTTCCCTCCCCCCACCCTTCACTTCCCTTGCTCCTAAATAAACTATCACCTTATTCTAACTACTTTTGTGTGCAAGAGGGTGTAATTCTTTAAAGAGGAATTCCCAAGAACCCCAACCTGTACCCCATTTCCCACCATTACACCAAGCTGCCTAGAAAAGCTGATGATGGCATGTATGTCGGGATCAAGGAGAGAATTCATTGTGAGAAATGGTCGGCAGTACAAGAGTTCAAAAGGGCTTAAACCTAGTTTAGCCCTAGGAGCCTCTGTATTTGAGTCAGAGCAATGGGGAGTACCTGGACCAAGGCTAGTTTTGCTTCTGTACAGATCTTAGTAAGGGTTCTTTTTAAGGTCTGGTTCATACATTCTACCTTCTCCGAGGACTGGGGGTGCCAGGCAGGGAGGGAGTGATAAGTAATGCCCAATGCCTTTGCTATGAGTCGTGGAACCTGAGAAATGAAAGCTGTGCCATTATTGCTCTGTAGAGATTTGGAAAGACCAGACTGGAGAATTATTTCACCAGGAAGGCTTTGGCTACATCATAGGGTTTCTCAGATCTGCTAGGGAACATCTCTACCTAGCCAGTAAAAGTTCAACAAAAGGGTTGGCTAGGTGGTGCAGTGGATAAAGCACCGGCCCTGGATTCAGGAGGACCTGAGTTCAAATCAGGCCTCAGACACTTAACACTTACTAGCTGTGTGACCCTGGGCAAGTCACTTAACCCCAATTGCCTCCCCCCCCCCAAAAAAAAGTTCAACAAAAACTAGAAAGACTCTGTACCTCCAACATGCAGGCAAATGAGTGAAATCAACCTTCCAGTCTTCTCCGGGGAGTTCTCCCCTACACGAGATAGGTTTCAGAAGAGGGGGTTTCAAGGTTCTACCTGTATTGGTCAGGGCACATAGGGAACAATGGTGACAAATTTCCTCCATAGTTTTGGCAATGCCCTTTGCAGTAAAACAGGGTCTTGATGAGGGTAGTTAATGACTTCCTTCCTAAATGGGTGGTCTGATGCAGACCTGAAGCTAACTTCCAGACCATACGGCCAGGAAGGAGAAGCTGCCCTGTAGGGGATCTATACCAGCCCGTTTTTAAGAGTAAAACCTCGACCTGCAGTGGTATAAGAAGGCGAGACTCCTGGGGGATGGAGAGTGGAGAAGGATCAAATCAAGGGCATGATACCCTCTGGCTGCAGTTTTTGCTGCAGTATCTACAGTTTGGTTTCCCTGAGAAATAGAGGAGTCTCCTGTTTGCTAAGTGCAACAGTGTGTGCCACAGCTACCTCACAAGGAAGAGTTATTGACTTGAGAAGACACATGATTTCTGACCTATGTTTGGTTTTTTTTGCAGGGCAATTGGGGTTAAGTGACTTGCCCAGGGTCACACAGCTAGTAAGTGTTAAGTGTCTGAGGCCGGATTTGAACTCAGGTACTCCTGCATCCAGGGCCATTGCTCTATCCACTGCGCCACCTAGCTGCCCCCCATCTGACCCATGTTTGACAGGGGAGTTCTTGGAGGTTAATAGTTGCGGTTCTTTCCAGATTGCACCATGGGCATGAAGAACATGAAAAGCATATTGAGAATCAGTATAGATGTTAGCTGGCCTGTCCTTAGCCAGCTCTAAAGCCCTTGTAAGGGCAATGAGTTCTGCTTTCTGAGCAGAAGTCTCTGGAGGGAGGCTCTGGGTTTCAATGGTGTCAGTCATAGAGACAACAAGAGTACCCAGCTCTCCTTTCCCCATCCTCGACAAAGGAGGAGCCATCAGTGAACCAGACTATGTCCAGGTTTGGTGAGGGAGTATTCCACAGGTCTGGGCGATTGGAGAATATGTGATTGATTAATTCTAGGTAGTCATGGGGTGTGCTACCTTCAGGAAGTGAGAGAAGGGTAGCAGGGTTTAAAGTCCTACACACTTGTAAAGTGAGCCCCAGGGCACTAATAAAAGAGCCTGGTTTTTAGTCATACTCCCTGTGGTAAGCCATCTATGTCACTTATTTCCCAGAACACTAAGGAGACAATGGGGGGGGAGGGGTAAGGACTTCAGGAGGTTGGCCAAGAGTTGTTAGTTTGGACACTTCGTTAATCATAAGGGCGGTGGCTGCCACAGTTCGTAGGCATGCAGGCCAACCCCAGTCACATTATCAAGTTGCTTGGAGAATTGGGGGACAGGGTGGAGGTCAGGCCCTAGAGATTGGGCAAGCATGCTTAAGGCAAACTGTTTCCTTTCATCTATAAAAGGGGCAAATGGTTTTTCCAAGTTGGGGAGGGCAAGAGCAGGGGAAGAGGTGAGCTTTTCCCTAAGTGTGTTAAAGGCATGCTCTTGTCTCTCCCCCCACTCCATTCCAGTGGTTCTGAGTCGGGGCCAGTTGTGGCATCATATAGGGGTTTGGCAATTACCCTGAAACTTAGGATCCATAAGCCACAAAAGCCAACCACCCCCAGGAAAGTGAGAAGTTGCCTTTTTGTCACAGGCGGTGGGATAGAAAGAATAACTGTTTTTGGTCAGGGGTCAGGGAGCAGGAGGTGGGAATCAATATATGACTGAGGTAAGTAACAGACTGGAATATAAATTGGACATTTTTTGTTGAGATCTTATAGCCTCACTCTCCTAAGAAACTTAGGGTACGTATAGGATCAGTGAAACATGAGGAGCAAGACAGGCTGCAAATAAAGGTGTCATCTACATATTGGATGACAGAGCTGTCTTAAGAGATCTTTGCTAAGGGCATTCCCAAACAGGTGGGGACTACCTTGGAACCCCTGGGAAAGCACAATCCAAGTTAATTGCTGAGGTAGGGGATTGGACAGAGAAGCTCATTCAAATGCAAAAAGGAACCAACACTCCTCCTTCAGAGGGATGAAAAAAAAAAAGCATCTTTAAGGTCAATTGTAGGGAGCCAATGAGAATTCCCAGAATCTGGGTAATTATAGTACATGGATTAGGAACAATAGGATGAAGGGGAATCAGTCTCCTTGACCACCCTGAGGTCCTGCACAGTAGGGATGTTACAAGGGGAATTGAAGCGAACTATGGGCTAAGAATTTCTTTTTTCTTTTCTTTTCTTTTTTTTGCGGGGCAATGAGGGTTAAGTGACCTTCCCAGCGTCACACAACTAGTAAGTATCAAGTGTCTGAGGTCACATTTGAACTCAGGTCCTCCTGAATCCAGGGCCAGTGCTTTATCCCCTGTGCCACCTAGCTACCCCAAGGCTAGGAATTTCTAAATGACAGGCTGTAGTCCCTCCCTCGCCACCTGTGTAAGAAGATACTGTTTTCTATTAGGGTAAGGTGAGGACGGTTTGAGATGGATCATGACTGAATCCAAATGATTCTCACATCCTGGAACCCCTGCGTCCCAGATTTCAGTGTCAATTTGTTACCAGAGTTCTAAGAGTTATCAGATCTGGAGGGAGCAGGTGATTCAGGGAGTATGGGAAGAAAGGGGGATTAAGGTAAATTGTGATCCAAGATTTTTCATGACATCCTGCCCCAATAAGGGACAGAGTAAAAATAGTATAACCAGGAAGGCATGACACTGAGTGTCCAAATGTTTTGTCAGGGTGTCCCCTGGCACTTCTGGTTAGGACTTTTAGTTTCTGATTTTATTTTTTATTAGTTCAATGGTTTTCTTACTTTTTTTTTTTTTTGCGGGGCAATGGGGGTCAAGTGACTTGCCCAAGGTCACACAGCTAGTGCATGTCAAGTGCCTGAGGTCAGATTTGAACTCAGGTGGGTAGGACTTTTAGGCTGAGCTTTTCACAAGAGACGCCCCAGCTCTTCACGTGGAAAAGCTAGTCAACCCTTCCCTTCTGTGGCCACTGGCAAGGAACACAGTTCCGGCATGAGAGAGAGAGGGTACACAAAAAGGATTTTTTCCTTCTTTTTTTTTGCGGGGCAATGAGGGTTAAGTGACTTGCCCAGGGTCACACAGCTAATAAGTGTCAAGTGTCTGGGGCCAGATTTGAATTCAGGTCCTCCTGAATTGAGGGCCCATGCTTTATCCACTGTGCCATCGAGCTGCCCCCACAAAAAAGGATTTTTTTTACCTCAGGGTGCTGTGGCAACAAGAAAAGAGGAAGTCCAGAAACGTAGCAGGGGAAATGGTGAAAAAATACTGGTCCTTGGATTTCCTCTGTTAAAGAATTAAAACTTGCACACATCCTGATTAAAGGTAAAAGCAAGGTTTTTATTTGGCACAAGGAGATATGGCCAGGAGCAAAGTCTAGATTTTTAACCTCCCTGAACCAAAGGACAGTGCTTTTACAGAGGGCAGGGGGTTGACCACCTGAAAATGGAAAGTTCCTTTTTGGGGTGGAGTGGGGAAAGCTTGGATGCTTGTCATATTCCTGAGAACCAAGGGGGATTAAAAAAAAATTATGTTCTTGACCGTTGGGGTTATCTGTCTCCTAGCTTCCGTAGCAAACAAGTCTAACTGATGTTCCTGCTATAGGAATTTTATCTCTCCTTACTCCTTTGGTATGTCTGTCTTGATAACTAGTTGGTCAATCTAAACTGTAATTGTCCCTTGATTCCTCGATATATCTGTCCTATTATCGGATCATTTTTGGTTTTGCTTCTCACAGGAGAAACTTCTGATTTATCCTAAGCCCCAAGTCAGAGTGAAGGAAGAAATTGTGGAAAATGTCAGGGATGTGTGATGAGAAGGGGAGAGGGAGCTCGTGCTGAATGGCCTTATTTTTTTTTTTAAGTATGAAGATTATGATCTGGTAAAGGCATTTCAGAGTAAAACTGTTTCATTAAAACAAAAATCAAAAACAAATTACCATCGAAATCCCACTGTTTATTACATGTTTTGTTGGAGTAGAGTCCTTCCCTGTATTTTATTTCATCCTCTTTCTCACTAAAGCCGATCCACTTAACTGAAGGAAAAAAAAAAAACTCTTATACTCTCCAGTAACAATTATATATCTCCCACTTGCCCTAGGCTCCTTTGGTTCATGTGCAAATATAGCATTGTAGTATGACTCAATGAAACTATGCCATTGCTTTCCCAAAGTCCAAGGACCGATTTCTTTTGGGTACTAGTCCAATACTACTAGGATAAGGTGGTCATTAAACCCAGGAACCTCTTCTGTTCTAGAATATATGTGAAATCCCATAATTAGCTAGGTTGAATTAATTGTTCTGATCTTAGAAGAATATTTTCCCAGGAACTTGTTAGAATATGGCTCCTTATGTTGTGTTGTACCTTTTGCCTTTCCTTTCTCCCACAACCTTCACAGCATTAACCTTTGTCCCTGTCTGTCCTTCCCATCACCACCAGATTTTATTTTGGTGTTATTTTTTTCTAGCTCTATAAAATAATTTTTTAGTAGTTAGATTGGTATGGCACTGAATAAGTAAATTAATTTAAGCAAAATTGGCATGTCTTTATTATATTGGCTCAGCCTACTCATTAGCAATTAATATTTCTCCCATTGTTTAGATCTGACTTTGTGTGAAAAGTGTTTTATGGAGTTCCTGGGTTTGTCTTGGAAGGTAGACTCCCAAGTATTTTATATTGTCTGCCGTTATTTTATTTTATTTTATTTTATTTTATTTTATTTTGTGAGGCAATTGGGGTTAATTGACTTGCCCAAGGTTACACAGCTAGTTAAGTGTCAAGTGTCTGAGGGCAGATTTGAACTCAGGACCTCCTGAATCCAGGGCCAATGCTCTATCCACTGTGCCACCTAGCTGCCGCTGTCTGCAGTTATTTTAAATGGATTTTTTCTCTCTTCCCGATAGAATTTGTTAGTAACATATAGAAAAGCTGATGATATATGTGGATTTATTTTATATCCTGCAACTTTGCTAAAGCTGCTAGTTGATTCACTAGGATTCTTTAATTATACCATCACATTATCTGGAAAGAGTTATAGTTTTGTTTCCTTATTGCCTATTCTAATTCCTTCAATTTCTTTTTCTTCTCATTGCTACAGTAGCATTTCTAGTGATGATAATGGTCATCTTTGCTTCCCCTGATCTTATTGGGAAGGCTTCTAACTTATTCCCCATTACCAATATTGCTTGCTGACGGTTTTAGATAGATACTACTGATCATTTTAAGGAAAGTTACACTTATTCCTATAATTTCTAGTGTTTTAAATAGAAATGAATGTTGTATTTTGTCAAAAGCTCTTTTACATCTGAGATAATCATGATTTCTGTTGTTTTTGTTACTTATGTGGTTAATTATGCTAATAGTTTTCCTAATATTAAACCAGCCCTGTATTCCTGGTATAAATGGTACCTGGTCATAGTGTATGCTCTTTGTGATATATTGCTGTAATCTCCTTGCTAGCATTTGATATAAAATGTCTGCACCAATATTCATTAAGGAAATTCATTATTGTGCCTCCTGGTTTAGGTATTAGTGCCATGTGCCCACAGCACATACTTACCTTTGACTAGTTTCATCATCTTTCCTTTATTGACATAGCTCAATTTAACTTATGAATTAATTTGTATTTGTAACCAGTTGGTTAGAGTTTTTCTTTTGAAAAATTTTTTAAAAATTCTTTTTACTTTTAAATTCTCCCCAATCTCTTCCCCACCCATTGAGAAGGCAAGAAATACAATATGAAGTAATGCAAAACATATTTTCATATTTGGCTATAACTTTTCAAGAAAGGTTTTGTTAAAATTACTCAACTTGGAACCTTATATATTTTTTATTGTGTGTTTGTAGTCACTCAAAAAAGCAATGGTACCATGTATGTATGGTGGGTATAATAAGTAGGATTCAGTGATGACTATTTGCAAAAAAGAACCAATATGAAAAATATATGGAGGAGAGGTAGGACCTGAAAAGAAGAGGGGGCTGACTGTGCTGGAAGTGAAGGATAACAGAGGAGCCATCTGCATGTTGCACTAATGCTTACCTAATATAGATGAGTTAAAGGAAGATTCCCAAGCATGTTGGGCAGATGCTGCCTACGTAATAAGTTTTATGGGCTATTAGGAACAAAAGTTGCACAAGATGAAAAGTTATGAATAGATTTCAATGTGTCATGTTAGGGATGGTACTGTATTAATTTGACCACCAGTTAGAGGACCTCAAGGTCATCCCAGCCATTTTACATATAAAGAAAATGAGGCTCACAGGGTTAAGTAAGGTCTTGTTGCTGTTCCCTCATTTTTTAGTCATGTCGGGCTCTTTGCGATTCCCATTTGGGATTTTCTTGGCAAAGATACTGGAGTGGTTTGCCATTTCCTTTTCCAGTTCATTTTACAGATAAGGAAACTGAGGCAAAAAGGGCTAAGTGACTTGCTCAGGGTCACATAGCTAGTAAGTGTCTGAGGCTGGAATTGAAAGATGAGTCTTCCTGACTCCAGGCCTGGCACTCTATCCACTGCACCACCTCACTGCCCCTGCCCAAAGTCATAACATGTAATATATACAAGTAATAAACATCGGGAATGGGATTTGAACCCAGGTCCTGTTCTCCCTTAAATTTCTACCTCACAGAACCTCTCTTCCTTCAAGACATAGCTCAAGCACCACCTTCTATAACAAAGCTTCTTAAACTGTGGGTCACAACCCCACTTGAGGCTGCATAACTGAATGTGGGGATCGTGAAAAATTTGATAAGAGCAAAAGGTCATTTAAACCTATTTTATATGCCTATATACCCTGGGTCACATAAAAACTTCTTGGGCAAATAGGGGTCATGAATGGAAAAGGTTTAAGAAGCCCTGCTCTATGTAAAGCCCTTCCTGATAACCACAACTACTAGAGACCTCCTTTAAAACTGCCTTGTATTTAACTACTTAATATTCATTCTCTTTATATTTATACACTTATACATGAAAAGAATTATTGAAAGCAGCAAAACTGATGAGGTTCTTTTACCCTTCAAGTTGTGCTGGTGTTTCACAGACCCATAAAGGGTTGTCATGCCTGAAAATTTCTAAAGTGATAAATTTTTTTTTTTTTAGTGAAGCAATTGGGGTTAAGTGACTTGCCCAAGGTCACACAGCTAGTAAGTGTTAAGTGTCTGAGGCTGGATTTGAACTCAGGTACTCCTGACTCCAGGGCCGGTGCTCTATCCACTGCGCCACCTAGCTGCCCCCTAGAGTGATAAAATTTTTTAAAAAGTAAATTTGAGAGTTTAAGTACATTTTAAAATTTTTCTTTCTAAACCATTTAATATCTACGTAATTACCTCCAGTTTCACTGTGATATACAGTATGTAGGGGTTTGTAAAATTGTTTTAATAATTTTGATAATTGTATTTTATTGTAACTGGTTTCCTTTGTAAACTTATGTATTTTATGCATTTAAAAGCATTCTTCTGAGGAGTCCACAGGCTTTATATTTACCAGGCTTGCCAAAGGGGTCCATCTCTCTCTCTCTCTCTCTCTCTCTCTCTCTGGACAACAGATATTATTACTGTGATGTCCAAATTACATTAACAATCTGTAGGGGGCAGCTAGATGGTACAGTAGTTAAAGCACCAGCCCTGAATTCAGGAGTACCTGAGTTCAAATCTGGCCTCAGACACTTGATAATTACTAGCTGTGTGACCCTGGGCAAGTCACTTAACCCCCATTGCCTACCCCCCCCAAAAAAAAAACACAGAAAAAACAACAATCTATAGATACTGTTTTAGTAATAGTAATACAGGAATCCTATTTAAGGTTTGTTGTTTTTTTTCCTTAAACTGGATCTGTGATTTCACTGCTACAGGTAACTCTTAGAGAAGAAATTCTAACCAGTGCAGTCACCAACAGGTCTGCAGTTTCCAGGGTTGTCTGGGACCCTGAGAGGGCAATATGCCCAGTCATATAAGCCAAAGGGATCCTATAACAGTCTTCCAAGGTAGACCGTTTCACTTTAGAATAGCTTGAATCAGGAAGTTTTTCCTTACATCAAGCCCAAATCCTCATTCGTTCTGGTGCTAAGAAAAAGGAATCTAATTCTTTCTTTTTTTTTTTTTTTTTTTTTTTGGTGGGGCAATGAGGGTTAAGTGACTTGCCTAGGTCACACAGTTAGTGTCAAGTGTCTGAGGCCAAATTTGAACTCAGGTCCTTCTGAATCCAGGGCCAGTGCTTTATCCACTGTGCCACCTAGCTGTGCCCCTCAAATCTAATTATTATTATTTTTTGGTGAGGCAATTGGGGTTAAGTGACTTGCCCAGCGTCACATAGCTAGTAAGTGTTAAGTGTCTGAGGCCGGATTTGAACTCAGGTCCTCCTGACTCCAGGGCCAGTGCTCTATCCCCCGTGCCACCTAGCTGCCCCTAATCTAATTCTTAATAGCTATTATGCCACACTATTTAAGAAGAAAAAAAGGACATTTTCCTCCTAAATAGTTATCAACTCATAATCTGTTCTCAGGAAGGTTTAGTTTTTCATTATATTTGAAACTAAAGTAGGGATTATCCTGTTCCTTTTTTTTTAATACACAACTTTAGGATTCATTTCAGTGTTCAACAGCCCAAATAGAATGTAAAGTTCTGCCCATCCATTTAATAGTAACGAAACATAATTTAGCATTAAAATCAGCATCAAATAGTAAGTTTAGCTTTATAGTTTTCAATTTCCCATGTTGGAAACTTGAAAATCATTCTTCTTCTTCTGTGTCTCTTTGGAGTGTTTCTTTTTTTCTTTCTTTCTTTTTGAAGGGCAATAAGGATTAAGTGACTTGCCCAGGCTCACACAGCTAGTAAGTGTCAAGTGTCTGAGGCCAGATATAAACTCAGGTCCTCCTGAGTCCAGGGCCAGAGCTTTATCCACTGTACCACCTAGATGCCCTGGAGTGTTTCTACAGATACTCCAATAACAAGATGGAAGGGGAAAGAGACTAGATCCAGAGCTGGGAGGTCCACACCAAAACTGAAACTGTGCTACCTTGAGCAAGTTACCCTAACGTTCTCTCATATTAATTTTTTATTGTTGCTGTTCAGTTGTTTCCCAGTCATATCTGACTCTTCCTGACCCCATTTAGGGTTTTCTTGGCAAAGATACTGGAGTGGTTTGCCATTCCCTTCTCCAACTCATTTTTACGAATGAGGAGGAAACAGAGGCAAACAGTGCTAAGTGACTTTCCTGGGGTCACACAGCTAGTAAGTGTCTGAGGTCATAGTTGAACTCAGTAAGAGAAATCTTCCTTGCTCCAGGTCCAGCGTGTTATCCACTACCATCTTAACACGGCCTTATGACGCCTGCTCTTGGAGCTCTCATGAGGATCACATGAAGTAAATACCACATGTGAAAGTGTTTTCTAAACCGTAAAGCACTATATACATGAAAAGTATGATTTTTCAGGCTAGGATTTCCCCACTCAGTAGCCAAAAAATAAAAATAAAAAATAAAAAAATCGACTACTTCTGATCCTGTTATATCCATATAAAAGAAGTCTATGCTCTTCACTTAGAAATCTCACAAAGAAAAAAAAAATCCTTCTAAATCCATATTTATAACCACCTTACCTAATAATCCTCTTCTCTAAAATGCAATCTAGATGTCTATTTTCCAGTTCCCAAATATTCATGACCTTAATTATTATGCAAATATTTACCAAATACCTACGTGAAACATGCAGTCCAAGTCTTGAATGTCCTCAGAACTAAAATCATTCCATCATTTCTTGAGGCAAATTATCTGAATGGAATTAACTATAAATGTCATCCTAACCTTGTAAGCAATTCCAGGAAGTTGTCAGTCACCAGACATTTAAGTGCCTACTATGTGCCAGGCACTGTGCTAATAAGCACTAGGGGAAACAAATACGAGTTAAAAAAAAAAAAATGACAGTCCTTGCCCATAGGAGCTTACAATCTAATGGGGGATGATAACACACAAAAAGAAGCTAAAAATCTGGGGAAGGGGATGCAGACAGGTGGTACAGTGGATAAAGCACCAGCTCTGGATTCAAGAGGAGCTGAGTTCAAATCGGGCCTCAGACACTTGACATTTACTAACTGTGTGACACTGGGCAAGTGACTTAACCCTCACTGCCCCACAAAAAAAAAAAAAAAGTAGGGAAAAATGAGCTATTAGTATCTTGGCCAAGAAATCCCAAAAAAGGGTCACAAAGAATCAAATATGAATGAGACAAGTGAACAACAAGAACGTAGGCAGCAAAATTTTAGGAATAGAAAACTTGAAAAATCATAAAGGTAGTGAGTAAGCAATGATGAAATTGGGGATATACACTCACCATATCACACACTGAAGAGAAAATATGGCCTGAAAAGCAAAACTATAGTCTGAGGCTTTGGGGGTTTGAGAGAACTACACTGAGCCACCCTTAACTTTTTCTTTTGGAGGAGGGGGGCAGGGCAATGGAGGTTAAGTGATTTGCCCAGGGTCACACAGCTAGTAAGTGTTAAGTGTCTAAGGCCAGATTTGAACTCAGGTCCTCCTAAATCCAGGGCCGGCACTTTATCCACTGAACCAACTAGCTGCCCCTTACCCTAAACTTTGTAAAAGAAGTGAGGTTGTTGTGGGAATGCAGTGGGACCCCAAGAAATCCAAAGGATTCCAACCCTCTATGAGGTATGGCAGAACATGACCTCAGCTGATAAGTAATACCAAAGTCTGCAAGATGATATGCAAAATATGGATGGGTGCTGCATATCTTACTGATGCCCCATTATTCTCTCTCTCTCTTTTTTTTTGGGGGGGGGCAGGGCAATGAAGGTTAAGTGACTTGCCCAGGGTCACACAGCTGGACTGTGCCAAGTGCCCAAGGCCAGATTTGAACTCAGGTCCTCCTGAATCTACTTTATCCACTGCACCACCTAGCTGCCCCCCTGATGCCCCATTATTCCAAAATCCCCTCCCTGTTGTTGCATTTCCCTCCCAGTGCTTTGTAATGCTCTTCCCTCCCTTTTATTTAGTAAAGCTACAAAAGTCCAGGTCTTCTCTTACTCCAATGGGATAGTCACCATGGTGATCTGTACCCAGCCACTATTCCTCTCTCCTAATAAATCTTTGTATTTTATAAGATTCATGATGAGCTTCCAATTCTTTGGGTGAGCTAGCGCCCTGATCCAGGTCACAAGTTCCCCCAAACAAGGTAACAGCCACATCTTGAGGGTGGACACTGAGTTAAGCATTTATTGAAATTACTTTCTCTCATCTAAACAAGAAGTCAAGCAAATGTGAGATGGTTTCAAATATAACGTGTAAAATTAATAAGTCTTAAAATTTCTCTCTGGAATATATATGGATGAGATTTTGGTTAGCATAGTGTAATATAAACCCTATACTAGAGAGTGCGTTCTATTCTTGAACAGTGTAAAATAGCTCAGTGGATTCCTTACTAATTTAGTGAGTTTTCAAACATTTACAATTTTGGTAGCAATAAAAACCACATCAACTTATTTTGAAGCAATATATAAAATATATATTTTTTATAGTTTTGTTGAGCAACAGAAAGACATGATTTATTACCAAATGAGATGTCAAACAAACAGATGCTTCAGAAGTCCAGTTAATTTGGAGTTTATTTTTTTTCTAAAAAAAGAACAGAATATTTTCATGCAACATATATGTAGTTTTTAAATAATCATGACAAATGGCAGGAAGACTTAAGGAATGCTGTACTCATAGAATTCTGTGAAATATACAAAATGCCCCAATATTTTGGGTTGTACATAATAAAGGAATACTTTAAATACACTTTCCAAATACTGTAGCAACCAGGGTGACACGCCTTATAACGGCACAGGAATGTAATTGAGAAAAAAAATCACACAGGGACTACTCATTTCCTTAAAAATCACTGAGCCAAGACCAAAGCAATATTCATCTTAATATACTGATTTTATACACAATTCTTTACAATACCTTTTCTTAAATCATCCAACAGCAAAAATTAAGACTCTCTTCCTCTTTTTTTGGTAAACAATTGCATGGTAAACCTAGATGACTTTTTCCCTCCTGGATTTTACCTGGGAGTAGCCTTTTTATTTAAAAGAGGGCAGGTTTGGCACTTTTATACTGATGTCACCAATGTTAATATTTCTTGGGATCTCAGGAAGATTCATATTCTTTACAGCGGATACTGCACGGGCTGGAGCTCCTGCTAAGCCAGCCTGTATACAGAGGTAAATAAAAGAAAAAAAAAAAAAAAGAAAATGTCCAACTCAGATGTAATTCATTACAAAATTGGTGTACACAATGGAAGACAGTGACAAAGTATTTCAGATAACAAGATTAAAAGACCAGATGGTAGTTTTGGTTTGTATGGGATGAGTTACTTGGAAGTACTAAACTATAAAGAGAAAACAGTTCACACATTTTAAAATATAGTGAATTACATGCAATGGTAACTGAATATAAATGGGAGGGGAAAGGGGAGAAGCTAGAAGGTATGTTAACTGACAAATAACTAGTGAGAAATTTTAAAGCAGAATTAAACATAGCCTAAATCATACTACTTCTCAGCATTATAGATAATGCATTCATTTTAGTTACCTGAGTGTCTTAGGTTAGTCAAGAATTCTACTTGTATAATTATCCTGATTTTATGGGTTTATTGTAACTTAATCACTATTTACCACCAACTTCTGTACTGAAATCTTTAGAAACATGAGGCAGAACATAGAGGTGTCCCATCTCTGATTGATATATATACACACACGTACATATATGTATGTATATATACCACACATATACATACACGCATATAAATATACATACAGGAATATATCATGTATATGTATTAATACATGTATGTATAAAATATGTCAGAGATGGGTCGCCTCTATGATATATATATATGTACTGGCAGTGTTACACTGGACAAGACATGTAACCTCTCTAAAATGACAACTTGCAGAGAAAGTGTTGACCTGCATTGGTAGAGGGAGTTCTCTCACCAAGGAGTTCCCTATACTAGGAAAATCACCAGTCAAATCCCTAATCCTTTAAAACATGAGACATAGTAAGGTCTCATAGAAAGGTTGTATTCAGATATTGTTTTTCTAAGCATTTACTCCAAAAGTGTGGTCAATGAATGTGTTTTATATGACAGTATCAAATTTTGAAATCTATTTTCTAAAATTGGAAGGCTAGATCTAAGCTTGTATAGAAAAACTCTAGTGCTTTTCAATTAAGTTATTACACAAATTCTTTTAATCTGAAAATAGTTGTGCCCAAAAATATTTTCTTAGTAGGCAAGAGGGTAATTTGAGACTATAAAAACAATTTTTTTTTTAGATTTTCTAGGATGCAAAGATTTAACACGTTAAGTTTACTTTAATAAGTCTAAGTCCAGAGGTAGAGTCACCTAAATGGAAGACTTCATTAGTATCTCTTCATAAACATGCTCATGATAATTTCAATTTAATTATTTTCAGTACAGAGCACTACTGACAAATAGAAGGGTAGGTAAATGAATTAAACCATATGCAAAATTCTTTGTTCTCATCATATGAGTTGTATATTTTTAAATAGCTTGAAAAATAAGTTATTAAGATAAAAGAAACATGAAAAGCACATGTATTTTCTCTAATAACAAATATCTATCCTTAAGGCAGGAAGCTTAATTTGTTGACCAAAAAGGTCTCACCAATATTTATTCAAAGGTTTTTTATAATTAGGCTTTATAATTAAAGCATCTGACTTTGGCAGCGATTTGCATGAATGCTCATGAAAGCAACAACAACAAACCCCAAACCCATCAAATTTTCCAGTAGTGCAATGAAAAATATAGATAGGAAATGACAACTATAATGTCAATTTAATAGAAACACAGAGTTTAAAATTCCTTTTAATAATCTGCTAAGAGCTCAAACAGCAACAGAGAAATTTTCTTATATGAATCTATCCCTCTCTTAAAGATAATTCATCTTAGAAAAATCTTGGCCAACACAAAATAGGAAGGTATAAAGTATTTTCTGAATAAAGGATGAAATTACTGTTAAGAAAAGAAAAAAAGTAATGGATTATCAATTTTAAAATGAAAATAATGGGAGGACCAGTAAAATATCATCAGTGACAGATGGCCCACATAGACAATAATGGGTGAGATTTTAAACAGAAAGATCATCTTGATGACATGAATGAAAACCCTCTAAACCCAATTAAGTGAAGATTTGGGTTGAGGCATTCAATTATCTTAATTTAATGTAGGTTAATTATTTTTGTTAATGGACAACTAAAAACTGAAAGAAAACTATGCATTTTACCTACCTGAAGCTATCCTTTTTACACTGATTACTGTACTCTGTCTCCCGCCCCCAAGTGGAAACACAATTAAACATTGTTTAGCATACTATATATTACACCAAAGAGAGACTCTGTTTTTGTTCATCTTCCATCTACCAAAATTTAGATAGTTTCAGTTAAAAAAGATCCCAGAATAAGAGCTGATATAACTTCTTTCAGACTTTCTTTTTTTGTGTTCTGGGAAGTAAGTTGATTGCAAAGGGAGATGAAGTTATTTTGCAAAATTGCACAGACTTCCTGGAACTACGATCCTTTTTCCAAGGTGAAAAAATTTGTAACTTTTCAAACTGCCATGATGATTTCCCAAAGCCTTCTGTAATAACGGTTCTCCATGTTCTTAAGTTCTCAACAGTTCTAAAGGCCGAGTTGTATGATATTCCAACAAAAGATAAACAGACTTTATAAAAAAAAAACACTAATAAAAACTTTTAAAGTTAAGACACTAACGTAATAGTAAACCTCTAAAAAAATTGTTACCAACAGAATATTTTCATTGAATGGTATGCTTCAGTTTTTATAATCTGTGAAATAATTCCTTCAACATTAAAGTAAATGGATATCAAGTCTTCATAATACTCATAAGAAGCAGTTAAATCTGAACTTTGGCAAAGAATATGCAAGTAATAAATATATCCTGGTAATCTGCATTAGATTAAGTGTTTCTTTGCAAACATGGTCTCAAAGATGATATCTTGCTAATGACTGCTGTTGGCTGCTAATGAGAATATATATTTATAGAGTCAATTCAGTAAAATTAACTTCAAATAACATAACTGTGTCATATATAGCTCTCAATATGCAAAACTGCTAAAAAAGTTATGAAGCCCAAGGAACTATAATCCTTCTAAACATAAGCAACAAGCCCATAAACATGCAGAGGATGACAACTACTTAAAACACACAAATGAATTAACAGAATACAAATTATTTCTCAAGTATGTTCAAAAATGTCGTAATATATGATATAAAATCAAATGGTGTAAAGGATTAAAGGAATCAAAATAGCTAACCCCACTTATTCTTAACTGAACTGGCATGTTGTTTGGGAAAGCTGGAAAGTGGGGGAAAGAATAAAAATGTGTGTGTGGGGGGATTCTACATGGACAAAAATTATACCAAGGAATCCAGTATTAACAAACTAGATTCTTAAATAAATTATCAGTAGTCATATATATATATATGTATATACATATATACGTATGTATGTTTGTAAATATAGATATAGAACCATAAAATCTTACTTTATAAAATATTATTATCCATATATCTCAAGAAATGATGAAATAGGGGGCAGCTAGGTGGCGTAGTAGATAAACCACCAGCCCTGGATTCAGGAGACCTGAGTTCAAACCTGACCTCAGACACTTGACACTTACTAGCTGTGTGACCCTAGGCAAGTCACTTAACCCTCATTGCCCCACCCCCCCAAAAAAAGATGAAATAAATTTACTCTTAATTTCCTATTTAAAGTGAAAAAACTGGATCACAGGATCATTGATCTAGAGATGGAAGGGACCGCCACAACTTATTAACAATTAGTTGAAGCCAAGGAAAAGAAATGTGCTAAAGAGAAAATGATACAATTTAGCACAATGGAAATTTAAAGTAATTTTCTTTTTTTGCCAGGATAATTTTCTTTCAGAAAAAGAATATCTTACTGATGCACAAAGGCAATTAAAAAACCAAAACACCGCCAATCCTTATTTTTAGAACATTAAAAATTGACAAGAATCAAACAAACATGATGTGTATATTTGAAAACAGTTGATGGAAATTAGGCTTGCCTCTAACAGTACTAGTTAGCACTCAAAAGATTCAAGAAAATATAATTTATAGGAAAGTAAAAAATTGGAGAATGAAAAACTACTGGAGAAATAACTTGTTTCCATCCATCCTGTACTTGCGTACCACTAAGGCTGGCATACTTTACCATTTCCACTTCCCAAAATAAATATATGAGTTTGAAGCAGTAAGATTATGAACTGGATGAAAGAATGATGTACGGGATATAAAAGAATGACCGCGTTTTCTCTCCCATGAGATTAAATAAAGGAACAGAATTAAGAGAAAGAAAACAAAATGAAGTCTGCAAGTATATCAAAATGAGGCCAAACAGATAGAAGACTTATACAGACATACTCTTGGAAATTTCAAGCACCTGAAATCACAAAGATAGTAATGGATGGGTATGATTTGTTTTTGGTTTTCTTTTTAAAGTGCCAGACCCAAAAATAAACAGAATATGTGCAAGCAGAACTCAAAAAGCAGCATTACTAAGATTTCAAAGATCCTGCAAGCCCCCTTTCCTTATGCAATAAATAATAAGTATTTACTGGAAAGGAAAGGAAGAAAGGTACATTAGATATTTTCTTTAAGGAGTAAAATATTTTCCTACCATCTTAAATGTTTTCTTCCGACTTGAAAATATGGCATAGTAAAGATGGTAGTTGCAAATATTTTATATATTTTAAAACTTTTCTCCACCTTTCTAAAGAAATGCTGGGAATGTGATATCGGAGTATCATCATTTTGATCTAAAAGACAGGTATGGGAAATACCAGCCTTATCCAACATACTATTAAATGGTTTCAGACCCCAAATCAATAACAAAATATCTGCAGATTTTGAAAATAAGTTTTTAAGCAAGGTGAACATTTTCAACATCTTTGCTTGTGAATATGAATTACCCATTGAAATACTGAGTTACAAGGAACAGGAGGCAGCCTAGAAAGCCAGAAAATTCTAATCCTAAGGTCAGTGGAGTGCTCTTTTCTTTGGGAGCAGTGTTTCATATTCCACCTATAAACATGCACATTAGAATTAATAACTTTCTTCAAACTTCTAGTGCACAACTAGCCTAAAGATCTCTGTAAATATACAGTGTAACATAAATGCTAAATATAATTGTTATTCAGGGTGTCCCAAAAGTCTTAGCCACTTAAAATTGCACTAAGAGTTTTGGGACACCCTGCACAAAATTCCTGCACAAAATTCGAATTTTTTTCAAATGAGAGAATCTGCCAAATAATCAGTAATTTTGCATGGACTGTCCTATCCTTCTCTGTGGACGCCTACAAAGGATTGGTCAATACAGAATAGAGCATCTTTTGGACTTTGATCCTTCACCACTTATGTTGTTTGGATGTTAAGAGCCACCATTATTTAGTAGGAAAACCCATTTGAAATTGTGGAAATCTCTTTCATCCAGGCCATGTAGTATAGTGAAAAGAAGACTATACTCAGAACACAGAAGACTTGGTTCTGAATGATTACTCTTGTCACTTCCTGTATGAATTTAGGCAAGGCAGAAGCTCTCTGAACTTCAATCTGCTAACTGGTATCACAAGGATAGGACAAGGATATTTGCACCATCTTACCTCCCCGTTGTGAGGATAGTGCTCTGGAAATAACAAAGTGCTTTAGAAACTTGAACTAGTATCACCACCAAACAATGAAAACTTTGGAGGGTTTCGAACCTCGATATTTGCAAGCAAGCCACCTTTAATATGCATTTATTTGTGACTGTTAAGACTTTCAGGTGTGAAAACTACTGGGAAAAAAATGCTGTGCTGTTCACCTGCGAACTGCCCTAAACCTTCCCTGCTTCTTGTTTCATACACAAGAACCCAAAGGATTGGTTTTTATTTGATGATTTGTTAACTTCCAAATTCAGCAAGATATTTTTTATAAACAATGAAATGCCTGATTTGGAGACTGAGAAATGAAAATGTCTGTGACAGGTAAATTATTAGACCGGTTCTGCCGTATGATGCCTTTCCCTCCAACTCCCCAAACATTTACACACAAATTAGATTGTCATTCTACAGATGTGCCGGTTAAATGACAATGTTAAAAAAAATTAAACTGTTTCATTCTACAACACAGGCAGACAAAACAGAACATGACAACAACGATGTGCTAGTAAAATATACTAAGTCCAATAAAAGATGAGGGAACTACAAGAAGGAACTAGCATGAAAAATAGGCTACAGGGACTGGTATGGGTTCATTAACATAAAGAATTTTTGAGTCTGGCCTAAATAATTGATTGCCTTTTGACATCATTTTGCTTTCCCTTTGTTAAAAGCACATTTTTCTCAAAGTCAGCAATACCTTGTCTACCTGTCCTGTCTGGGAGACTGAAAGATAAAGGTCTGTAAGAGAGAAGAATGGAAAGAGCTAGAAAGATCAGGAGGTTCGGAAAAATGAGGACTGACTTCAAAAAT
Organism: Dromiciops gliroides; assembly: GCF_019393635.1. Classification (NCBI taxonomy): domain Eukaryota; kingdom Metazoa; phylum Chordata; class Mammalia; order Microbiotheria; family Microbiotheriidae; genus Dromiciops; species Dromiciops gliroides. The sequence continues at coordinate 505,405,377 of NC_057861.1, read as the reverse complement.
TTGAGACTAAATTCATACCCAACTTACCCTCTTAACAATAACACTCTATATACATATACAAAGACTAACCCAATCTCCCCTTCCCCACCCACCTACCTCTCCCCCCCACCCCCACCCCCACCCAGAAGAGTCCTTTAGATTCCCAAGTCCCCATCCTCCCCAGCTTAAACCCTCCTCTCTCCAGTTCCAAAGGTAATTTAAAGCACTCTTCTAGCCAAAGCAGAATGGCTGGAAGGAAATTCATTCAGGGACTATTTTTACTCCTTCCCAAATGGGGACAATGTTGAACAAAGAAGGATCTCCTTCTTTCAGGTGCCTAAGTCTGAATGGTACTTTCTATACTACAGACCTAAATAACAGAAAACAAATAGGATTGTTTTGGCCCAGCACTATCGGAGCCATTGTATTTGTTGGGATATGTAGCAGCAAAACCTTCACATTCAGAAAATGTAAAATAGCCTATGTGGATTTTGCATAAATTTCAAGCTACATTTCAATTATACATTGGGTCATTTTTAAAGGATAAATTAATCTCTAAAAATATTACCTGTACAAATACTTTAAAAATCATGGCAACTAGCCTTAATCACAAAATTTAAACCTCTTAGTGAATTCCAATTTAATCTCTCCATGTATTTTCACTCACAAAGCAAATTCCACTTTAATTCAGAAGGATTGTATTTTCATGAAAATAAATGCAGACCACTTTTCTAAAGATTTTGTTGGTTTCCTTTTTCTGCAGTCAAATTGAGTAATCTTATGACTAAAGAAGGGAAGAGATTACTGAAAACTAGTATGGACAAGGTCAATATAACTTTTAACATTAATGGTTTAAAGCACAGAACTTGAAATAAACAGCTATACTTGTATAGCTCAAAATGATATATACTACAACTGAATTTTAAGCATCATTATAATTAGAGAAACTTGTCTAAAGTTTTGTATATTGTGGTTTATCTTTTAATAAAAGAATGTTAATATACCTAACCAAAAGGGACAAAGAGGAAAACTGATTTGGCAGCAGTTAATGATCAGTAAACACATAAAAGATGATCGATGAATCAATTTTGTAAGCCATAAGCAGAATTATAGGCCAGCTCAAATAGTATGGTATCTGTGAATGGCTTTTTACAAAAGCCCAAGAAATTTAGTTATTATGGTCTTACAAAGTAACTTTCATCCATCACTTTACACATACGCAACTGATTTTCCTCATGTATTTATTGCTTCTATAAGTAGTAAGAAAAATTACCCTATGAGTAGTCCCCAAAAGTCATGTAACTATTAAAAAAGTCTTTATTACATAATTATTATTGGTACTTTGCTAAATTTTTAAAGGCAATTAGGGTTAAGGAACTTGCCCTGGGTCACACAGGTATCTGAGTGTCTGAGACTACATTTGAACTCAGGTCCTCTTGACTCCAGGGCTGGTGCTCTATCCACTGCACCATCTAAATGCCCCCCTTTGCTACTTAGATTTAACATTATATATGCATATAGATACAGAAAAACATACCAGATTTCACCTCAAGTATTTTTGAAAGTAAGTAGGGCATAAATCCCAAATAAGCTAATAAAATATCATATCAGGAAGAAAAGAAAAGCAGGACAACTCCAATAAAGGGGACTGAGTACCTTAAAAATACAGGTATTATTTCTTTGATTTGAAAATTCCATACAAGCACTCAAAATATCTATATTTTTTACAATTGATGGCACAAGATTCAAAAGTTACCATAAATTCATTTTAAAGAGATTACATATTTGTTTAAAGTTTTATTTCTTGTTTCTTCAGCTCCTTAGCTACACAGATTGAAAAGCGATGTTAATAGATAATACACATTTCAAATATTTCTATAAGCAGATTTTCTAAATTCCATACTTTAGCCTTGTTGCAGATAAGCATTAGACCATTCATGATACCCTTTCTGGCTACTTCGTCTACACTATTCCCGTTTATGGAGTTTTTTCATTTCAAAAATGCGTGTTTTCAACTCATCTAATTGACCCAGACAAAAACACAGTGTTCCTTAGGATAATTAATAAACAAATACATATATATATATATATATTATAAACGTGGTTGCTAATAAGAATGGCTATACTTTGGAAGATAAAGGGAGCATGTGTTACACAAGGGAAAAAGAATATAAGGATAATATAAATCTATTTTAAATTAAATCCTAGGGGAAAGGAAACATTTCTTTCTTTTCTTTCTTTCTTTCTTTTTTAAACAGAATTTAGAGTCTCAACGCCATACTTATCTGTCAGCGGCTTTATTCATTCAAAGTGAAAGAAAAAGTGTATTAAATTGACTTTTGGAGTGCTGAAAAAGATTTACATTAACTTCCTGATTTTCCACTGTGACAAGATGATTGGTTTTCTTTTGAAATTAACAGCTGAGTAGCAGGTTTAAATTTTAAAGGAGGTAAACATTTGAGATTTCTTTAAGAACTGCAAGACAATACTTTTCAAACCATTGTGCCGATATGAATACGGCTTTAAAGACTGACAGCAATAAACATCCTCAAATAGTGGCAATGTTCATAGCTGTCTCCCCCGTAGTAATCAAGAATGAACCTTCTGAGAGTGAGAATCTATGGGGTCCCTGAGAGCACGTGCTGCAGGTGTGATGGCTGGCCCACATCTGGAGGTAGGGGATAAGCAGAGCCAGCAAAATTACAATAGTTTTATTGTTAAAGGCCATGTCAGCTTCAGTCTAGCTAACATTTATAAGTGAACCCAAACACCGCTAGATGAATCATCAATATGAAATTAAATCGTTCCAAAGAATCCAGTGCAAACTATAGCTAGAGGAGGCAGGTATCTTTCAATGTACTATCAGGTTTGTTAAGCATCTCCTTTGACTTGAACTTTTCACACAAACCCTTTGTTCTAAAAATAATCCTTTTTATGCAGAATTTAATTATCGTAAATAGGGTTAGTTCTAGGATTTCCTTTATAAGGAAGCTGAAATTACTGTTTAAAATGTTTCAGAAAAGATACTGGATTCCATCACAGAAAGAAGCACTCCAAAGACTTGAGCAGCAAGGCTCAGGGGTTAGAACTCTTAAAATGGATGTTGCTTTGGTTAAAGGAAGCCTATATCTGGTTATTGTATGCAGTAGCCTGAGAACACTAAATACACTAAAAATGTACATGGGCCTTTTTGTCAGGAAGCAAGCAAGTCAGCTATACTTAAGGGTGAGGCTGAAGGACAGACAGTGAAAGCTGCAAATCATGCATATTTATGATCATGCTTTGGAAACCTTATTTCAGGAGGGTACTTCCAAAACTTACCTCAGATTTCTCCAGTTTATTTTGCGCATCAATCTGAGTAACAATTTCATTCATATTGGTCTCCAAAACCATTCCCCCCATCACCATTTCTGCCAGAATATTGTGGACCTAAGGGGGCGAAAATGCAGACTAATTAAGAAAATGCAATGGTGTCATCCCTGGTGGTCTGTTTACAGAGGTACTGTTATTTTGTTTTTTTTGCAGGGCAATGGGGGTTAAGTGACTTGCCCAGGGTCACGCAGCTAGTAAAGTGTCAAGTGTCTGAGGCCGGATTTGAACTCAGGTACTCCTGAATCCAAGGCCAGTGCTTTATCCACTGCGCCACCTAGCTGCCCCCTGGTAGTGTTATTTATGGTTAACCTTTGGAAAGATGATTGTTTATCATTGCTGGGTTATGGCTTCACAGGGAAAGAGCTCACTGCACTTCTAAGTAAACATAGGGAAGATTTCCATTTTGCTAACCAATATGTTATTGATACATAATGAGAATGAACACAGAAAAACTAAAGCATGAAAAAGGCCCATGAAAAGAAGGAATGATTAAATGATGTTCTTCTACAAGGAAGACTTTAAAAGGGAGTAATTAAGACATTAGTCCCTTTTCCCCAACCAAGCATTCTCAGGTGAACTCAGGCCAGTCTCTCCAAGATTCTGTTCCCTTATCTCTAAGATGGGCATTATATCTGCACCATTTCTATCACATGGTTGCTGTGAGGGAAAGCATTTTCTAAAACCTGTGAGTAATCTAGGAACGTGAGTTATTCAATCACAGCCAAGGACCAGAGATAGCTATAAAGCCATTTGGAAAACTTTAACAAACAAGGGAGAACAAGGGAGCAAGATCTGATTAAAACAAGAACACAGGCGGTTAAAAAAAAAAACACAAGGCAACTTTAAAATAAACAAATGAAACGTACAAAATTGTCCACAAAAGTGGTTTATGCATTGAAATCTGTTGTGCAACTTTAGAGGTTCTGATGTTACTGTTGCCGTGTAATAATTTATAAAGAAAAATAAGCATTCTGGAGGCATCCAGTTACCCTCCTGGAAAACATTAATTGAGATTTATTCAGTGTGACAGGCTCTTCTACCGGAGGTTTTCTTTTGCTGTCTGTGTTTTTTTTTTTCCCTAAGGATGCATTTATAAAGAGAACCTGTTTGCCTCAGTTCTTCATCTGTAAAATGAGCTGAAGAAGGAAATGGCAAATCACTCCAGTGTCTTAGCCAAAAAAACTCCCAATAGGGTTATGAAGTGTCAGACACGACTGAAAAAACGCTGAAAAACAGCAAAATAGATAGGTATACCCATTTACATGATTGGGGGATGTGGCGGGGGAGGGTGTGGCGGCGGCTTTCCTGGCTTCCTTCTGTGCTCAGCTCAAAGCAACAAAGAATAAATTAACAAAGCGTTATAAAAGGAAAACCTTTAGGGGATTTGTTTTTAATTTTTATTTTTTGGTGGGCAATGGGAGTTAAGTGACTTGCCCAGGGTCACACAGCTAGTTAAGTGTCAAGTGTCAGAGGCTGGATTTGAACTCAGGTACTCCTGAATCCAAGGCCAGTGCTTTATCCACTGTGCCACCTCGCTGCCCTTTTTTGTTTTGTTTTTCCTTTCCCTTGTTTTATAGGATTTTTTTTTTTGCAGGGCAATAAGAGCTAAGTGACCTGCCCAGGGTCACACAGCTAGTAAGTGTCAAGTGTCTGAGGTCATATTTGAACTTGGGTCCTCCTGAATCCAGAGCTGGTGCTTTGTCCACTGCACCATCTAGCTGCCCCTAGGGGATTTGTTTTAATGAATAGATTAGAATGATACAAATTTCTGTGTATAAATGTATACTTTTAAATGGCTTGAAGATATTTGAAAAGTAAATTATTTACTTAATTATTAAAAAGTTTAAATAGCTCCTTCCCATCTTATTTATGCTACCCTGATTTCATAGTCTGGATTCATGAGGTTTATTCTAGTACCTTTATTTTCAGAATTCAAAGCACGTTCAGATTTATTCTCTCATTTTACTTAGGCACAAATATGTCACATTTTATTTACATGAAAGAGCACTGGATCTGCCCCCAGAGAACCTGGGCTCAAGTCACAAGATAAAAGATACAGATAGAAGGGATCTCAGAAGCCATCTAGTTCAACCCCACCCTCCTTTAACCTCTATTTTACAGATGAGGAAACTGTGCTGTTAGAAGGGTTAAGTGACTTCTCCAAAGTCACCCAGATGGGAACTATCAGAGGTGCATTTAATCTTCACGTCCCATACTCTTATCTCATATGCCAATTTCAGTGTAGCTGTTTATTACCTGTGACCTTGGGCAAGTCACTTAATTTCTCTAGGCCTGCAAAATCAGGAAATAAATTCTAATTTCCCTTCCAGATGGTAACTCCCACAAGGTAGAGATACATGTGAAGGCACTGCAAAGATATTCTAGCTGGTCAATATGGATGGAAAACATCCTACTGTTGGTAAGCGGCCTATAGAAGTGTGTGTGTGTGTGTGTGTGTGGGTGTGTGTTGGGGGGGTGGCGACATGAGGTGGAGAAAGGAATTAAAGCTCTGATTTCATTAGTACAGGGAATTCCCAGTGAGGAAAATTCCTTCTACCAATATAGTAAATTGATTCTCCTGTAATTCATTGTCACAGTTGCGTGGAACACTGAAAGGTTAAGTAACGTACTTAAGTTCACACAGCCAGGATGTGTCAGAGGCAGGTTTTGAATCCAGATCTCTTGAACTCTGAGGTTAGTTGTTCTCCATCCACTATAACAGGCTCTTAAATTGCACAAATACACACACATTCATACACACACACACACACACACACACACACACACACACACACACACACACACACACAGAGTCTCTATTGCCGAGCAGCAAGCAAAAATTAGGCTAGATGGCATATGAGAAATTGTGCAATAGTTTGCTACCAAATTACCTGCTGCCACAAGAAGCCCAGGCAGGCCTTTTGCATCAGTTGTTTTTATTGTTCAGTTGTGTTCAACTCTCCATGACCCCCATTTGGGGTTTTCTTGGTGAAGATACTGGAGTGGTTTGCTATCTCCTTCTCCAGCTTATTTTACAGATGAGGAACTGAGGCAAAGAGGGTTAAGTGACTTACCCAGGGTCACACAGCTAGTAAGTGTCTGAGGTCAGTTTTGAACTCAGGTCTTCCTGAGCTCCTGTGGCTTTCCGGGCCTGGCACCACACAGTTGGCCTTCCCACCCGTAGTGTTCTACATAGCTGCAAATCATAGTGCACCATAACCTCTGAATAATCTAAATTACATGTAACAAGAAGGGTCTTGACAAGGTGGGTCCAAATATGCTGCAGTCTGACATGCACATGAGAAGAAATTTGAAAGACATTACTAAGAAAATGGATCACCCGCAAAGGTGATGTGGCCAGTTATGAGGATTGGATGTATAAACAGGCTGAATGGCCAAGTCACATTCCTGATATATGAAAAAAGCAAAACATGGTGGTGTGGGAGAAGCTTCTAGCCTCTTAGGTAGTTTATGGGGGATCTCCAGAAAGACAGACAAAAGACCTACAGGTTGAGAAGACATAGAAGGACTGTGATTTATATGACTGGAGGTAAAACCACATCTTTGAAACAAACAATTCAAAACATCAAAGTGTTACTGCAAATTGTCTGCCAAAAAAATAAAAAGCACTTTAAATGCATTATGTTTGCTACTTAAGAATATGTCAAGGACCTATAATTCTATGGGTATGAGTATATACTCTCTACCCATGCCACAACTTGAGGAGTGATACTCATGAGTGATGTCATGCCCCTACCCCAAATCCAATGTCTTTCTGATGACCAAGTTCCCAGAGATGAGACTTTCCAAACTTATAGTTGAAGCACATCTTCTATAAATTCTTCTGCCAAAAATTGAAGCATACTATTTTCACTTTTTTTTTGCTTTTTTGTTTTTTCTTTCTTGGGGTTTTCCCCTTTTTTTTTGATTGTTTTTTCAAAACATGACTAATGTGGAAATACGTTTAACATGATTACACATGTATAACCTATGCCAGTTTGCTTGCTGTCTTGGGAAGGAGGGAGGAAAGGAGAAAAATATGGAAATCAAAATCTTATAAAAATGAATGTTGAAAACTATATGTAATTAGAAAAAATAAAATACTAGTAAGTGAAAAAAGTAAATAGATAAATTTTTCTGCCAAGCAAAGACATCTTTTTGTAGTTGACCTGTTGTATAAACGTGGACTTTCAAATATAGGTCATTACTGGACTTACTCTAATTTCCAGAAAAGACATTTAGATTAATTTGATTGCCCATAAAGCAATACAATAATGACAGGTTATATCCTATAACTGTATAGTTTCTTTTTTCTTTTTTTGGTGGGGCAATGAGGGTTAAATGACTTGCCCAGGGTCACACAGCTAGTGCGTGTCAAGTGTCTGAGGTCAGATTTGAACTCAGGTCCTCCCAAATCCAGAGCCAGTGCTTTATCTACTTCACCACCTAGCTGCTCCCATAGTTTCTTTTAAGTATATAAATGCAACAGGGAACTACCGTCCTTCAAGACTCAGCTCAAATCCTACCTTCTGCAGTTTCCTCCTCCCCCTTAACATCTTCACCTCCAGAGACTTTCCTCCAAGATGATTTTATAACTACTGGTTATATATCTTCTTCATATGTAAATACTGACATGTCTCCCTCCACCCCCTTAGAATATGAGGGGAAAGAGAAGGGAATAAGCACTTATCTCAAATCCCACTGATGCAGGGGGCCTTTTCCAGTCTTCCCCACAGCTAGTGTTTTCTCTCTGAAATTATCTTCCATTTCCACTGAATATGTCTTATATGTAATTCTCTGCATGTCATCTCTCCCATCAGAATATGAACTCCTAGAGGGGAGGGACCATGCTTTTGCCTTTTTTTTGTATTTCTACTACAGTACTTAGCACATGGTATTTAAAAGATGCTTATTGACTAAAGACTAATCTCAGAAAATTTTATTTAATGTGATCAATATCATAATGTATTATACAAACTTCTTAGATAACCATGATTTCCTGCCTTATTTTATTACAATAACTCAGAAGTGAAGGAGTACTTTCATCAAGGTCACTGACTTCAGAACAGCATATTTAAGTTTCAACAGACAAGGCCGATCTCATGTCACCTTTTAGCATCCTAGATGCAGGGACGCTCTTTTGGTGTCCTTTTCTGACTGTAAGTTTCCCTTTGGTAAGCATACCTTTAGAGACCAAGTTATTGTACTCTCTGCAGAATTTGCAGTTCACAAAAAGGCTGGGCAATGAATATATGTTTATCCAGTGCTTAATTTAAGTGATAATGGCTCTACTCTAAACACAAGAGGGCTGCACATCCTTATCTCCACCCTGCCCCCCACCAACCCCCCAAAGGCTTATGTTCTAAGGACTCACTCAGCAAGTAATAACAATGCAAATAATAACAATCTCAAATTATGAGGAACAAATTAAATTGTTTCACTAAACTGAAGCTTAGTCATACAACTGAATAGAGCTCAATTTTCCTGTTAAGAGTAAAGTGCTTTTCATTGGTACAAAAACAATGAACAATCTGTTCATTAATTCCAAATTATTTTTGATAATACCTTTCAATTTTTCATTTGTATTACTTATACACAAATTAAAAATATAATCCCTCATCTTAAACTAAAAAATAGGTGGGAGATTATAGCCATTGGGAAGATAAAAATTCATTCTCTAGACCTCTTCAGCTTAATTAGGGGATTTACAAATAAGTAGTTGAGTACACATTGAGAAGGAAAGTATAAGACAGCTGAATAGAGCTGATTAAAATATTACAATAATTTTTTTTTTCAAATCACGGAGTTCTTTCACTTAATCTCCTAGAAAATTGTACCTGTCAGAGCTATGGATAAGAGAAGTGTTTATGACTAAATGAGATAGAAAGGATCACAGGAAACATAATGGATAATTTTGATTATATGAAGTTAACTTTTTGCATTAATAAAACTAATGCAGACAAAATTAGAAGGAAAACAGGAAACTGGGAATAATTTTACAGCAAGTTTCTCTGATAAAGGCTTTATTTTGCAAATATGTAGTGAACTGTGCCAAATTTATAAAAATACTAGCTATCCCCCAACTGATATATAGTCAAAGCATATGAACAGGCAGTTTTCAGAAGAAGAAATCAAAACTATTAATAGTCACATGAAAAAATTATCTAAATCATTATCGATTAGAGAAATGCAAATTAAAACAACTCTGAAGCACCACCTCATACCTATCAGATTGGCTAACATGACAGAAAAGGAAAATTACAAATACTGGAGGGGATGTGGGAAAAAAGGGACACCAGTGCACTGTTGTTGGAGTTGTGAACTAGTCCAAACATTCTGGAAAACAATTTGGAACTATATCACAAAGGGCTATAAAACTACATATCCCTTGACCCAGCAATACCATTAGTAGGTCTGTATTGGCCCAAAGAGGTCAAAGAAAAGGGGAAAGGATCTATTTATACAAGAATATTTATAGCAGCTATTTTTGTGGTAGCAAAGAACTGGAAAATGAGGACATTACCATCAACTGGGAATAGCTGAACAAGTTGCAGAATATGACTATGATGAAATACTATTGTGCTATAAGAAATGACAAGCAGGATATTTTCAGAAAAAGTTAGGAAGGCTTATAGGAACTGATACAAAGTAAAGTGACAAGAACCGGGAGAGCCCTGTACACTGTAATAGCAATGCTGGAACAATTGGAAGATCAACTGTGAAAGATTTAGTTACTCTGATCAAGACAATGAACCAAGACAATTCCAAAGTACTCATGATGAAAAATACCATCTACCTCCAGAGAGAGAACTGATGAACTCTGAATGAAGATTGAAGCATTCTTTTTTTAGTTTTTTTTTATTTTCTTGGTGTGTGTGTGTGTGTGTGTGTGTGTGTGTGTTTTCTTTTGCAACATGGCTAATATGGAAATCTGTTTTGCATGAGTTCACAAATATAAACATACAATTATGCTTGTCTTTTCAAGGGGTAGGGGAGGAGAAGGAAGGAGAGAATCTGGAACTCAGATTTTTTTTTTTAAATGAATGCTTGGGGGAAACTAGGTGGCACAGTAGATAAAGCACCAACCCTGGATTCAGGAGGATCTGAGTTCAAATCTGGCCTCAGACATTTGACACTTACTAGCTGTGTGACCCTGGGCAAATCACTTAACCCTCATTGCCCCACCAAAAAATAAAGAATGCTAAGCATTTTTTACATTTCATTGGGAAATATTTAATTAAATAAATTTACACACACACACATCTTTCTGTTTTTTATTCGTTTTTGTTTTTGAAGGGCATTGAGGGTTAAGTGACTTGCCCAGGGTCACACAGCTAGTAAGTGTCAAGTGTCTGAGGCCGGATTTGAACTCAGGTCCCCCTGAATCCAGGGCTGGTGCTTTATCTACTGCATCACCTAGCTGCCTCCCAAGAAAAGCATTTTAAGGGAAGCAGGAATATCTGACAGGCAATGTTATTATACTATATATAAAATGGAACATTAAAAATGATTTCAGGGCACGTAGGTGGCACAGTGGATAAAGCACCGGCCCTGGATTCAAGAGGACATGAGTTCAAATGCTGCCTCAGACACTTGACACTTACTAGCTGTGTGACCCTGGGTGAGTCACTTAACCCTCATTGCCCCGCCCCCACAAAAATGCTTTTCTCTACTCCCTTCACCCCAAAAGAAAGCCACACAATTTTCACGAGGGAACTTGGGCAAAACACTCATGGTTTACAGCCATTTGGTGATGTACCAAGGAAAAATGAATTCCTCTCTACGACTGGCAAAAATAAAAGGTATCAAATGGAAATGAATGATTCATCCTTAATCTTAGTTTTCACCCAAGCACCAGTCCTAATCAATCAAATTCTTAAGTTCTCTGTTAATCACTGCTGGCATAATATTGTACTACCTGTGCTTTAATGGACTGGAGCAAACATCCTATGCCTGTCTAAGTCTCTCAAGCAACACCAGTTAGATTTACAAACATCTGATTCACAACTAACCCTAGACCTTGGCTAAAAATCTTGACAGTTTAAAATTTAATTAGAAATGTCTTAAAGCTAAAGCTAAAAAAAGGGGGGAGGGGATGAATGTGTGTTCCAATAACAATATAATGTGGAAAAATAAGCAAAAACATTTTATTTTTAGGAGGTGAAACGCATTGGAACAAAATAACAATATCACTGTGAGACGATACAATAGAATGCTTGACCAGACAGAGAAAATCAACGAATTCTTCATACAGATCATTGAAACTAAGGGAAAATATGACAGAGATGGGATATTTAAGTTACCTCTACAATTACTGGAAGTTTCAATCCATTAAAAGCAGAGAAATTGTTAACTTGTCTTGCTGGCATTTTCATTTTTCATTAGTTAGAGAAAGCAAGAGGGTGGGGAAAAGGGAATAATTGCTACTTTGACCAACAAGGAGAATTACTTGGGGAGGCAAATATAACAGAAACCATGGAGGGGAAATGACCATGGCCTGCCAGAATTCCTGACATTTGAGAAAGATATTGAATATAGTAAGACATGTGTCCTAGACTGCAGGAGAGATTTCTACAAGTTCAAGAGGAAAAACAGTTATGGCTAGAGAGGAAGGAAATTGTGAGAACTGGCATCTCTCTCTCTCAAAAACAAAATTCTAAGCTATCATGGTGAATTATTCCAATGAGAAAAGAAAAGAATACAGGCATTCAAAGAGATCAGTCTATATGGTTTCAAATTAAGCTCTTCGATGGGCTCAGATTCAAAAAGGATATGTACAGAAAATGGAATTCAGTCATTCAAGCACTTATTATATGCTTATTATGCACCAAGCACAAAGCAAGGCAAATGCACAGTCCTTCCCTTAAGAAATTCACATTTTGGTGGAATGGTCTTGTGCTATAGGAAATGACAAACAGGATGATCCCAGAAAAACCTGGAAAAACTAATGAACATCGATTTATAGTGAAGTGAGCAGAGCTGGGAGGACATTGTGCATAGTGACAGCAGTATTGTTCAGTGAGCAATTGTGAATGACTTAACTACTCTCAGCAATGCAATGATCCAAGACAATCCCAAGGAGTTAATGAGGAAGCTTACTATCCACCCCCATAGAAAGAACTGATGAAAAGAACACTTGTGGATTGTACATATATAACCTGATTGCGATCTTGGATCTTGTGGAGGGGGGAGGAAAGGGAGGGAGGGAGAAAAATTTGGAACTCTAAATCTTACGAAAATGAATGTTGAAAACTACCCTTATATGTAACTGAAAAAAATAAAATGTTTGTTGCTTAAAAAAAAGAAAGAAGAAAGAAACTTGTAAGAAAAGGTCTTTACATGCTGACTGAGAGGAGCAGAACCAGGAGAACACTGTACACAACAACAGCAACATTGTGTGATGAACAATCATGATAGACTCGGCTCTTCTGAGCAGTGCAATGATCCAAAACAGTTTCAAAGAACTCATGATAGAAAATGTTCTCAACATCCAGAAAAAAGAACTGTGAATTATGAATGCAGATTGAACCATACTGTGTCTACTTTTGGACTGTTTTTTTGCTTTTTTGTGCTCTAATTCTTCTTTCACAAGATGACTAAGGCAGAAATATGTTTAATGTGATTGTACATATACAACCTATATCAGACTACTTTCCATCTTGGGGAGGAGGGAAGGAAGAAAGGGTGGGAAAAAAATTTGGAACTAAAAATCCTATGAAAACAAATGTTGAAAACTATCCTTATATGTAACTGGAAAATAATAAAATACTAAAAATTTTTTAAAATTAAAAAAAAAGAAATTCACATTCTGATGTGGGAGATGACATACAAACAACTCTGCATATACAAGATATAGACAGAAGAGATGAACTATAAGCTCAGAGAGAAAACACTCAGAAGTCATGGTCATATGCCCAAGAAAGACTACAGCAATGTCAGTTAACTGTAAGAAGTGTAAAGCACTGGAGATGACAGAACAAACAAGGGTAAGAGAAAGTTATGGTTGAAGAGGCAATATGAAACTGCATAAATTACACCACAAGTTGCAGAAAGAATTTGTAAATATAGTCACTATACCACTATCAATAATCTTTCAGAAATCACAGAGGAGGAAAGAGATGCTAGAAGACCAGAGGTAGAAAACTATTCCAGTTTTCAAATAGAAGATTTTATAGACTATAAACTGGTGCTCTTGATACCAAGTAAATCTCAGTTCAATTCAAGATCCTGAAAGAAATGATTAAGCGGGCAGCTAGGTGGCACAGTGGATAGAGCACCGGCCCTGGAGTCAGGAGTACCTGAATTCAAATCTGGCCTCAGACACTTAACACTTACTAGCTGTGTGACCCTGGGCAAGTCACTTAACCCTAAATGCCTCACTTAAAAAAAAAAAAGAAAAAAAAAGAAAAAAGAAATGATTAAGCAGAGAAGTGCAAAGACAACTACAAAACATTGAAACCCCCAAAATAAGCCATGCCAGACTAAACTTCATCTCCTAGAAAGTTGTACAGAATTATTATAGTTGTGAGAAACATATCTGAATTTGGGCAAGACATGTGACAAAGCCTTTTATAATATTGTTGTGCACAAGATGGAGAAACATGGTCTGAATCACAGTCTAGTCCACCTGAATTCAGAATTGGTCCAGCAAGTATGCCTAAAGAATATCAAATAATGAACTGATGTCAACTTGGAGGGAGAAGTCTAAAGGTATGTCTCAGAGCTCTGCTTTTAGTTATGGTTCTGTTCATTTTTATTAGTGACTTAGATAAATATGTTAATGTTAATACTGAACAAATTTTCATATGACAAAATCCAAGAGGAATACTATGCTCAATTAAGTACACTGGACCATAGAATCTGGATTGGAAAAAAACATTTCAGCAGGTTGAACAAGAAAGGCTTCTTGTGAAATTTAATAGAGATAAATGTAAATACTTAAGACATAAATTTAAAAGATAAAATCAGATGAAGGAAAGGTGGTTAGTGCATGTAAACAAGCGGTTATGAGAAAGGTTTGGAGATTTAAGTTGAGTGCAAGCTCAAAATGTGTTGGTAGCTGACATGGTTGACCAAAATGTACAAAACAACTAATGAAACTTAAGGCTACATTTATAGCTTTACATTTAAAGTAGGAAGAACGAGAATGTATAATATCCCACTATACTCCATGATGGTCAAGAGTTTACTGGAATATCGTGTTCATTTCTGGACACCACATTTTAAAAGGGATATTAACAAGTTGGACCATATCCAAAAAGGGTATAACTGGAATGGTAAAAGGATTCAAAATTAAAGCATGTGGAAAATGATTAAAGAAGAGATTGTATCTAGTAAGTATATTCTGGGGAAGCTAAAACTTAAAAGGGACATGACAGCTAATTTCAAATATATGAAAGGCTGTTTTGTTAAATCTGGCTTCCTGGGTTCCCCTCAAATTTAAGCTAAAGCCCTACCTTCTACAAAAAGGTTTAACTGGTCATCTTTAATTTTAGTGCCTTCCTCTTGATATTATCTTCAGTTGACCCTGTATGTATCTCAGTTGTTTGCATGTGATTTCCCCAGTTAGAATATGAACTCCATGGGACAGCTAGGTGGCACAGTGGATAGAGCACCGGCTCTGGATTCAGGAAGACCTGAGTTCAAATCCGGCCTCAGACACTTTACATACTTACTAGCTGTGTGACCCTGGACAAGTCACTTTTCCCCAATTGCCTCACCAAAAAAAAAAAAAAAAAAAAAAAAGAATATGACCTCCCCCAGAAGAGGGGCTGGTTTTTGCTTTAAAAAAAAAAAAATATATATATATATATATATATATATATATATATATATATATATATATATATATATACACATATATATATTCCCCCCCCCCCCCCGGGCTTAGAGTACCTGACACATAGTAAGTGCTTAATTAAAAAAGAAAAAAAAAAAAACCTTGACATGACTTGTTGCCTTACGTGTAAGAGATAATAGACTTATTCTATGTGATCCCAAAGCACAGAACTAGGACCAATTGTAGGAAGTTATAGGATGACTAATTTTTATTCAATATGAGGAAAAATCTAAAAAGTGTCATTCAAAATTGTAATGGGTTACCTCATGTAATAGTAAGTTCCCTATTACCAGGAGTATTTAAACAGAGATTCAATTAACTAATTATTGGAGGCCTCACATAGGAAATGTATACAATGAGTATGGGACTGGACTATATTTTATATAAATTTACATTCCATTCTACAGTTCATAAAGCCCCACCCCCCCCAAAGTAGTCCAAAAGTTTCTAAATTGCCACAAATTCTGCTGAACTGGAGTATTACAATGCAGTACTCATGATTCCCTCTATGGCTTTTTTTCCCCCACTCAAACATACACGTACACACACATACATACCTTTTGCATTTTGTATTATTACTGAATAATGTATTTTTCTTAAACGTATCCTATGCTTTGATTTTTGGGGAATTGTTTTAAACACATTTATTTCTCCTTGCCATACATAATTGATCCTGATAGGTTATGGGTTTTTTTCTTGCCATTTTATCTGAAGGTTGAAGTAAAGACTTGATTACAGTCAGAAAATTTAAGGTGAGGAACAAAGATGTACATCTTAAAAATATGAATCTGTCATGGGGAAAATGGGGTAAGGGTTTGGGGTAGGGGCTTGGGGTTTGGGGTCCTTAGGAAGTCCTCTTTAAAGAATTACACCCTCTTGCACACAAAAGCAGTTAGAATAAGGTAGTAGTTTATTTTGGGGCTGAAAAAGGGAAGGGAAACCAAGAGAAATCCTTGGATTTCTCATGGGGAGAGAGGCATGGCACAAAGCACATGGCTCTGAGATAACAATCTCCTCAAGCAGGAGACTGGCTGGTACTTTTATAGAGGACTGATGGGGGTGACCATCTGACTGTGGAAAGTTCCTTTAGTGAAGGAGGACCATCCCCCACTGGTGGTGGCTGGAGGAGTTGGGTGAGGGGTGGCTGCAGATCTCCCAAGCCATCTCCTCCGGACACAAAGGAAGCAGCCACACTTAATCTTATCACCCCAGGGTTGAGGGAGACTAGAATGAAGGGTGGGGGTCCCAAAACTAGCTCAGTCTGAACTGGTTCCGCTTATCTCTCTAGACGTATCTGCCCTCTGGTTTAGTTTTTCAAGGAGAAGGTTCTCTGATGGGCCCCAGAGAACCTCTGGGGTACTATGGGACCATAACAAATCCATCAATTTTAACTGTGGTCATTTGTGGTGATTTAGGACATTTGTCATTGTTCTCTGAGGTCAACTTCTAAATTGAATTTTAAGTTTTCAATGGAACCCACAAAGTTAAAAGATCTTCAGTCACTTTTCAGAAAGTAGAAAAATACTAGAAAAAATACCCTTTTGGGAATGTTTTTGGTTTCCAATAAGTTCTAGAGTTTAGTCCATTGGCTGTCACATGATTTTTGGCTAGCAAAAAGATCATTCTACAATAGAATCATAAAAACATAATTTTACTTTCTGCCTTGATTTTAAGCAGAGTCAACTCCTCTCATCTGAAAACAAGACGACAAATCTGGAAAAAAGCTAAATCTTAAAGCCCAGTCGTTTAAAAACAAAAGAGCATTTTTAAACCTGCTGCTTTGATTTCAGCTATGTCTACCTCAATACAACATCCAATTCAGCAGAAATAAAAGCAGATCCAGAAACCTTTAAGCAACTTGAGACAGGAAGCAGGAGAGGAGGATAGGGTTGGGGAATTCTAGAAGAGAATGTAAACTTTCACAGAATCTTAGAATTACAGGAACAAGCAATAATTTTGACCTGATTTTATTTTGTGACATCAGTAATCATTTCTGCGTTTCTGCTGACTCAGAAGGTCTGACCTTAAGCAGTTAAAACAAAGTTGAATGTGTTTCCATACCATACACATGTTTCATTGCTCTTTTGTTGTGTTTTTAATTCTGTGGTCTCAGTGTGAACAAAAACAAAAGGCAATGTAAAAACCCAGCAAATAATTGCTGCAAAACAGTCTAAGGAAGGGGCAGCTAGGTAGTGCAGTGGATAAAACACCGGCCCTGGATTCAGGAAGACCTGAGTTCAAATCAGGCCTCAGACACTTGATACTTACTAGCTGTGTGACCCTGGGAAAGTCACTTACCCCCCCCCCCAAAACAAAAACAAAACAATCTAAGTAAGCCTTAGAAAACAAGCAAAGAGCTTCAGGGAAACCTTGCATAGCTGATGGGGTTGTTAACGATTCTCTCTAAAGTATAGGTTTCTTTAAATTAGAACAGCAGGAAGACCAAACAACAACAAACAAACAAAAATTGCTGCTGACTACTTTTTTGAAGAAAAAACATGTCATGGATAAAATAATACAAAGACAAAAGTGCTACAGATTGGGATATAGGTGATTTTTACTGATGTAACTCCCATTTTCATTCAAGACTATACCAACACTGTGAGAAGCCCAATTAAACCAGCACCATCTATGTATATTCATTGGTCTGTAAAACACTCATGCAAAAAGGTTTAGGTGGTTTGTTATTGGTTTTTCTTTAAACTTTCTAGAGTCAAGACAAGTTTTCTGACCCACACCAAGGCACTATAACCTCATTCAGGACCCAGGAACAGAGATATCAGCTGGCAGCTATGTCACTCACTAGATAGTTCCAGGCCATGAATCTACAGCCTGATAAGATCACCTGGGCCTGGGTTGGGGGTACTCCAGGGTAAGGAAAAGTCATAGGTCCTAAGCTGTGTAACTAGTAAGGAACAAGTTCAAAAGCAAGCAGCAGCTGTGTGGCTCTGACCCCAGGAGCAGAACGAGGTCTCCATTCTAGCCTCCAACTCAGTCTGAAGCCTGCAGAGGAGTAAACAGTGCAGGAATCCCAGACTAAAGGAGAGCCTACAGCTCTGTCACTCTGAACCAACAGAACTTCCTCAGTGGCTGACAGTGACTGAGTCAAGCAGTAGCAGTATACTGAAATTACAACTGGGACAAGTATACAGGCCTCTCATTCAGACCCCAAACCAGGTCAGAAACTGAACAAGACTCAAACCAGAGGGATAACCATCAGACTTTGCCCCAGATCAGACCAGTTTGGGAGTACTGAAAACTAACAGGTCCCTAGTCTATCCTTAAGATCCTGAATAATACACCACCAAATATTTCACAAAAATACCAGAGCCAGTCCAGACCTTCCCCTAGAAGTACCCAGAGCCTGTCCCTAATATAAAGTTAAAAGGAATGAGCAAACAAAAAAAGAATGCCAACAGAAAGAACTATTATGGTGACATGGACACTCAAGACAATTAGAAGAGAACAACCCCAAAATATCTACAAGCAAAGCCACAAAGAAAAACACAGCTTTGGCACAAATTCAACTAGAATTTGTAAAGAGGTGAAGCAAGAGTTAAAGTAAGGGTTAAAAATGTTTTAAATAAGTGAAACAAGACCAGTTGAGGGGAGAAAAAAGAAAAGAAATGCCAGATATGGAAGAAAGAATTAGAAAGGGAATTAACAACTTTGGCACAAGGTACAAAACCTCCGCCAAGTAACAAACTCTTTGAAATTTAGAATGGACCAAACAGGAGCTACTGACTCATTAAAAAAGAAATATTAAAATAAAGTCAAAAGACTGAAAAAACAGAAGAAAATTTGAGGTATTTCATAACAAAAACAAATTATCTCAAAAACAGTTCAAGGAGAGAAAATTTAAGAATCCCTGGAACTACCTGAAAACCATGACCACAAAAAGATTTCAAGAACTCAAAAAAGAAAATTGCCCAAATCTCTTAGAACCAGAAAGCAAAGTAGAAATAAAAAAGATGTTGGTCACTTCCTAAGAGAAACCCAAATACAAATTCCCAGGAAAACCAGAGCAAAATTCAGAATTTTCAGGCCAGCCAGAAAGAAAGAATTTAAGAATCAAGACAACACAGTAAGGATCACACATGATTTAGCAGCCATCACAATAAATGGGGTAAAGAGCTTGCAATACAATATTCTAGAAGGTTAAAGATATAAGCTTGTAGCCAAGAATAACTTATTCAGCAAAATAGTATAATCCTATAGGAAAAAAAAATAGATCTTTGATGAACAGAGGACTTCCAAGCATTCCTGATGAGGGAGCTACATAGAAATTTTGAAGTGTAAACACAGGAGTCAAAAGAAGCATAAAAATGGTAAGCATGAATGAACAATCACAAAGACCTTAACAAGGATAAACTACTAATATTCTAATATGAAGAGATGTGCAATCTCCAAACCCTGATATCACTAAAGGCCATAGAGTTCATCTAATTAGACGGAAGGCCTAAGAATGGTTCTTAAAAGAAGAATGGAAAAGGAAGGGAAGAAGAACTTAAAAGAAGAATGGAAAAGGAAGGGAAGAAGAAGAATACACTAAAGAAAGAAAAGGAGAGGAAGGTTAGGGGAAATTTTCTCACAAAATCAAGGTACATAAGTAGAAGTCTATACCAACAAGAGAAAGAAGTTTTGGGGATGGCTTCACAATAATGTTATCTTAATGTTATCACAATAATGTTATCTTAACTGGTCAAAGGAGGGAACAATACATACATACACACACACACACACTCACACACACATAGAGTTTGGTTAGAAATGCATTTTGCTCAACAGGGAAATAGGAAGGAGAGAAGGAAAAAGGAAGAATTGGGGAGGATAGATTTAGAGAGAGATTGGAAACTCTACTAAAGATCTTAAAAATATTTATAGTTCTTTTTTAAGTGACAAAGAACTGGACACTGAGTCAATGCCTATCAATTGGGGAGTGGGTAAATAAATTATGGTATATAAAAGTGATGGAATTCTAATGAGAAATTATGAAGGGGAGAGTTTCAGAGAAAACTGGGAGACTTGAATGAACTGAAGCAGGATGAAGTTAGCAGAAAAGACAATAATATTGTAGTATCAAACAACTTTGAAAGTTGAACTCTGATCAGAGTAATGACCAACTTTGATTCCAGAGGACCAATGATAAAACATGCTATTCAACTCTAGATACAATAGTGAAAGATTAAGAGTAAAAAACGTGATTTTTTCCCCTGGGCAATGTGAAAATGCTTTGTCTGACTACACATGTTTATAATAGAGATTTTTTTTTGTTGTTTTTCTTTCTTTCTCAGTTGAGCAGGGGGAAAGTGGGGAGAGAGGGCAGATTTTTGCTGATTTAAAAAACTAAAATTTAATTTAAAAAAATTTAAACTGGATGCCAAAATCTTATGAACTCAATGTCAAATCACATAAACCAAGTCAATGAAGGGAAAGGATGAAATATTATGTGTTAAACATTTCTCAAAGATGTGAAAATTTATAAGGCTTAAAATATATAATTTTTTTTAAGTATAAAAAAGTTGAGGCAAATTTAGACCCTCTAAGAAGTAATTTTAGTAGAATTTAATTTCCTTAACAATCTTTTACTACCTAGGAACAAATATAAGGACTTCAATCTTTTTTTTTGTTTTTTGTTTTGGTTTTGGTTTTTTTTTTGAGGGGCAATTAGGGTTAAGTGACTTGCCCAGGGTCACACAACTAGTAAGTGTTAAGTGTCTGAGGCTGGATTTGAACTCAGGTACTCCTGAATCCAGGACCAGTGCTCTATCCACTGTGCCATCTAGCTGTCCCAAGGACTTCAATCTTATTATATTTTTAAAAGAATTGTCTTTTAAGTCAATGACAAAGTTGTTTCTTCCCATTTTCTGTAAAAATGTTTAGTCCTTATAAGAACTGGTGACCTTCAAGAAGTAATTTTTAAAACAAGGCTTTAAATAAGGGTTAATGATGGGCCAAAAGAAAGCATAATCATAAATTCATTCTAAAGAGTGATTCCTAAAAATAATGAGTCTATGTGCAAGAAAGTATAAAATCTGCTGAAATGGAGGGGTAAGAATAGACTTCTAGGAAATAGTGCTTCAGCCCTCTGTCCACTGTGAAGTTTTGTTATGTAATAAAATCATTTTTTTAAAAATCATAAATATAGATTATCTGAAGAAAAACATGTTTATTCTTAAATGATAGTCACAAACAAATACAATAATGAATTCATATTTCATCACTTTAAAAATTAGTTTATTAGTTATATATTCAAAGATGACTGTGGAATGATTTTTAAAATGTATTATAAATACATAATAATAATGTTATAATTATAATAATTTATACATAATAACCTTTTATATCTCTGTTTTAAGCAATATCTTTCAAGGTAACTAAAAATTTAATAACTCTCTTTCACAGACATACACATACACACACATATCCTTTTTTGGTCCAGATCTCTGATTTCATCAGTGTTAAGGAACTCCTGATTTGTTAACTCACTTCAATGATATAGACTGGCAACTAGTTTATATGTATGGTGTTAGAGAGACACCTGGGATACTGAGAGTAGTTGCTTGTCCAATGTCACAAAACTTGCATGCGCCAAAGGTAAAAACTGACTGACAACTTCAAGGCCAGCCCTCTATATACAATGTCATGGTGTCTCTCACATTAATGAATGCATTTAACAATCAAATTTACTTTTAATTGAGGACATGATTTTAAAACATCACTTTCTTCCCATGGCAGTGACAATATTCAAATGATAGGGCTATTGGCTTTTTCTGTTCAGCAGTGTTAGGTACATATTACTTTACAATAATAAATCATCGGTGATATAAGCAAAGAAACAATGATTAATACAAAGTCATAATGATGCTTTGGTAGAGTCATAACTATATTAAAGTACTATGAGTGTAAACTATTATAACATATGAGAAATGATTCTTTTAGCTCGATAAATTTCTCACTCAAAATATTTTGTTTCCTGGGGAAGCTTTCTTTAGTAGATTTTTGACTAGCAATGAAAATCTCTGAGTCAGCAGGTTCATTTTAATGGATGCTTCTTTTTATCATCTGCACAAATTATTCAATATAATTGGTTGACAGATCATATGAATTCTGTTGACCACCAGGATGGGATTGCTAATGAGCCCCATCTTTATGCTGACAAAATTAAGATTAAATGTTTACTGTAAAAGAGAAAGCTTGTTGAATTAATACTATAGAAATTCAAACAGTACCTTGTCTACATGGAAAATTAAATCCAGTTCACAGACATTTTCGAAACACTTGTCTAGTGTTTCCACGAATACCTACAGAGAAAGAAAAAAATGGTTAAGAGTTTAAGAACACTTCGGTCAATACATTCATTCTATTAATATACTAAATCTGATATAAAATATAAAAGACAAGAACATTTATGGTCTAAGGATTTAGAGATTATTGTTTGTCTTTCATTCTCCAAGAAGACCAATGACAACAGGAGGGGGATGTCTTGACTTGGGCTGTGCAGTCATCAGCCTCACTCTCACCTCCAGTGACAGGAGTCCAGTGACAAGACATAGGTCTGGATGACTGGAAATGGCCCTGGATGCAGTGGGAGACCTTGGCCTTTTTAAAGTCTTTCCTAGGTCTCAGTTTGTCTGAGGCGACATCCATTCATTAGTTAAAGGATTGGTAAGAATTGAGGCAAAAGATGGCCTAGTTTATCTTTTTGTTTGTTTGTTTGTTTGTTTTTGGTTTTTTTTAGGCAATGGGGGTTAAGTGACTTGCCCACGGTCACACAGCTAGTAAGTGTCAAGTGTCTGAGGCCGGATTTGAACTCAGGTACTCCTGAATCCAGGGCCGGTGCTTTACACTGCGCCATCTAGCTGCCCCACCTAGTTTATCTTTACACAAAAATCAGGCTGAGAGGGGAAGACCTTCAAAATTTCTGGCCAGAGCAGAAACAATTGCTATTTACACTCGCTCTGAGCCAACAAAACCCAAACAATGAGCAAGAGAGGCTTGGGCTGGGACCCATTATTGGCCAGTCTGAGAAACCAAAGTGATTTGAGTTTAAAGGCAAAGTCAAGTAGCTTCATTTGCATCCCAGTGGGCTTTATCAAAATCTGGTTTTACAGATTTATAATTTCAAGAAATTATCAGTAAAAACTACATGAAACAAAAGAGCATCTGTAGCTAATGATATGATAAAAATGTGTCTATATTGCAGTTCTGAAGAAGAAAAAATATATATATAAATGTCAATTTTTATAATTTAGCAGCTCAGCCAGTGACAAAAATACAAAAGAAAATGGCACTCTACCAAGCTTTGCTTTCCATAAATCAAAATAATTAAAGGAAACCTCTGCAGCACTAGCCAAAGTGATGTACTTTTATGTTCCCCCTTGTGATTTATATCAAGTTTTCATTTATATAATTGAATGTAAATGTATAACATGCATTTAAGTGTTAATATGTGTAAAATCCCCTGTTAGGGGATAATTTGGATCTACTAGAATCTACAGAACTCTGATTTTCCCTGAGCACAACCATTTTCCATTAGATTATTTGATTCTATTATTAATCAAGCAAAAGACATTTATTAAGCATATGCCATGTATCATGTATTGTCAAAAGCAAAACAGTCCTTGCCCTCAAATAGCTCACCTTCCAATGGGTGAGACCACATATACATCTATAGGTAGATACAAGATAGACACTGTAGCCCTGAAATCAACTTAACCTGTCTTCTTGAGTTGACATATTTTCCAGAAACACTGGACTTGAGGTATGCACAAGGCCTTGAATGAATCAAGGATGAAGCCCTTCTCTGAGCTGACATAATATGGTATTTGCATCCCTAGCTGGAATGTCAGTGTGTCCTTAAGAGTCAAACTAGCTGCAAGACAGGTGCCACTCAGTCTGCACTAGACTGATAAACTGTTTGTATAGCTGAGACCCTCATAGGTAAACAAACCATCATATCTTCCTAATCTAGGAATTCCCAAGAGAAAAGAATGCTGCTTTTGTCACCTTATTCCTGTTCCCCCTCCCTTTCTTCACCTTTCCCCTTCCCTACAGCTCCTTTCCTCCTCCCATGCCACTTGGATTTGGAAGGAGATTGCCCCCCACCCTCCTATGAGATTGCCCCTTTTTGTAACTCATAAACATTCAAGTTTTGGTCTGTATTGTGAATTCCTTCATACTTGGTCTGAGAAGTTCCACATGTATGCTCATTCCTCTTAAAATAAATCAAGTTACTGTCCATGTCTTATAGAGTCATGATTTTTGGTTAACAATATAGAGTTGAGGGGTGGGTAGGTGGCGCAGTAGATAAAGCACCGGCCCTGGATTCAGGAGTACCTGAGTTCAAATCCGGCCTCAGACACTTGACACTTACTAGCTGTGTGACCTGGGCAAGTCACTTAACCCCCACTGCCCCACAAAAAAACAAAACAAAAAAACAATATAGAGTTGATTCAAGGTAACTAACCATAGAGAAGGCACTAGTAGATGGGGGATAATGAAAAGACTCATGAAAATGACATTCTAGCTAAATCTTGAAGAAAAGCAAGGAAATGAAGAGGCAGAGGGGAAAAAGAAAAGCATTTTAGGTATGAGAGTCAGCAAATGCAAAGGCAAAGAAAAGGGAAATGGAGTATGGACTTAGTAATAATGCCCAGGGAGTGATGGAATGATAGATTATTATAAGAAAAAATTTTTTCAGAGTTCCTGATTATGGAAGTGCAATGCTTATGGGTAATGGAAAGATGAAGAGTGTGACCATCCTTGTGTGTAGGTAAAGTGAAACAGAGAAGCAGGCCAAGAGAGCTGAGAGATTAGAATAGTTGGGGGAATACCAACATGTACATTAAAATCCTCTAGTCTGAAAGTAGGAGTTTGGATGGAGAAGGAGACTATGGACCAAGGACAGAACTCACTGGGAACAAAAGAAAAATATCCTGGAGTTTGGTAGATAAGAGCCACCAGGATCTGGATTGGGTGCTAAATCTAGACTGAGTAAACCTCAAAAGAGAAGGGGTTGCCAACTGACTATGGTAGAGAGAGAATGTGAACATGACAACGGAGAACAAGGAACATTCCGAATCCTCCCACCAGAACCAATGAATTTAGGAGATATGAAAGAAGGGGCAACCAGTACTGGAGAGACTGGCCAGGGATGCGGTGTCATCGGGGGAGTGTCTGAGGACCTGTGCCAGAAAAATGAAGAAGCAGGAGATGACAGGAAATGTATTAACTGAGGAACTGAAAGGGACTTCACAAAAGTCATCTAGTCCAAACCCTACCTGAAGTGTATATTCCTGCAATGTTCCTGGTAATGGTGATTCCTGATAAGTGGAGACCCTTAAGGTCCAGTTCATTAAATCTATGATCCCTTGAAGACCAACCATGATGGAAAACTCACTAGGTGAAGTAACCCATTCCATTTTTAAATAGCTCTAATCATTAAGAGTGGACCTTATAGGGCAGCTAGGTGGCGCAGTGGATAGAGCACCGGCCCTGGAGTCAGGAGTACCTGAGTTCAAATCCGGCCTCAGACACTTAATACTTACTAGCTTTGTGACCCTGGGAAAGTCACTTAACCCCAATTGCCTCACTAAAAAAAAAAGAAAAGAAAAAAAGAGTGGACCTTATGCTGAGCAAAAATTTGTTTTCTTTTAATTTCTATTCTTTGGATCTTTATCTTCCCTCTGAAACAAAACCAAACAAGCCTAATCTCTTCATCATAAAGGATCCTTCAGGATAATCATGTATCTCCCCTGAATTTTCTATTTCCCAGACTTGAAGTGGTTCCCAATTCAAATGTTTCTATATAAGCTATACTCAATTGTAACTTTGAGATTTCCTGCCACCATGGAAAATCCCTGATTCAGCCCTCCCCATACCCTCAAAGGAATAAATCATTGAGACAACTGTAGTTCTAATAGGACTGATCACTGGCATATACTCCTTTTTTTGGGCGGGGCAATGAGGGTTAAGTGACTTGCCCAGGGTCACAAAGCCAGCAAGTGCTAAGTGTCTGAGGCTGGATTTGAACTCAGGTCCTCCTGAATCCAGGGCCAGTGCTTTATCCACTGCCCCACCTAGCTGCCCCTAACTGACATATACTCTCACTCATTTCCCAGGTTCACTACAAGCAAGTTGTGGTAATAGGCCACACAGAAGATGAACAAATCCTGTGCAGAACTCCCCTCCAAAAAAGGAATCCCATGACCATTTCATTTCACATTCACTTCATAAGAAATGAAGATAGAAGCAAAAGTTGGCTGAGGCGGGGCGGGGGGAAGTTGCAATGATTAAATGAGATAATATTTGTAAATCTCTTAATGTAGTGCCTGCCATGTACATAGTAGGTGCTTAATAAATGCTTGTTTCTTCATTGTGTTATTAGACAGCCATGTGACCTTGGTCAGTCCCTTAGCCCCTCAGGACCTTGGTTTCCTCATATATAAAATAAAGGGAATGGATTAGATCTTTACCCTGCACACGGATGGGAGAAGCTTCTAATTGAAATTTAGCATCTCCTTCAATTATTTAAAAACATTATTCTGAGAAGAGGTCCATGCACTTCACTACACACCTAAGGGGTTCTTGGCACAATGACATGTAAGAGCTCCTGGCCTAGATGATGCCTGTGGTGCTGTCCAGTTCTAAATTCTGTAATTCACACCTGGACATGGCTTTGGGGTGGGAGTGGGGGGAGGATCTATTGGAGACTTACTTAGTATAATGCATTTCCAGATGACATATTACTTTCAAAAAAAAAATAATAATGAAGCCTGGTCCAGGAGTGTTCTATTAACTTCATATGCCACAATTTGTTTGACCCTTCCCTCAACTGGTGAGTATCTACTTTGTTTCAAGTTGTTTGCTATCACAGAAAGTGCTGCTGTAACTTCATGGTCACCTCACTCTGCCTCCTTGCCATTGGCATTCCCACTGTGGAGTCACCTCTACCTTGAAGCCTACTCTCCGGATTAGTGAGTCCCTAGCCCCAAATACCATTTCATGAGGAGCACCAACCAAGATCACAAATCCTGACTTGAGGCCCTCTCCAGACATCCTCTTCACTCCCTCTCCAGGAGCTTTGCCCCCATGGGACTACCCATCTTCCTTCTACTTTCTAGTTCCCCTCTACGTGTTGTCTTCCCCACTAGAATTGAGGGTAGGATTATCTTGTTTGCTTGTAAACCCCAGAATTCAACCTTGCTTAGCATAAATTAAGTGTTCAATAAATGCTTGCTCTACCTACCTACCTACCTAAAAATATTTTGATTGGGGGGTGGGGGGGTGGGGTGGGGGTGGAATCTTTCTTTTTTGTCTCTAACATACCAAAAAGTGGAATCTCTGAGTTTAATGGTATATACATTTTGGCCACATTCTTTGTAGAATTCCTAAATGCTTTCCAGAACGACTGTGGAAATTTACAGCACTAACAACAATGCGTGTGTGCTCATCTTTCCTACGACCCTTCTAACACTATTTCTATATTTTGTCATCTTTGCCGATTTTCTAGGTGTGAAATGAAACCTTAGAGTTGTTCTGACTTGTATTTCTCTTATTAGCAGCCATTTAGAGTATTCTTTCATCTTGTTAGGTTTCTGTAAGTTATCTACATATCTTCGATATCAGACAACACTGTACTTATAAAGAGAAATAACTTGTTGCTGAACAGACATTTAAGAGAACTAGATCATACTGCCAAATATTCTGTAACTTACTTATTTAAGAAGGTTATATTTAAATACAAAAATTACTTATAGAAATACTGAATTTAAAACATTTAAATTTACTATATTAAAAACTTTAGCTACAAAAACATATCCAGCGTGTACTCCTCCCCAAAAAGCATTCTTAAGAGAATAGGCAAAAGTTAAATTAAAACAGAACTCCTGCAAAATGCTTTTTATTAATTTGTTTTATATTTGGTTCAATGTTTAAGATGAGGAACATCAGTTCTAGGCTAAGCATAAAACTACCACATAACAACCCAAAGGTCAATAAAAATGTGAGAAATAATCTGAAGGCCTTTAGGGCTTCAGTCAGGGCACATAAGCAAGGTTTTACTGCATTATTAAACTATCAGAATCATCAAAGGGAATGAAAAGAAAGCAATAATTTCTAGTCTATAAATAAGTGACATGGTAAATAGCACCCTCTAGTGTTTTATTTTTAAATATCTTAAGTTACTTCTAATGTAAATATTTTAAATTTTACCTCTACTTTAATAATTTCCTAAACTCTGAAAGAGAAATAATAAAGTTGGGTATCAATAGATTTCAAAAGAAATACAACATTTATATTTACATAGATTGCTCCCCCACCCCCAACCTTCCTAGAGCTTGGGAGTTTCTTTTAGTTCCAAGTACTTACTGTCTAGCACCAAAGGGAGCCTAATTCAACCTTCTCGTGTTCCAATGAGCAAACTGAGGCCCAGAGAGGTTGAGTGACTTACCCAAGGTCACACAAGTATTAAATAGCAATGGTGAAATTTGAATTCTGGTCTTTTGACTCCAAATCTAGCCCTCTTTCCATTGTACCACATAGTCTTCGAAGTTTAAAAGATAGCAAGAATCTTTCCTACTATATGAGCAAACAGTTAAAAACAGTATCTGATGTAGAGGTTCTTAAACTTTTGGTGTGCCATGAACTACTTTGGAAGTCTGATGAGGCCTATGAATCCCTAGGAATCGAGAAAATTATTTTAAATTAAAATACAACTAACAAAATGTTTTTTTTTAAGTTCATGGACCCCAGGTTAAGAACTTCTGACCTGATATCAGTAAAAAAAAAGTTTGAGGAATACTGCTAATATGGCTGCCCCCCCCCTCCTAAAATATTTCTGAATTTAGGGACCACAAAAGAAGAAAGGAATCTGGCACATTTTTTGCCTATAGCATAAATCATGAAGTAAGAAAAGTTTCTCTTCAGGGCCTGTCATTAAAACCTTGGGAGCATTTCTGCGGAAGGGCTCACAAGAGTGTCCAATCTAGCCCTGCCCCTGCAGGTAGCACCTCCGAACCTTGAACCTCACCCCTTCATTGCCTTCCTTGCCATGTCCCATTCCTTTGGTACTCAGTCCTCTGCTTCCTTATGAAATCGCATATACATTGTTTTTGTTTGGTTTTTTGGTGGGGCAATGAGGGTTAAGTGACTTGCCCAGGGTCACACAGCTGGTAAGTGTCAAGTGTCTGAGGCCAGATTTGAATTCAGGTCCTCCTGAATCCAGGGATGGTGCTTTAACCACTGCACCACCTAGCTGCCCCCACGTATACATTTTAACATAAGCATTCCTGGAACACTGTCTTAACCAATGACGGTTTAATGATGGTTATTTCAGGCCTCATGCAGAAAAACAGAAGAGTGTTTTGGGAAGTTTATACCATGTTGACACCTGGGTCCACTGGGCTGGCCTCATTCAGCTTTTCATTCATTTTAATTTTGTGATGATGATAGAGATAGTGGATGGAGAATAGATCTGTGATTTCACTCCCAAGGGAGGAAAACGCCTTCTGCTAATGCAGTTCAGCCCCTTCTCTTCATCTTAAGAGAGCTGCCTAGAGCACTGAGAGGTTATGTGACCTGCCCAAGATAACACAGCCACTCTGTGTCAAATGTGAAACTTGGTCTTAATCTTCCTGGCCTGAAGGCTGGCTCACCATCTGCAAAGTCTGTGAAAATAATGATACCATATGGCACTTTACAATTCCACACTGCTATGCATATGTTACCTCACTTGATCACCTTATCAACCCTGTCAGGTATAATAAGCCTTACTGTCCCTCCTTAACAGATGAGGAAACTAAAGGTCATGAAGTTTAAATGCCTAACCCAAGATCACAAAGCTAGAGGGTAGGAGATTTCAACCTCAAAACAATGAGCTTTCTGATGCCAAGGCCAAGGATTTTCCCATCATATCCTGCTTCCTCTGGATCCAGCCAACTCACCTGTCCCTAATAAAGCAATAATGATATTTGAATAATGTTTTATTGTTTATAATATAAAATAGTATTTATTTATGTCATCTGCTTCTCATAAACAACCCCATGAGATAGGTAGGATGGGTGTGTGATCATCATTTTGTATGCTTAAGATTTGGCAAATGGTTAAAAAAAATCATTCACCAAGCACATTTCTGACTACTCAGTCATATGAAAAAGTAGAAACTGATTTGTAAAGCATCATGGCATCATTTAAAGGTTCACAGAGGAAAGTTCTACTCTGTTGGTTATTCTGTGACTGCATTACCACAAGTAAACATCCTCAAAAATAGTACCCTGGGGGGCAGCTAGGTGGCTCAGTGGATAAAGCACCATCCCTGGATTCAGGAGGACCTGAGTTCAAATGTGGCCTCAGACACTTGACACTTACTAGCTGTGTGGCCTTGGGCAAGTCACTTAACCCTCACTGCCCTGCCCCCCCAAAAAAATTATTTTAAAAATAGTACCCTGGACTCCACTATATTAAAAAGTCATATTTTGGCTATATGTTGTAATGCATAGGCCACATGCCATTTTCTAAGGCCAAGTCTTTACTTGTGGGGTTAATTCTTTTTTTTCCCAACTGTAAGAAATGACTTAGATGCTAATGGGAATAATCCTGACATCATGGCTACAATACGCTGAAGAAAAATATAATTAAAAGAACAGAACTATCCATTGAACTACTCTGGCACTATTATCAGCTGAAGATAACAAATAAATTGAGGGCAGTATGAATGCTTATGAATATCCAAACCAAACATCAAATATTGATGTAGTTCTTTTTTTCCCCACTTTGTAAATATTTTATCACTTCCAATTAAGACATGCATAACGTACAGTTCTAAAGCTATCAGCCATGAAATTCATTGTTTCTATGGCATTCAGCAATTTGCAAGACTAAAATAACACAGTATGACCAAAAAATAATTTCCTGTCTTGTTCTCTAAGCAAAAGGAAGGTTTGGATGGAATTCTGTTGATGAAGCAAATACAGAGGAAGTAGATGTCTATGTAGCAGACTTCAACTTAAAACTTACTGGGAAAGATAAAGTATGTCCTTTGGGGCAGCAATGCCATTATTAGGACTATACCCCTAAAAAGACAAAAACCGTAAGAGGACCCATATGTACAAAAATAATTCTACTAGTTCTTTTTAATGCAGTAAAGACCTGTAAAATCGGGGCGGGGGCGGTGTTTGGAGGGGATGTTCATCACCTGGGGTATGGCTGCACAAACCATGGTACATGAATGTAATGGAACATTACTGCATTTTAAGAAATGATGACAGGAATCATTTCAGAGAAACTTGAGAAGACTTGTATGAATAGATTCAGAAGTAACTAGAACCAGAAGAACAATTTATATAATAAGGGAAGGGAAGGGGAATAAGCATTTATATGGTGACTACTATGTGCCAGGCCCTGGACAGTGCTTTAGAAATATTGTTGTAGGGGGCAGCTAGGTAGCACAGTGGCTAAAGCACCAGCCCTGGATTCAGGAGAACCTGAGTTCAAATCTGGCCTCAGACACTTGACACTTACTAGCTGTGTGACCCTGGGCAAGTCACTTAACCCTCATTGCCCCACTTAAAAAGAAAAATCCAACAAATATTATTGTATTTAATCCTCATAACAACCTTCCGGGGTAGATGCTGTTATTATCCCCATTTTACAGTTAAGGAAACTAAGGTAAATAGAGGTTAAGTGTCTTGCCTGGAGTCATACAGCCAGTATCTAAGGCTGATCTGAACTGTGGTTTTCCTGACTCTAGACCCAGCACCACCTAGCTACCTCTAAAAATAACAACACAGTAAAACAACAACAACAACAACAACAACTTCGAAAGACTTAACTATGATTAAAGTTATAACCAAGCATGATTACAGGGACTCGATAAAGTAGTTGTCAGTGCATTGGGCCTGGAGTTAGGAAGACCTGAGTTCAAATCCTGCTACAGACACTTAAAAGCTCTGTGATACTAGGCATGTCACTTAACCTCTGCTTCAATTTTCTCAACTGTAAATCCTCCTTCCCTTGATGATAAAACAGGCAACCCACCTCCTGACAGAAAGGTGATGGATTGAAGGTATGAAATAAGACATATGTTTTCAAACATGGCCAATATGAGAATTTGTTTTCCCTCAATATGCATATTTATTATGAGGGTTTTGTTTTTCTTTTTTCTTTTCAAGGTGGGGGAAGGGAAGGAGGAAAGGCAAGGTACTTAGTAATGACCAGATCCCTTCCCCAGCCCAAAATAAAACAAAACAAACAAAAACCAAAAGAAAGAAAGAAAGAAAACTATATTGAAACATTTTTTTAAATGCACAAAAAAAGAACAAGAAGAAGCACAAACAGGACAACTTTGAAAATTACAAGTTAAATTTATTGTATACTTAAAAGAAAAAATAAGTTGTAAGTAAAAAATATCATTTTCTTATACAATAAATTCTCCTTATCTACTCCACTTTGTATGTGGAAATGTTCATTTTATTTAGTATTAAATTCAGATTAAAATTATATAATTTCTTTTGCAAAAAAATTTTGTTCTAGACAGAGCATGACAAGCCTTTTTGTCAAGCAGTTCTCCTCAATCTAATGGTTTTGGTGCTAAAGATATTTTGTAGCCACTGCTAAAAATCATACACAAAATAATCTCTTCAAATTCAGGTCTTGAATTCCCCACTCAACTTGGCTTACATTTCCTAGAAATTCTGAAGAGGGCAAGTGTTTTTCTTCACAACTCACCCAATAATAAAGTGATTTTTATCTTTCTTTAGAATCATCTCAAAATGAGCTTACAAATATCGAAGACATCCTAAGAGGGGTGCTCACTTGATAAGGATTTACTGATTTAGACTTAGATAATTCAGATAGCTGACTTCTATTGAAAATAGATCTGGGGGGCAGCTAGGTGGTACAGTGGATAGAGCACCGGCTCTGGATTTAGGAGGGCCTGAGTTCAAATCCAGCCTCAGACATTTGGCACTTACTAGCTGTATGACCCTGGGCAAGTCACTTAACCCCAATTGCCTTACCAAAATAGAAAGAAAGAAAATAGATCTGGGTTCACATTCACTGTTATGAGTAAAGAGTAATGCACAATATTACCAAATAAATTTTATTCATGTATAATAAAATGATTTTAAAGAAAATTATAAAATAAAAGGAAAGTCCAAAGAAAAAGTTCAAAATTATCACTTACATCAAGGACATTATTAGTAACTTACTTGTATTAGGTCTAAAATGCCAAGTTCACTTTCTGAAGAATCCACACAGAAGACAAAATACAATGTGGCATAATGTCTGTAAATCAGTTTGTTGTCAGATCCGCCTATTAGCCTAAACAACAAAGGCAAAAAACTGGAAGGTCAGAGTGAACACACAGCATATATTCATTAGTTCAAGCAATTTAAAAGCTTATAGTAAAATACTGTTATGTAAAAAACAACAACAACAAAAAAAACCCAAACAAAAAAGCCTCCCAGTAATGAAGATCTCATTTATGGCTCCTGCATTTCTAATGTGCACTTATTTCATAAAATAATTCAATAAAGAATGGATTTCCTTTTGCTTAGAAAACTACAAGGAAGAAAGCTTTTTCTTCAACATAATTTTACTGTATAGAAAGAGATTTATAGGTATTCCAGTGACAAGATTAAGAACTATAGATGGTACCCAGTCAGAAATCTTAAAGGCTAATTACCAACTAGAAAAAAACTAGGGAATATTTCTTAATGTAGGAAATATTTCCTGTAATTACTCCACCAATATTCAATATATACTGATTTTCATTATAACAAATCTGGGCTTATAGGTCTCTGTAATTATTCTTCTAGCATACATTAACATTAAAATACTATTAAAATGGGGCAGCTGGGTGGCACAGTGGATAGAGCACTGGCCCTGGATTCAGGAGGACCTGAGTTCAAATCTGGCCTCAGACACTTGCTAACTGTGTGACCCTGGGCAAATCACTTAACCCCAATTGCCTCACCCCCAAAAAATAAATAAATAAATAAGTAAATTTTTGAAGATGCTATTAAAATGTTCTTTAGTAAAGTTATCTCAATAAAACACTTCTGAACCATCTTGTATAAAGAATTTAGCCATTTTGCATTTTGCTAGGTAGAGAGCTGCTGTCTTCAAATTTTGGAAGGTTGACATGATAAATAAAAGTTTAACTTCTCATCCTCAGGCTCAATAGAACTGGGTAGGTAAAGCAAATTTTGGCTCAATTTTTAACAATAAGAACTGTACGGGGGGGGGGGGGCACCCAGAATGGACTACCTCTGAAGGTAGTGAGTCCCTGAACCAGGTACTAGATTTATCCTTCATTTATGAGTTGGACTGCATAGCCTCTAATGTCACTTTAAACCCTGGGAATGTGAGTCTCATAAATATAATTTTCTTAAAAAACTTAAAAAAAATATCTTCAGCATTGCCTGAATTTGTAAAACTAAGGCTAATTCAAATCAACTAAGCTAGGATTTTTTAAGAGCAGAAGAAAGCAATGAAAAAATTTTAAGAGCAGATAGCCACTTAGAAAGTGCTTATCAGTTGAATCAGACCTCTCACATTACATGCTTTTTCCTCCTCCTCGCCCCAACTTGTGATTTCATGGGTGTGGGGAGCACCTGTAAGTAACTTCCTTTCCCAATGCAAGTCAGCAATTGTTCTTCAACTTAGAGTCTTAGAGAAAATGTGCTGAGGCAAGGAGAGGTCAGTAGCCAGTATCACAACAACAGCAGCAACAGCAACAATAATAACAACTAGCCTTCATACACCAGCTGCTGCCTACCAGGCATTTTACAGTTATAATCTCATTTGATCCCTACAACCTGATAGGCAGGTGCATTATTATCTCCAAAGATACCAGATCAGTTTGCTATTTCTTTCTCCAGCTCATTTTACAGGTCAGAAAACTGAAGTAAACAGAGGTTAAGTGACTTGCCCAGCCAGTAAGTGTCTGAGGCCAGGTTAGAACTCAGGTCTTCCTCACTTCAAGCCCAGTACTCATCTAGCTGTCTAAATTTAAGGTGGAACTTGAACCCAGGTCAGCTTTCTATCCAACAGATAAGGCTGTTTCTCATAAGCACTTCTTTTGTGTCCTCTTAAGTCCTTCAAGTAATTAGAATGATGACCTTCAATATCAATTAAACATACCTATTACTACTCCTATGTCACAAAATAATCTTTTTAATAAAAAGACAATAAATAAAAGGAATATGCGCTTAGAAAACTTTCTGAAGGTATACTGAAAATAGGATTATAATTCTTCCTTGCTAAAAGGTTAAAAGAGGAGGGGAAACAAGTTTCATTTTAAACTAATAACATTCTAATTAAAGTTAGCAACTTTTACAAATTTGTTTTCTGAGACAGATACATATTTGAATTCAAATAAGATCTAGTGTTCAGCTTTGAAATGGCTAAGATGATTACATGAAAACAATCAAATTGGGCAGCAAAATCAACTTTTTAAACTTAGGAATAAAACACTGATTTCAGATACTTTGCAATAGCTTTATATGAATGCCTTGTACAATCAAGGAGAATCAGCATTTTGGAGGTGAAGGAGAAGTTGGTCTAACTTCCAAGTTACAGACAAGAGTTAAATGAAATCTAGTGAAATTAATGACTTGCCACCCATCTCATTTGTGACAGATTCAAGACTAAAGCTCAAGTTTCCTGACATCTGATTCAGTGCTATATCAAACCACACTTTATTTATTTATTTATCCATTTATCTATCTATTCATTCATTCATTTATTTGCTTACTTATTCAATTATTTATTTATTCATCCATTTATTTATTTATCTATTTATTTGTTTGTTCCACTTATTTATTCATTCATTTATTTATTTATTGAGGAGCAATGAAGGTTAAGTGACTTGCCTAGGGTCACACAGCTAGTAAGTGTCAAGTGTCTGAGGTTAGATTTGAACTCACGTTCTCCTGACTCCGGGGACGTTGCTTTATCCACTTTGTTCCCTAGCTGTCCCTAAACCACTCTTACTAAAGAATGATTCCAAATCGAGTATAATTTACAATTGAAACAGACATTTGGGTGGATATTTCAAGGTATTCCTATTCAATTCAATAAATATGAAGTGTTTACTATGCACCAGACACTGTGACAAGTCCTGTTTTTCCTTCTGAAAACAATCAGGAAAAAGATGATACTAGGGAGAGTCTGCAACTTTACTGAGAATCCAAACTGGCTCTAGGATCACATATTTAGAGCAGGAAGGGTCCTTAGATACCCTCTAGAATCTTCTCATTCATTTGAGAAAGAAGCAAACTGAGGCCTAGAGAAGTAGACTGTCTTAACTACGGTTACATAGGCAACAAAATCTGAATCTGAACCTAGGTCACTTCACTCCGGGACAGGTAAGTGGTTCACTGAATAGAGTCAGGAAGACCTGAGTTCAAATCTGGCCTCAGACATTTCCTGGCTGTGTGACCCTGGGCAAATCACTTAGCCTTGTTTTCCACAGTTTCCTCAACTGTAAAATGAGCTGGAAAAGGAAATGGCAAACCACTCCAGTATCTTGGCCAAGAAAACCCTAATAGGGTCACAGAGAATCAGACATGACTAAAACAAGTGAACAACAACAATAACCCTTCACTCCAATTTCAATACTCTTTCCTCTATACCAAACTGCCTCTCTCCTACCATTAAAGAAAGAGCGAGGCAATGGACATTTCTAAAGACAGGAGGCCAGCTGGTACAACCAGCCTAAATGACTGAAAGTGGAGAGGACAGTTGTATACTTGCTTAAACTGTTTCAGGATTTAAAATTTAGACCTGGAATGGATCTCAGAGGCCCATCTGGTCCAATATCCGAGTTTTAGAGATGGAGAATATAGTGCCCAGAAAAGTTAAGTGAATTAGGTGTTCAAGGTCACAAGATGCTACTAAGGTTGTCATCACAAGTTAATATGCAATAGTCAGAAGATTAACCATTTATCTACTCACGCATAAAAAGTACTATATAAGAAATTAAACTTCCTCCATAAGCAAAATTGATTGTCAGAAAAGAATGTCTTAGGTTAGCAACAAAATTTATGTAACTTTTTCATAAAATCAACTGTAAAGTCTAATATTTTCCTAAGTTCACAAATTTAGAATTTCTATTAATTAATCAAGGGGCTTAGCTAAAGCTACCTTTTCATCCTTCGTAGGCAAGTCAGTAGTATAATCAAGATGCAGAGAAGTATGTTTAATTAACTTCCTGTGAAGCATCCCTAGCATTGGCCCGGTTCTTGAAGATCACTGGGGCCTAGCTCCACATAAGGAAAAAGAGCTTTGATCATCTCTACCAGGTGACAGGCTGATCACAAACCATTCTCATCTATTCATTTTAAAAACAGGACAGCTAAGTTTCAGTTAAAATTTTCTAAATCCCAGTTATTGCATGGACTTGAAAACAACAAACAATAAATAAATATAAAGGCATGCTTGCCTTTACAGTTTTTTAAAAATTCAGACTTCTTAAGCAAGGTGAACCAGTGGATAGAGGGTGAGACCTGGAGTTGAGAAGACCTGAATTCAAATCCTGTCTCATATCCTTAATAGCTATATGACTCTGGGCAAGTCACTTAATCTCTCTTGGCTTCAGTTTTTCCCTCTATGAAATGGGGATAGTAATTATACCTAAATCACAGGATTGTTGTAATGATCAAATGAGATAATATATGGTTAAGGTAAGTGCACTGCTCATTATAGGGATTAGGGATGTAACACCCCCATGATCTGGAAAATTCATGTAAAATGTTTTGGCCTTCCCTTCATACCAGAGAAGAAATCTGAACCATTCTGGTATTAAAAGATAAAATACATTGATATTATATAATACTACACGTATATTTTATGTATTTCTGAGTTTCTAACCTTTTTCTGTGTCATCTGCTGGTCTTAATGTGTTACCTGCAGCTTCTGCAAAACTCCCCCCAAATTCCAATTTCTTATGCCAAACCATGATATAGTGAAACTGCAACAGAGAAAGTTGCAATGTGGAAGGGATAACTGTAAATGCTAGTTATCATTATTATTTTGCTGTTATTATTATTTCCCCAATTAGTCCAAATTATAGAGGCATAGTATCCAAATGATCAGTTGCCAACTCTCGTAATTTCCCCCTTTT
The DNA here is from genome assembly GCF_019393635.1 of Dromiciops gliroides. Taxonomy (NCBI): domain Eukaryota; kingdom Metazoa; phylum Chordata; class Mammalia; order Microbiotheria; family Microbiotheriidae; genus Dromiciops; species Dromiciops gliroides. Next base: position 505,367,059 of record NC_057861.1, on the reverse strand, counting down.
CATCTCACCCTTTGTTCTACTCAACTGACACATCAACCTAGCTCAGGTTTTCATTACCTCTTGCCTAAACTATTGCAATATTCTCCCAACTTGTTTCTCTATGTCAAGACTCTCCCCTCTCCAAACTCTCCTACACAGAGTAACTAAAGTTCCTTTCCTTAAGTGAGAGTCCCAAGCACGTTACTACCCTACTCAATAAACTCCAACAGCTTCTCCCATTGCCTTTAGGATCAAATGTAAGTTCCTCTGGTTTTTTAAGCCCTCAAAAACTGGTCCCAACCCACCTTTCCAACCTTATGTGTACATCACTCACTTCCTCACACTCCACAGCCCAGACAAACTGGTCTCAATGCTTCTCACAGGACATTCTATCTCTCGTCTTTTCACTGGATAATCCACAAGCCTAGAATACACCCCCTTCTGAAGAGCTCTTAGGATGCTTTCTCTCCTTCCAGAATGTTATATGAAGCTTTTCTTGATTCCCCATTTCCAGCTCCTAATGCCTTCCCTCCAAAAAATTTACTCTGTATTTATTCTGTATGGACTTATTTATGCATGAATACTGTCTCTTTCCACTTCCCAAGACCTCATATAACACAAAGTCCTTCCTTAGCGGCAAGAACTGTTTCATTTTTGTTTTTATAGTAAACCCAGTGCTTAACACAATGCCTGCAAGCAAAAATAAATAAATAAATAAATGCTTGCTGATTGAGTCATCTATTCAAAAAACATTAGATATTTTAATTAAATATTTTACTTACAATCCTCCTTCCAGGAAATTGCAGACGTTTTCATCTCGTTTAGACACCAAATGGAAAGTTTCCCTGATGATTTGTTGCTGTGTATCTTCACTCTGGGGAAGAATATTTTATGTTTATTGAAATTAGAAAACACTTAACAGCATTTTTTTTTTACTGTAAACATTACTAGCCAGTACTACCAGTGTTAAACTGTGACATCAATTTGCTATAAAATCCTTACCTCCCTAGAAATTATTCTCTGGAAAGAAAATTTTATTATGGGTCCTATCTTAAAATGAAACCCGACTGAAGCAAAGATGAAGGCTTTCTGGTGATGAAATACAACTGGGACAAAATTATCTATACTCAAAACTCTTTTTAGTAAATATAAATAAATAAATAAACACAAATGAACAATGTAAATATATATATATATATATTTTTTTTTCCCCCTTAGGAATGTCATGGGATATTAAAGTTGGAAGATTCTTAGAGGTCATACAACTCCACTTAACTGATGAGGAAACTAAAACCTGAAGAAAAAATAAAGGCAAAATAGTGACATTATAGTGTTTTAAAGTTTATAAAATAGTTTACTTTTCTCATTTGAATCTCACAACAACCCTGTAAAGTAGACAGTGCAAAGTATTAAGTCATTTTCATTTTAAAGATGAGGAAACTGAGACAGATGTGTGAAACTGCTTCCCCATCAGAACCCAGTTAGGAAGTGTTGGAAGCTTCCTTGGCCCCATGGAATGTGTGCTTTTCAAGGGCAGGAGCCAGTGTACTTTTGTCTCTGTATCCTCACCAGCTAGCACAGGGTCATGAACATAGTGGGTGTATAGTAAATGTTTGAATGAGTTGAAGCAAGAGATGAACCTGAGCCTTCTGAATCCAAGTTCAGCACTTTCTATTACGCCATATTGACAGATTAGAACCCAGGTTTCCTGCCTATGAATGCACTGCTCTCTTCACAAGACGACAGTTTTCAAAAGCAGTATCTGGTTTGTGTCCAGAAACAGTTTATAAAATTAGCTATTACTATGGAACCAACTGCAAAGCAAGTTATACCAAGCTCTGATCATTACATGTGGGCGCAATTAAACCCCCTGAAAGAAGGGATAAAATCTCTTAAGGAAGGAAGGGGAAAAGTTTTTTAAAAAAGAGCAAAGAAAAAGGTAAAATAGTAAAGGAACATCACTGATTTAGAAAAAAGTCAAGAGATTCACATATTTCCAAACAGATACACCCTACCTTCCTAGAGTAATTTCTCCTTCACTTTTACATAACTCTTAAAGTGGATGAAACATTACCAAAAAACCAAAACAATTAATTACCTTTGCTTAGTTTGGGAGGAATCAGAGAAATTCTCTTGCTGGGATAACTAGATAATATTGGGTTTTAGACCAAGAATCTGAAGAATAAATATGAACCTCTAAAAAGGCCTTCTGATTGCCAGCTTTGATTCAGAGGGATGTAGAAAGGTGTATTGTGATCCAGACTTGGGAAATTAGACTAAGGATGGAATAGACTGCTAATAGTTAAGACTTAAAGAAAAAGATCGATTGTCCTAAAAATTGATTTCATTAAAAGCTTTTCTGTTTTTCATCCTCAAAAATATTGTTTGGTAACAGTTTGTTTTCAGCTTTGTAAGTGATCTTTTTTCAAACACACACACACACACACACACACACACACACACACACACACAGTAAAATTCATGGCTGTGAGCCACACCTCAGATAACACAGGCATTTGGACCATGAGACTGAAACCCTAGGCACCAGCCTTGATGGTAGCAAGTTCTATATTTTAGAATTGTGAAAAAGGCTACAGAAGGTTAGATCTACAGACTAAAGAATGTGACATAATCAAATTACCCTTTCAAAAATGAATCTTAAGAAGATATGATGGAATATTGAAGCTTCATTTTCACAACCTAATAAATATTCATTCTAAGAGGTAATCTGGCATAGTGGATCCTCGGAGTCTGTAAGACCTGGGATCAAATCCTGCCCCCTGCATGTGAGTGAATGGGCAAGTTATTTATGCCCAAATCAATTTTCTAAAACTATAAATTGCAGAAGAGTTGCCGATATGAATTGGTGAAAAGAATTTTATCAGGAGTCTCCCCATTACCACCTCTTCTCTGAAATTAGAGATCTGGACCTATACCACTGCAACTACAACCATCAAGCAAATACAAACATGTGTGTGTATATATGTATATATGCATACATATATACATATATACATATACACACATGCATATACATATATCATTTTTTAATTAAAGTATTTTATTATTTTCCAGTTACATGTAAGGATAGTCTTCAACATTTGTTTTCATGGGATTTTTAGTTTCAAACTTTTCTCCCACCCTCCCTTCCCTCCCTCCTCCCCAAGACAAAAAGCAAACTGATATAGGTTATATATGTACATTCACATTAAAAATATTTCTACATTAGTCATATTGTGAAAGGAGAATCAGAGCTCAAGGGAAAAACCTCAAAAAAGAAGGGAAAAAAAAAGCCAAAAAGTAGAAACAGTATGGTTCAATCTGCATTCAGAATCCACAGTTCTTTTTTCTGATGTGGAAAACATTTTCTATCATGAGTTCTTTGAAATTGTTTTGGATCATTGCAGTGCTGAGAAGAGCCAAGTCTATCACAGTTGAGTGTCAAATAATGTTGTTGTTACTGTGTACAATGTTCTCCTGGTTCTGCTCCTCTCACTCAGCATCAGTTCATGTAAGTCCTTCCAGGTTTCTCTGAAATCCCCCTGCTCATCGTTTCTTACAGCACAGTAGTATTCCATCACATTCATATACCACAACTTGTTCAGCCATTCCTCAACTGATGAGCATTCCCTCGATTTCCAATTCTTCACCAACACACACACACACACACACACACACACACACACACTTCATTCTAATGCCATTGCCACTCTGCATTAATATTCAACACTCCCCCAACTCTTTTCCTCTGGCTAAAGCTCTCTGTTCTGTGGTCTTATGGCTCCCTTTCCACAACCTATTTTCCGGTTTTCCTGAAGCAGGAGTGAGGCACAACTGCTTTTGGGGAAACTGTATTAGCTTTTAAATCCATCAGGATGGAATAAGCCATCCCAAACTTGGCCGCACTGTACTAGTACAGAAAAGGCAGACAGGCTCTACTGTTCCCCCAATTCTCCATTCACACAATAGCAGTGAGAGGTCACTTACATCCTTGTTCTTTCACAAAAGACAGGAAAATTCAACAAGTTTTGCAATGTGGGAATCAAAGCCATGTTAGAATTCACCCTTTCCAACTAAGTGAAATTAGTCATCCATTCATCCAACAAGACTGTATTAAGTAGCTACTATGTGGCAAGGTAATGGGAATCTATTAGACAATATAAGAAAAAGAAGTAATACTCCCCTGCTGGAGTTTCCATGTTATTGGAGCATAAAGCAACATGTACACAGGGAAGCCTATATGAAAGACATATTAAGGTATTACAAAGCATGGGGGGAAGGGGGTGTACATAAGAGTAGGAAGTGCAGAAAGCCGCGATGTGGGAGGGCACACTTGAAGATATGACTCAAAGAAGGAAAGGATTCCATGAGGCAGAGGCAACATGGACTGTATGCCTAGCCTGGATAAACACATAACAACAGAAGAAAGGATTGTCTCATATGGAGAACTGTAAGCAGGCCCAAAAGTTTGGCAAAAACATAGACTGTGTTGAGGGGTACTAATGTGAAATCAATCCAGAGAAATAAGTTAGATCAAGATTGTTAAAATGCTCTAAATATCGGAGAAATCTGGGTTTTATCTGAGAGACACTAGTGGGGCACTGAAGATTCCTGAGAAGGGGTGTGACAGAATAATTTCTGTTTTAGGGGTAGCAATTTGACAGCTGTGTCGTGTAGAGGTTGAAAGGAAAGAGGCTGGAAGCAGGAAAAACCAATTAGGAGTCATCTTCATAGAGATCATTAAAGTCATGGGAATTGATGAGATCATCAACAGAGACTAGAAAGAGAGTAGAGAGAGAAGAACCAAGCCAGTTGTGAGTAGGTCACAAAGAATGAGCACTGAGAGAATTTCAGATTTTCATGCTTCCCCCAGACCTTCCCTTTGTAGTAATCCCTATGTCTGTTCAGGGATATACTATCTAGTCACTCATCTTTCCCCCTAAACCTTCCTTTTCTAGAACAGGGTGGGCCAAAAGTCAAGAAGGGGTCTGATGTTTTAATATCATCATCATCATCATTGTCATCATGATCATGTTTTGAAAATAATTTTTTCTTTGTTTCATATATAAAGACATTTATTTTCTATATATACTGTATATCATGCTATGGTATTGTAAATTTTTTTTAAATGAAGGAGTTATTAAATATTGAAACCCCTTCATGACTTTTGGCCCACCAGTAATATCCCTATTTCTGTTGAAGTCTCCACTATCTTTCTAGTCACCCTGGTTCACAATCTTTCTTTCCTTTCTTTCTGGCAGGACAATGAGGGTTAAGTGACTTGCCCAGGGTCACACAGCTAGTAAGTGTCAAGTGTATCCACTGTACCACATAGCTGTCCCCCTGGTTCACAATCTTAACTGTTACCTTCAATAGTTCCCTCTACCCTCATCATCATTTTCTTTTGTTTTGTTTTGTTTTGTTTTTGTTTTTGCGGGGCAATGGGGGTTAAGTGACTTGCCCAGGGTCACACAGCTAGCAAGTGTCAAGTGTCTGAGGCCGGACTTGAACTCAGGTACTCCTGAATCCAGGGCCACCACTTTAACCACTGAGCCATCTAGCTGCCCCATCATTTTCTAAACACTGCTAATTCTATCTCCACAACATCTCACACTCATTACCTTGCTTTCCATTTACTTAGTCACCACCTTTGTTCAGGACCTCGCTCTCTCTCACTTGAACTATCTATCAAATAATTTCATGAGTATAGGTCAGAAGGGATTCCTGATCCATTGTTTAAGCTGCTAGGTCAATGATAATGGGAGAAGTCATCAAAGCCCATGGATGGTCATTTAAGAAAGCCTGGACCTCAAAGTGTGGCTCTGTTCTATTGGAGCACATCAGACTACAGGACTTTTCCACTCATGAATAGAAAGGGAAGTATTCTCCTGAGAAATGGGCACAACAGTGCAGAAAAGATGTGGAGCTCTCGCAAAGCTACCCGAAACCGATTCCATTAGTTTCCTGGCATAGGATGGTTGCCTTTCTAATTGTACCAAATGGTGGCCTCTTTCTGGACTTTTTGTGTCTACATTCCAGGCTAAAACTTCAGTTTTGGTTTATCCTAAAAGAGTCCAATTAAATCTCACTTGCCTTTCCTATGCCCTGATGCTCTCCACATCCAGAAAAAAGAACTGTGGATTCTGAACGCAGATTGAATCATACTGTTTCTACTTTTTTTTTTCTTTTTCGAGGTTTTCCCCTTTTGTTCTGATTCTTCTTTCACAACATGACTAATGCAGAAGTATGTTTAATGTGATTGTACACATATGACCTATATCAAGATTGTTTTCTGTTTTGGGGAGAGGGGAGGGAAGGGAGAAAAATTTCGAACTCAAAATCTTAGAAAAACAAATGTTGAAAACTATCTTTACATGCAACTGGAAAATAATAAAATAGTTTTAAGATTAAAAAAAGAATATATGCCTTTGTCTAAGGGGGAAAATAAACTATTTAAAGAGTACTTAAAACATGCAAAAATGTAAATATAATTTTAATAAATTCAGTGTGAGCTTTTGACCAGTGATGAGGATTGTTTATCCTTTTCAATTAGGTATTTCTGCATTGTAAAAAAAAATATTAACTAATCTGTTAAAAATTATAACTGTTTTATATATATATATATATATATATATATATATATACACATACATACACACACACACACACACACACACACACACACACATAACCTATATCAGATTGCCTGCTGTCTGGGGGAAGGGGGGAGAGAGGGAGAAAAATTTGAAATTGGAAATCTTATATAAACAAATGTTGAAAACTATCTCTACATGTAACTGGAAAATTTTAAAAAGTTTTATTTTAAAAAAGAAAAAGAAAGAAAAAGAAAAATATTATAACTGTAGACTAGCTAGAAAAATTATATCTAGCCAAAAAATTATAACTGGCCATAAATCCTGCTGCAGTTGCCATTCAATGTAAAATTATTTTAACTGGTAGGCCTAATCTGTGAACTTCTTGCTGGCTATCTGACTGCTTTAAATTTAGTATGGGCCATTTAAAAATTCCCACAGGGGGCAGCTAGGTGGCGCAGTGGATAGAACACTGGCCCTGGAGTCAGGAGGACCTGAGTTCAAATCCGGCCTCAGACACTTAACACTTACTAGCTGTGTGACCCTGGGCAAGTCACTTAACCCCAATTGCCTAACTAAACAAAACTAAACTAAACAAAACAAAACAAAAAATTCCCACACTGCTTCTCCCAAATTAACAAGAAACAAAATTAAACAGCCTCATTTTCAATTAAAGCAAATGGGTTTATTTATGAGAATAAATGTAAGGGATAAGGGTAAAGAAATGCAAAGTATATGACCTGAAACCTTGGCCAGAATGGACTCTCCACTTTCTCTTTTAACTGGACCAAATCTGAAGCTTTACTATAAAGCTGCAGTCATCAAAACTATTTGGTGCTGGTTAAGAAATAGAGTGGTGGATCAATGGAATAGGTTAGGCACAGGAGACACAGTAGTAAATTACTATACTAAACTACTGTTTGATAAAACCAAAGACTCAAACTTCTGGGATAGGAACTTAGTATTTCACAAAACCTGCTGGGAAAACAGGAAGATAGTATGGCAGAAACTAGGCATAGACCAACATCTTACACCTTATGCTAAAATAAGGTCAAAATGGGTATGTGATTTAGACATAAAAGGTGATACCATAGGTAAATTAGGAGAGGAAGGAAAAGTTTACCTCTCAGATTTATGGAAAGCAGAACGAGACCAAACAAGAGATAGAGAATGTTATGAAATGCAAAATGGATGATTTTGATTACATCAAATGAAAAAGTTTTTGTATAAACAGAAGCAATGCAGCCAAAATTAGAAAGGAGGCAGAAAGCTGCAAAACAATTTTTATAGCCAGTATTTCTGATAAAGGCCTCATTTCTAAAATATATAGGGAACTAAATCAATTTTATAAGAATGCAAGTCATTGCCCAGTTGAGAAATGGTCAAAGGATATGAACAGGCAGTTTTCTGATGAAGAAATCAAAGCTATCTATTGCCATATGAAAAAATGCTCTAAATCACTATTGATTAGAGAAATGCAAATTAAAACAACTCTGAGGTACCACCTCACACCTATCAGATTGGCTAATATGACAAATAAGTCAAATAATAAATGCTGGAGAAGCTGTGGAAAAATTGGAACACTAATACATTGTTGGTGGAGCTGTGAACTGATCCAACCATTCTGGAAAGCAATTTCGAATTATGCCTAAAGGGCTATAAAGCTGTCTATACCCTTTGACCCAACAATACCATTATTAGGTCTTTTTCCCAAAGAGATCATAAAAAGGGGGAAAAGAACCCACGTGTACAAAAATATTTATAGCTGCTCTTTTTTTGGTAGCAAGAAATTGGAAATTGAGGGGATGCCCATCAATTGGGGAATGGCTGAACAAGTTGTGGTATATGAATGTAATGCAATAGTATTGTGCTGTAAGAAGCAATAAGCAGGTGGATTTCACAGAAACCTGAAAGGACTTACATGAACTGATGCTGACTGAGAGGAGCAGAACCAGGAGAACATTGTACACAGTATCAACAACATTGTGTGTTGATCAACTGTGATAGACTTGATTCTTCTCAGCAATACAATGGTCCAAGATAGTTCCAAAGGACTCATGATGGAAAATGCTTTCCAAATCCAGAAAAAAAGAACTATGGAATCTAGATGCAGATTGAACCATACTATTTCTATTTTTTTGTTTTTCCTTTTTGCTCTGATTCTTCTTATACAGTGTGATTAATGCAGAAATATGTTTAATGTGATTATGCATATATAACCTATATCAGATTGCTGTCAGGTGGGGGGGATTTGAAACTAAAAATTTTATAAAAATAAATGTTGAAAATTATCTCTATATGTAACTGGAAAATAATAAAATAGTGTTATAAAAAAAGATAAGAAGTAATGAAGGAGATGGTTTCAAAAAAACCTGAGAAGACTTATATGAATAGATGCAAAGTGAAATGAGCAGAACCAGGACAATAATTTCTACAATAACAGCTATACTGTAATCAACTTTGAAAGACAGTAACTGACCAACCACAATTTCAAAAGACTCATGATGAAACATGTTATTCACCTTCAGATAGAGAGCTGATAGACAAAGCATACAAATTAAAACATTTTTTCTTCTTTCTTTCGGAACATAGCTGTTGTGGAAATTTTGTATAACTATACATATTTGTAATGTGTTTTGTTTTTCTTGCCTTCCCAAATCAATGGGGAAGGGGAAGGCAGAAAGGAGATACTTCAAAGCTGAAAAAAAATTAATTTGAATTTTAAAAATTGAACTTCAAGTCTACACTGTGTTAATGTGAATAACCTTTAATTCTTTTTTTAGTTACTGACTTTGATACCCAGACTGATTGTTGCAAATCACAGACTTACAACTGATTCCATTTTTTACTTTGTTTCTCCTAGTATTAAGTCCTTAACCTTGTAATTCTCTGCTTCCTCATCATGTTTCAAATGTTCCAATTGCATTGTGAGATGTAGTTTACTTTTTTTTCCCCGATTCGATCTATCTTGCAAAATGGGATAATATTCTTGTGTTTCTCAAACTCAATGCATAATTTTGTTACTGGGTCATAAGTGATAAAACTTTCAGTTTACTGGGATAGTTTTTCTTTTTGCTACATAAAACATTTCTAAATGGGTTTCTTAAAGAAGATGAATAGTACATTCTATTCTAATTCCTTTTAGCTGATTTTGATTCCAAATTAATAGGCAATTAAATTCTGCCAAATCATTCAAAAAAGACCACCAGAATTGAGCAAATTAAAGACTCCCTACCAAAAAATATAATATTACCTTTTTTGAAAAAAGAAAAACATTAGTTGCCTTTTTCCCTTGAGTCATACCTCTTCGTCAGGCAATTTTTACCAGTTGAAACATAAACCTCCTTCAAGGTGGAGAGAAAAACTTAAAAGGGTTCCTAATTGCCAAATAAGGCTTTAGCACCTTTTCCTTAGCTTATGGGTTCACTGGAGAGAAAAACAAACTGAAATTGAAGACAAACATAAAACACAATTTCTGCCAACATACATTCACACAACCAAAAATCTATTAAGTATACTCTTAATTTATATTAGTGCATCATTCTTTTGAGAAACTAACTTGATATGCCAATTTAATTTGTCTTAAGAATTTGCATATTCATTTCTCCATTGGATGAAATATAAATGCTGGCCTTTCATGGGACAGAGGTGTTTTTATACATTCTATTTCCTCCAACCCTTTTCAAAGTTAGGCACCCAGTTCTGACCTGACCTAAATAGTTCAGGATTTGTCCTCAAAGCCCACAGCCCTTGCCTGATTCCAGCTCTACCCAATCCAGGCCTCTGGCTTCACATCTCAATGATTAAAGGAACTTCCTTGTCTTGCAGGAACCTAATCTAAGTTTCACCCATATTACAGGTAATCCGATCTTATTCTTACAGTCCTTTTGGCTGCTCTACATTTTTTAAATCCTTCCAGTTCTTTGTCCAGACAATCTTACACTTGTCTACTATATATCTAAATTAAGTAAAAGTCCATATGGACTAAAAACAGCTTGGTACCAACATAAATGAACAGAAAGAGAAACAAGCACAAATATCTCAGTGTGTCTGACAGACTAGGCCTTTTTCTTAAATGGTCAGATTCCATCAGCCTAAATAAGGAATCAGCAAGACTAAGCAGTTTCTCTCTCTCTCTCTCTCTCTCTCTCTCTCACTCACACACACACACACACACACACACCCCCTAAGATGATTCAAGCACATTACCACAGTGCTCCATGCACCTCCTGCCTGATCTCCCCAAGTCTCCTGCTAGGTCACCAATCTCCAAAGCAAGAGGTAAAGCGCCTTGCATACTACCACACTCCTGCTGCTAGATGAGAGGAGAAAGCGACATTCCATCAAGTTTCTCACCTGGCCTCCTGCCTTGGGGAAGGAGACTATCCCCAATCTTTCTTCTCTAAGTTCATGCTGCCTTGCCTGAATTTCCCAAGACTGAAACAACTACCTTCAGAGGTCATAATACTATTGACTTTGAAAATATCTCTAAATTTTTCACTTAATGATTAACAAACACCACACACCCGACCCCACCTATAATATCTTTCCCATCCCAGTGACTATGGAGCCCCATAGGCCATCATCCAAACCCCGTTCCTCATTCTGCCCAGTTGTTTATTCCTACTCCTCAGAACCCAACCACCCACAAAGTTCCAACTAAAATATATTCACAGCCTGTGCCCTCTGGAATGCCTATTCCATAGACAACAAGCTTGTTTTCATATTAAATCTTTTCGTTTCCCATTCCTTCCATTTTCGGCTCTCACAGAGACTCAGCTCCCTCATAGAAGAGCCTCCCTGATTATCCTTTCTAGCATTGGCTGCACCTTCACTCACTCCCCTGAGATGGAAAAGTTGGAATACTCCTTGCTCCCCATTGTCTCTTCAAGGTTCTCTCCCTCCCACCATCACTCACTAACATCTCCTTTTTTGAGATTCATGCCATCCATACCTACCACCCAGCCAAAAACCTACAGACCTCCTAGACACTCCCCTTCCTTCCTCAATTAATTCAGTATCTGGCTCACAATCTTTCTCTCCTCCCCAAGTCCTGTCAGCATACCCTGGGACTTCAACATACCTACTGATATTGCAGTAAGCTTCCTAACCTGCCAGTTATCAACTAACTTCTTCCCATGACCTACTTCACCATCCCACCTCAGCAATACACAAAGATTTATAGCCTTGATGTTGTCATCTCCCTATAAATGCTTCACTTCCAAGTTCATGAACCCTGAAACTGGCTTATCTGATCACACTCTATTGGATTGCCACCTCTTTCTCTGCCTTCTAAAACCAAATCCTGGAGAGGGAGCCAAGATGGCAGAAGAGAGGCTGTGACTCCCGCAAGCTCCCAATAAACCTGTCTACTCACTCCCAAATAATGCCATTAAAACAAAACAAAACAAACAAACAAGCAAAAACCAAAGCAGCCTAATTCACATAAGAACAGAGTGAGACTATTTTCCAGCCAAAGACCACAATTGGAATCACCTGCTCATCAGGCTGAGAGAGGAACATGCAGTCTGGACCCAGCCAGGAACAGATAGTGCTTCCAGCACCTCAGAGTCTTCAGTGCCAGCAGCTTCTTCCAAGGCTCAGCTCACGGATTGGTGAGGGGGTTCAGCGGTTGGCCGGGGTGAAGTGGCTGTAGTCTCTGCTGAGTTGGGGCGAAGGGCCCTGGTTCTGAACCAGTGGGCCGAACCAAGTGGTGGTGGCCCGATGTGGAAGGGGCACAGGTATGCCAAGCTTCCGACCATAGAGAATCAGATTTCAATCAGACATCTGCTTCTAGATTGAGATGAGTAGGCAGTGAAAACAGCAGACAATAGACAGCTTCTTTAGGGGAGGGGTAGACCAGAATACACCCTCAGAAGAAGATAATAACAAAGTCAAAGCTCCAACAGCCAAAGCTTCCAAGAAAAATATGAATTGGTCTCAGGCCATGGAAGTGCTCAAAAGGTCTTTGAAGAGAAAGTAGGAAAAAGAGAAGGAAGATTTAGAGAGGTGGAGGAAAGAATGGAAGAGAAATGAGAGCAATGCAGGAGAGTCATGAGAAAAAAGTCAACAACTTGAAAAGCCAAATGGAAAAGGAGATTTAAAAACTGTCTGATGGGGGCAGCTAGGTGGCGCAGTGGATAGAGCACTGGCCCTGGATTCAGGAGGACCTGAGGTCAAATCCGGCCTCAGACACTTAACACTTATTAGCTGTGTGACCCTGGGCAAGTCACTTAACCCCAATTGCCTCACTTAAAAAAACCAAAAAAACTGTCTGATGAAAATAACTGCCTAAGAATTAGGATTGAACAAATGGAAGCTAGTGACTTTATGAGAAACCAAGACACAGTAAAGCAAATCCAATTGAATAAAAAAAGAAAAAAATAGAGGGCAACATGAAATATCTCCTTGGAAAAACAGCTGACCTGGAAAATGGATCCAGGAGACATAATTTGAAAATCATTGAACTACCTGAAAATCATTAACAAAATAAGAGTTTAGGTATCATCTTCTAAGAAATTATCAGGGAAAATTGCTCTGATATTCTAGAAGCAGAATGTAAAATAGAAATTGAAAGAATCCACTTATCTATCACCTCCAGAAAGAGATCCCAAAAGGAAAACTTCCAGGAATATTGTAGCCAAATTCCAGAGATCCCAGATTAAGGAAAAAATATTGCAAGCAGCTAGAAAAAAAATTCAAATACTGTCACATGACAATAAGGATAAAACAAGATCTAGCAGCATCTACATTAAAGGACCAGAGGGCATGGAATATGATATTCCAGAGGGCAAAGGAACTGGGACTACAGACAAAAATCACCTACCCAGAAAAACTGTGTATAATCTTTCAGGGGGAAAAATGGAACTTCAGTGAAAAAGAGGACTTTCAGAAATTTGTGATAAAAAGACCTGAACTGAATAGAAAATTTGACTTTCAAATACAAGACCCTAGAGAAGCATAAAAATGTAAACAGGAAAAATAAATCATGAGGGATATTAAAAGATTAAACTGTTTATATTCCTACATAGGAAGATAATACTTCTAACTTATAAGATCTTTCTCAGTATTAGGGCAGCTAAAAGGAATATACTTAGACAGAGGGCACAGGTGTGAATTGAATATGATGGGATGATTATCTGTAAAGCATTTGGTTTTTGTTTACCCTTGTTTTTTGTGGGGCAAGCAGGGTGGAATGGCTTACGTCTGGGGCCAGATATGGGCTCAGGGCCTCCTGGGTCCAGGGCTGATACTTTGTCCACTATGTCACCTAGCTGACCCATGATGACATCTTCAAAATAAAGTTAAGGGGTAAGAGGAATGCACTGGAAGAAAGGGAAAGGGAGAGGTGGACTGGGGAAAAGCAGTTCACATAAGAGAAACAAGAAAAAGCTTATGGAGTAGAGAGGAAGATGGGGAAGGAACAAGGGAGTGAATGAACCTTACCCTCATCAAAATTGGCTCAAAGAGGGAATAACATACACACTCAAGTGGGTATAGTAATATATGTGCCCTGAGGGAAAGTGGGAGGGGAAGGAGATGGGGTGGGGGGAGAGGCAAAGGAAGGAAGGGCAGATTGGGGGAGGGGGGAGTAAAAAGCAAAACATTTTCAAGAAGGGGTAGGGTGAAAGAAGATAGAAAATAGAGTAAATATCAAGGGGAGGGAATAAGATGGAAGGCAATACAGTTAGCAATAGTAACTGTGAAAGAAATGATGAGTAGTATGCTATCAGTAGGATGTATGAAAAATGCAGACCATCAACAGAGAAAGAATTGATGGTATCTGAATACAGATTGAAGTATAATTTTATTTGTTAGCTCCTCTTTCTAAAGGTATTTTGTGTATCTTTCACAACCTGACTAATGAGAAGATGTTTTGCATAACTGCATATGTATGACATACTGAATTGCTGGATTTCATGGGGAGAGACGAGGAGGGAGGGAAGAAGAAAATTTAGAACACAAAGTTTTATAAAAATCAATGTGAAATAATGAGCAGGAAGAGTTCAGAGAAACCTGGAAGGACTTACTTAACTGATGCTGACTGAGAGGAGCAGAACCAGGAGAACATTGTATACTCAGTAACAGCAACATTGCGTGATGAACAATGGTGATATTCTCGGTTCTTTTTAGCAATGCAATGGTCCAAAACAATTTCAAAGAACTTCATGACAGAAAATGCTCTCAACATCCAGAAAAAAGAACTGTGGTTTATGGATGCAGATTGAACCATACTGTTTCTGCTTTTGGGCTGTTTTTCCCTCCTTCTTTTTTGAGGTTTTTCCCTTGTGCTCTGACTCTTCTTTCACAATATGACTGATGCAGAGATGTGTTTGCTGTGGTTGCACATATATAGCCTATAATGAATTGCTTTCTCTTTTGGGGAGTGGAGAGGGAGGGAGGGGAGGGTGGAACTAAAAATCCTAGGAAGAAAAATGTTGAAAAGTATCCTTATATGTAACTGGAAAATAATAAAATACTGAAAGAAAAAAAGTTAAAACCAAACCCTGTATCTATACTGTGACCTCTAATCCTTCATACTCTAGGTTTTCTCCCAGGCCATCACCCCTATATTAGCCACACTCCCCTCCTTTCTCTATCTTGGTGCCTTTGTGAACTAATTCAACTCTACACTATTCTCTTGAGTCCCTTGCTTCCTTATATCATCAATTGGACCCTGCCAAGCTTCAGCCTTGGATCACTTCCACCATCCACTGCCTTCACTACTACACATGTGCTGCTGAATGAAATTGGAGGAAAAAAAGGTATCCTGATTGGGTCCACAATAAATTTGTTGCATAACTTCAACTGGCCCTCACTGCTGCTAGGCAATCCTTTTATACCACCCTAATTTACTCACTATCCCATTTGCCATAGAAACTCTTCCAAACCTTTTCATCCCTCCTCAAACCTCCCATGACTCACCCATCCCTCCTACTCAATTAAGAACCTTGCCTCATATTTTACTTTAAATATTTAGGCCACTCACTAAGAGTTCCCTCTTCTCCCCTCCTTATCACATATCACCCAGATACCTTCACCCCTTCTCGCATGATGAGGTGGCACTTCTTGCCAAGACTAATTCCCATCCCGCTACATGTCCAAGTGATCCCATTCCATCCTGTTTCCTCCGTCAGACTGTCCCCACTATCATTCCCGCTCTTTCAGTTATCTTCAATATTATCCCTAACCACTGGCTGCTTCTCTACTACCTACAAACATGCTCATGTCTCTTCCCATTCTCAAAAAACTCTTATTTGATATTTCCATCCCACTGTCATCCTATATCTCTCCTCCCTTTTGTGGCTAAATGACTTGAGAAGAACTCTACAATAGGTGCCTCTACTTCCTCTCCTCTCACTCTCTTAATTCTCTAGGGTCTGGCTTCCTATCTCATCCTTCAACCAATATTACTTTGTCCAAAGAGACTAACTTTGATCTCTTAATTGCCAAATCTAGCGGCCTTTTCTCAATCCTCATCCTTCCTAACCTTTCTGCAGACTTTAACACTGTTGATCACCCTCTTCTCTTTGATACTCTCATGTCTCTAAGTTTTCAGGACACTACCCTCTTTCCTTTGTGTCCGCTTCTCCATCCAACCATTCCTCATTCTTCTTTGCTGGATCTTCATAAAGGTCAGGTCCATTAACCTGTGGGTGTCACACAGGGATCTGTCCTCCACCCTAGGCTCTTCTCTCTATATACTATTTCACTAGGTGATGTCATGAATTTCCATGGATTCAACTATCATCTCTATGTTTATGATTTTCAGATCTACTTATCCAGCCCTAACTTCCAGTTCTTATTGACTTCCAATTCTGAATCTCCAAATTACCTATCAGATACCTCAAACTAGATGTCCTATAGAAATGTTAAGCAGCTAGGTGATGCAGTGGATAAAGTGAAGGACCTGGAGTCAGGAAATCCTGAGTTCAAATCTGGCCTCAGATGCTTAGTAGCTATGTGGCCCTGGGCAAGTCACTTAACCCTGTTTGCCTCAGTTTCCTCATCTATAAAATGAGCTGGAGAAGGAAATGGCCAAAAAAACTCCAAATGAGGTCACAAAGAGTCCAACATGACTGAAACAGATTAGACATTTTAAGTTCAAAATGTCAAAAACTGAATTAATTCTCTTTCCCCTCCAAATCTCCCCTTTCCCAAACTTTTCTATTTCTGATAAGGAGATCACTATTCTCCCAGTCCCCCAGACTCACAATCTAGGTATCATCCTCAACTCCTTTCTCTCTGTAACCTCCCATATCTGGTTGACAAGGCTTGTTGATTTTACCTTTAAAATCTCCCCACTATACCCCCTTTTCTCCTAACACTGCCATCACCCTGGTGTAGACCTTTATCTCATGCCTAGACTACTGTAATAGGCTTCTGGTTGGTCTGCTTACAAGAAGTCTCTCTTCACCCTGGTCCTCCCTCCATTCAGCTGCCCAGGTGATTACATCCATCCTACCAGATTCCAGGCCTCCTGCACCTTATATCAGTGATGTATTCTTTCATCTATTCTTTCCTCCCGTTGCTGTTCCACAAACATGGCTTTCCATCACCCCAATGTGGGCATTTTCATTGACTGTCCCCAATGTATGGACTGCTCTCTTTCCTCATCCCCACCTCCTGGTTTCCCTGACTTCTTTCAAGTCCCAGCTAAAATCCTACTTTTTATAGGAAGTCTTTCCCAATTTCTCTTACTTCTAGTGTCTCACCTCTGTTGATTTTTTCCTATATATCCTGTATATAGCTTATCTGTATATAGTTGTTCATACAATCTAATAGCATTAGATTGCAAAGCTCCAAAAGGGCAGGAACTATCTTTTGCCTTGTCTTGATTCCCTAGCCTCAGCACACTGCCTACCGCATTTTTTGTTGTTGTTGTTCAAGGTTTCAATTGTGTCCAACTCTTTGTGACCCCACTTGGGGTTTTCTTGCCAAAAATACTAGAATGTTTTGCCATTTCTTTCAACTCATTTTACAGATGAAAAAATTGAGGCAAAGGAGGTTAAGTGGTTTTTCCTGGCTTATACAGGTAGTATCTGAGGCCAGCCTTGAACCCAGGAAGATGAGTCTTCCTGACTCCAGACCTGGCACTCCATCCACTGTACCACCTAGCTGCAGTGCTTAACACATTTTAATTGACTGAAAAGATCCCTCACCTCCATTTACTTGGCTGTAGACATTTTTCCAATTGGGTGATCCAAAGTCATGATGACTACCTATCAGGAGACTTAGAAATCCCAATCCAAAAGTACCATTTAACTGAGGAAGAAAAATCCTCCATTCTGTAGAGAAATTTGCCAGAGACAAATATATTAAATAAGTATATTCTAAGTGTCTTTGCTTAAAAAGAGAGAAAATACAAAGGGACAAGGATTAGTCTTGCCTTTGAAAATCTCTCTCCCCAATCCATTTTCTCGTTATAATTTACAGGGTTCAAGTACAAATCCCAAAGGGGACGGGAGAGACAAAGTCTAGGCATTTTAATTTCACCAAATTGGACAATAGTTGCTTAACTTTTGTTATACTATGGAGAATCTTTTTTTTTAAATCTCTTTAATCAATCCTTCTAAGAATTCTCCTTTCTACCTAATCAAAGCTGAACTTTGAAATATTTCTATTAAGTGAATTAATCAAAGACTTCTTTCTTCTCTTAGTCTAAATGTTACCCTAATCACTTTAGGGAAGAGTCCTTTCTGAGCTAATCAGAACTATCCCTCTAGAAACTGGGTAGGTCCCTGATAAGAATTAATTTAAAATATTTCAGTCCCAGTCATTGGTTCCCCATTGATAATTAAAGAAAGATTTATAAGGGTTTCCAATTCATTTTAGACCAAGGACTTCAGACTAAAGAACCACCCTAATCTTATTTTGTAATATGTGACCTAAAGAGGGTATATGCAGGGGGCATGCAGGATGTTTCAATATCTCCATTTACAGAGTACTTTAAGATCCTATTTATAGGCCAGTACTGCAGCTGTCCTGATGCCTTACTCAAAGTTTACTTGCTCAGGCCTGTCTGGCAGTGTCATGGTAGAAGCTCATGGCTAAATCTTTATGCCACTCACCTGAGTCTCTAACTAGATGACAGAAGAAAACTGCTTCCTACCTAAGTTTGTCATAGCGTGTAGGGCGTTATAGTACAGTGGCATAGTGGCAGTCTACTAAACCCATATTACCCTTGTGGCAGGACCGTCATAGTGCCAGTCCAAGGCTCTCTTATCAGCAGAGTGGGTTCCCGGTTTTCCTTATATTCCTTTTGCTGACAATACAGATTTTCTAGGGTCATTAGCAATAGAAGTGGCCCATAGCATGGCAGCAACAGAAAGCCTAGTTCCTGTCTTAGGCTACCCTGAGAAGTGGGTTTCCCCTCTTATTGACAACTCCCTTCCCCATTCCCCTTCAAAGTATGGGGAGCCATGTTCAACATCAGCTATAATAAATGTTTTGGGTCAGGTCTGACAGGTTGGTCTCATGGTTCAGGCTCAGGATTATAAATTTGTAAATCATATAATATTTAACAAAAAGGTTACTCAACAAAAGCATAGAATAGCTATTCAGCAAAGATACCATATTGGTTCAGTGGGCTACATCTTCTCTCACTTCTATAGAGAAGTATGGTGTGAATTCTATCAAGTGGTGTGAATTCTATCAAGCCTGCAGAGGCCCCAATTAATAACTAGGCTTTTATACCTTGGGCAACCAGGAAGCCATGGCAACAAAGGTTAGTAACCAGACCAATTCAATCTTGAGGATTTCCACTGACTTTTTTTTTTTTTTTTTTGGTGAGGCAATTGGGGTTAAGTGACTTGCCCAGGGTCACACAGCTAGTAAGTGTTAAGTGTCTGAGGCTGGATTTGAACTCAGGTACTCCTGACTCCAGGGCCAGTGCTCTATCCACTGCGCCATCTAGCTGCCCCTCCACTGACTTTTAAAGAAAAGGCTAGCCTATTTGGCAGGGACTTTCTCACTTTATTATTGGCAGCTGGGTGCTACATTAGATACAGCACTGGACCTGGAGTCAAGAATATCTAATGAGTTCAAATCATAGATACTATATAAGCTATATAGATACTTATAAGCTATGTGACCCTGGATAAATCACATCTCCCAGGGTTGTTGTGAAGACAAAATGAGATAACACCTGTAAAGCACCATGCAAACCTTCATGTGCTATATAAATGCTGGCTATTATTAGTTAGGAATAATAGCCATTGCCACAGCAGCAGAACTAGTAATAGATACTGCTTCTACTATGGTTGATTTAATTATTTTCTCAAAGGGCTTGTAAGGGAGAAATAAATAACTTAACATTGGTTTAAGTAAATGTTAGGACTTATTAAGTGTCCTTTTAAGGGGTCAACAGATTTTTGAGAGGGCATATCTCCAAATTATAATGGAAGTTGAAGGTAAAATGATTTAATAAACAAATATTTACACATGACTTTTCAAAAACTCTACTGAATAAAGCAACATCAAGAAAATTCAACTTAAAAACTGATAAAATGGGGGTATGATTACTCATATTACAAAAGAATGTAGTAGAAAGAACCCTGGATCTTGAATAAGACCACCCAGGTTTGAATAGTAGCTCTGCTACTTACTAACTGAATGACCTCAAAAAGTCAAATTTCCCTGGTACTGTTTCCTCCTCTGTCAAATAAGGAGAGTTGGTCTAGGTGACCTCCAAGGCTCCTTCCAGTTCTACTAATTCACATCATGATTTCCTAAATGGCAGATCGCCAAATACATTTAATTGTACTTAATATATAAGCTAGAGGTCAGAAAAGGTTACAGTGGTAGGACCCACTGCCAAATGAAGATCGATATGAACTGAATATTTAACAAAATCTTTATTGTTAGAAATATTCATCATTATATTCTCCTAGTCAAAACTAAATTTGGGGTTAGGATAGAAACACAAAGACAAATGAATGTTTCACATGGAATACTTCTGCCTAATCTTAATTCAAATGTGTTCCATCAAATCTATCCTGCAGTTCTTTACATGTGAAGCATCATAACCACTTAGCAATCTCATCATGAGATATTAATGTTACTGATTATTTACATATAGGTTATAATTATAGCAATTAAATGAGAAAACTAAAAATGATGACTAGCTTTTTATTATGGTTGGCTACTGATGCAGAGTTACTAAAGGAATTCACATCAATGTAAAAATACAATTTTCCCTCTATTGTTGATTTTATAATTATTTAAACAAGTTGAGATTAAACTATATTTCAAGATTCGTAAAAGTAAAAATATTTCTCATGTGTCCTTCTGGACTGCTATATGGACAATGTTGGCAATATTTGGCTTTTTAAATCAAAGAATCCCTTAAATTTTTAATGAAACAGCAAAGAGGCAGGCTAAAATTCAATCAATTATGGCTACTTGCTGGCACAATAAGACTTCCCCTTCTTAAAGTATATCTTAATTTAACAGCTTCTGCTAAAGTGGCCTTCATCTTGCCTCAGGCAGATCAGATTTCCTTTCACTATAATGTCATCACAATAGTCAAAAGGGGTAATTTTTCAGCTTAACTGAAACATCTCATTCACTCTGATACAAAGCCTAGATTGTTAGAGTCCCGTGAAGCAAAATTTAAACTATAATTTCTTAGCCCACCATAGCGACCACAATTAGTGGTCAACTGATCACTTCTATATTGAATAGTTCCCTCTACCTAAGACACCACCTAAATGAAATAGGATCTTTCAAATAATATAAACTATGAAAATTATAAACATTCTAGAGTTCCATTAGAATGTGAGCTCCTTGAGAGTAAGGACTTCTGTGATTACCACAGTGCCTGGCACATAATAAATGTTTAATAAATGTTTCATGTTGATGATGATGGCAATAACTAAGAGGAAAAGAAAGAAGAGGAGGAAGAAAGTGGGGGGGGGGGAGGAAAGAGCCAACAATTTCAGTAATTCAGTACAAGGATGACCAGTATGGGGAGCAATTCTTGGAATCCAAAGTGTTAACTTCAAGAAAATAAGACCAGAAGAGAACAGGCAAGTATCATAATTCTAGTCAATGGTTAGAGATCAGCAGGTCAGCACTATTAAGACAAGTTGAACAATGATCCTATAGAAGCTATTTGCTATTTGTCTTATATTATATTGCCTGCTATATGAGTGGCCCTAGCACCAAAGGTGATCACTGTAGTCAAAGGTAAGTCAGTTAAGCCATGTCTTATTACTGGGGTTCATCACATAGTACTTAGCATCCTTAACTATTCCCTGGAGGTGGGTCCAGGGGATAAGGTTAAGCATTTTCAGTTATTGGTTGAGGCCTCAGGGAAAACAGGTGCCAGTAGGGATATACATAGGGAAACAAGGGGATATTTTGTCCCAATATTCAACAAACTGTCACATCCCTATTTAGAGCTAAAGGCTATAGGAAGAATGACAATAAATAAATGAAAGAGGGTCTCCAAAAGCCACAGCAGTAGTCATATATAGTACCTGCCAATACTTTCTTAAAACTTTAGACCCAATGCTTTAATAATAGCAACCAACATAGGACTGTTTGTCTGGTTCTAAGTGGAAAAGTACATCTTGAAAAGTTACTGATGCAATGACCAACAGCAATAAAATGATTATTACCTACTCTACCTGGAATTTCCAACTTATTATATGTCATAATAAAAATACTACTACATATACTAATTATCTATACATTTATAGGATTGAATAATAATAATAACTGTAAAGAATTAATTGTGATTTAAGGTTTTTATGACCCCATCTTTTGGCTAGAATTAAAAAAAACCCTGGTTTGCGCACTGGCCTGGGGCTCAGGCGCAATGGGGCAGTGCTCCACCCACTGGTTGTAGTCGTCACCATGGCACTGGCACCTCATGTCATCATCACTCCCCGATGCCTACATGGGCCTGGCACAATTATAATGATTGGAAGCCCAGTGAGGGCAGTCATGTGACTGTCAGTCAGGGCTGCCAGCCAATTAGCTTGGGGCTGTGTGTAGACAGCCTGGGGTCTGCTGGAAAGGAGAAGGGAGGAGTTTCACCATTACGGCGTGGAGCTGGAAAAAGGCAGGACATGGCCATGTGTTCTGCTGAGCCCTGGGCAGTGGCATGATTCAGATTGTATTGTTTCCCTTCCCCCATTCTTTTTTTTTTCCTTTCCCTTAATTCTACTGATCTTGCTTGTGTTTTTAAGTTCGTTCTTGTTAATAAGCCCTGTTCTGTTTTTGAGGGAGGCTGTTGGTCTCTTTCCTTGCCCCAATATTGCAGCGAGCCACCTACATAACACTCCCCAATTGGAATCTGGCCCCTACATAACAAAGACTTGGACTTTATGAATCAGAGAAACTCACCTCTCCTAGAGAATCTTTTACAACAGGGAAGAATGACAGGAAACTAATTTTACACCTAATTTTTCAAAATGTATTCTGGGCACTTAAGATTGAATTTTCTTTTTAAACAACATTGAAGAATCCTTATGGTAACCAGATTTAGGGACATTAATCCAGAGCATCTAATTTTTTACAAATTCAAATTAAGTCATAGGAAATCTGTCATCAATTACATTTAACATCAAAAATATTGTAGCGTATTAGTACAGCCTAAACCCCATTTTAATAACAAGTCCTAATGATGAGACTATTCCTCTATCCTAGGCACAAACCCATGCTAACATTGCTTTGCTAAAAGTCTTATTAGAAGTGAAAATTCTATAACAACAGGATTTTTATCTTAAGTCCCCATCCATTTAATTAGCAATCTATTTAATAAATCCATTGTCCTGCTGAGATAGTGCATCTAGTATTACAATTTTAATATCTAAACAATGTTAACTAGAGGTTTAGTTCAGTCAAGCAATCAGTCAACAAGCATTTATTAAGGTGTTGAACAATACCAACAGTACCAAACACTGTACTTAGTGCTGGGGATAGAGTGAAAAACAAAAACAAAAAAGCCACTATGTGCCAGGGATAATACTTAGCACTGGGGACATTAAAAACACTTATTTTTTTTAATGTTTAAGGCAGCTCTCAAGGTTTACATTCAAATAGAATGTGTAAAATATCAAGATGCATATAAAATACATAAATGAGAGGTAATCTAAAAAGGGAAGGTACTAGCAGCTATAGGAATGAAGAAAGCTCTTTTTCCTGCTAAATGTCAGATTTGAGCTGAGTCTTGATGGAGAGGAACATGATGGGGTAGAACATTCTAGGACAGACAGACATCCAGCCTTAAAGCACAGAGACAGGAAATGATGTGTCCTATTTGAGAAACAACAAACCACTGTAGCTGTATTTTAAGAGAATGTAGAGGAAAGTCAGGTGTCAAGAGACTAGAAAGGTAGGGAGGTAGCAGATTATTAATAGCTTTAATTGCCAAATGGATGACTTTATATTTGATACTAGAGGAGGTGACATAGTCTACGATTTAGAAAAATCACCTTGGCAGCTAAGTGAGGCAGCCATCCTTAAGACTTTAATTGGCTCTGGGGCTAAACACTCCAGCTGCCCAAGTACAAACTGGCATGGGGAATTCTAGTTACTCTGATACTTGGCTGGTGAATCCACCACAGGCAGGGAAGGACCTGCACCACTAAATCAACTCTAAGTGGCCTCGATGCATATCCCTGTTGACTATCCTTGTATCTTCCTCCATTTCTTTTAACATTTTCATCCCCTTTCTCTTTTAAGTCAGTACTTTGTCATTAGTTTTGCTCATACTACTTGGATGCCAGTCTATTCCCACAGAGGCTCTCCTCTCCTCTTTCCATCCTATCTGCCTACCCTGACCCAAGTTATTTTAATTTTTTTAAGTTATGGATTTCTCTTTTACTTAGTTAAATATCTTTGGATCGCAAAAGGAAGCAGAGAAATATCACACCCTGTTAAACTGGACATCAATGTCAATGCCAATACCAGTGGTTACAAGGAATACAAAAATAAGGCTCCACATAATGGTTCTATTGGGGGGGGGGAGAGATACCTTTGTATGCAGGGACACAGAAGCCAGGAATGATGGCCTAGCTCCCAAGGCCCTTTGGCTCTAACTGGGCCAATGAATGAAAAAGGACTTAGGCACTTACTGGGGGCTAAGCAACAAAGATAAGTGAGTAGAACGAAAGGAGCTTATCTTTCAATATGGGAAGACAACACATATGGGAATGGTGTCCAAGGGAAGGACTACTTGATTAGTAATAGGGATGGCAAGATGATTCACAGGAAAGTCATTAATGTGCTTTTTCCCAAGAACAACAGTAGTATAGTAGAACTGATTTGATTATTGAGCCCAGATCAAGATGAAGAAAGGGGGAGATGGACTCTGGAAAGGATGTGAAGCGTGGTCTGGTCTGGTGGTGTCTGGGGCTCAGATGGAATAGGCTAGCTGAGTTTGAATTTACTCATTTGCCAACCATGACACTATGACAACTTGGCTCCAAGGCACTGGAACATTTTTAGAAGACCAGAAGCCTGGGTTATGAGACCTGGCTGCTATTATGACTTTTCCCAAAGCCCAGCTCCCAAGTAATGGTGCTTCCCAAGGGTGTATTAGGGATAAATTAGTCCTACTTCCTTATCTAACTTACTGGCAAGTTCTCTGCTCCACTGCTCACATGACTGGGTAATAAGCAGCCAGTCATCATGGGTATGGGGCAGGGCTGCCTTCCTACCCGGATCTGACCCCTCCCTTATCTTCCTTCCATCTGCTACCATGTCTAACTGTAAAGCAGAAAACTGAGTAAATTCTAAATTCAGCTTCCTCACAGGGTTGCTGTTTTCTTATGTCGCAAAAGGTCTGGTCTCTCTCAGTGCCCAACTTTCCTTATTCTCCAGATTTTATCTCCTCTCCAAATACCTGCCAGGTCCCCCAAGCAAAGACCACCTCTCTCTTTTTACTTCTAGGGGACACCCTGTTTTCCAGAGCTAAAACCCAGCAAGCAAACTGTGCCTTGAGCTTGGCATAATAATCCTTTGCGCTCACCCTCTGGATGAATTCAGCCACAGCAAAATCCCAGAACTGTTTCCACACCAGCCCCAGGTGGTCCCTGAGCTCAAACACCTGCAGGACCCACGTTCTGGTCATGAAGCCCTGTTGACTTGTCTCACTGCTGTTGTTACCCCTCACTGTCATGGCTACAGCTTGATGTGTAGCCACTGCTATGTGTATCAAGGTTTAGCCTCATTGTCTGGAGTCTCTTCCTAGAGGGGACCCTGGCACATGTGTCTAGGTTCCCTCCTCCAACAGAATAAAGAAAGCTTTTTGCTTAGGATCACTGTAAGCTCTTTGGTTTGATTTTATTTCTTAGAATTAACTGTGGTTGCGATGACCTATGTGAGACCTCTTTGGTATTTTCAGAATTAACAGTGGTTCCATAACCTCTGTGACTGGTCATTTGTTTTTAGACTTGACATACCCTTAATTTCTTTCTTGGGGCAATGAGGGTTAAGTGACTTGTCCAGGGTCACACAGCTAATAAGTATCAAGTGTCTGAGGCTGGATTTGAACTCTGGTCCTCCTGACTCCAGGGCCAGTGCTTTATCCACTGTGCCACCTAGCTGCCCCAATACCCTTAATTTCTAATATGTAGTTTCATGGTCCAGTCAGTTTAGACTCAGGGAAGATACAAATAAAGGCAAAAACAGGACCTCATTTCTCAAGGAGCATACGTTCCTATGGAAGGAGGTAACATATAAATATTTAAATGCAAGTTTATATACAGAGCAGATGGATGGAAAGTAATCTCAGAAGGAAGGAATTGGGAGGAAAGAACTGGTCAGAAAAGGCCTCCTTGGCTTTAAAGCCAATCTTGAAGAAAGTGAAGGAAGCTAAAAGACAGGGCAGGGGGAGTGTTCCAGGCATGGGGGAGGAGGGAAGATTGGGGGGGGGGGGGAGACAAGTTAGTGCAAATGCTCAGGGACCAGAGAAGGAATTTTGTGTTTTCAAGGAACTGAAAATAGAGTGAGAGGAAGGAAATAAAGTATTAAAAAAGACTGGAAAGACAGAAAGAGTCCAGGCTACAAAGGGCTTTAAATGCCAGAGGATTTTATATTTGATCCTAGAAGTAAGAGGAAGTCACTGGAATTTGCTGAGTAGGGAGTTAACACGGTCAGACCTGAAAAATCACTTTGGCAGCTGAGTGGAGAATGAATTTGAGTGGGGAGACAGATACTCGAGGTGGGGAGACTAATTAGAAGGCTATTGCAACAGTCTAACATGCATAAAGAATATACCGATTCTTTTTATACTGAAATTATAAATTACTAAATACATAGGAAGATCATTTTATCACCAGTAAAATCATAAATACTGCATTGTATTTGTGTTAAGATTTCTAAACCTTTTTTTCATCCTTTAAAAGAAGCACTAACTGCATTTGTAAATCAAATTCTAAGTCAAAAACACACTAAAATATATGAATTCCATATTAGACAACAAACCCCTCTTCCCAACTAATCGGCAGAATCCCAGAAGACCCAGGGACTGAGATAGTATATGAAACAACAGAAAGAACATTGGACTGAAATTTAAAATGCAAGTTCTATAAGGGCAGGGACAATTTAATTTCTGTCTTTGCATGTTTAATAAACATTGATGAATGAATCTGAGTTCCAAGGTTTCAATTCCAGTTCTAAAACACTGTATTTATGTGACTGTGGACAAGTTATAATATATGGGTGGGAGGTGAGAGATTGTCTCAATTTTTTCATCTGTAAAATGTGTAGGTTGTATTAGATGACCTCTAAATCACCTAGTTTTGAATAGATTTTATTTATTTATTTGCTTGTTTGTTTGTTTGTTTAGCGGGGCAATGAGGGTTAAATGACTTGCCCAGGGTCATGTAGCTAGTAAGTGTCAAGTGTCTGAGGCCAGATTTGAACTCAGGTCCTCCTGAATCCAGGGCCAGCGCTTTAACCACTGCGCCACCTAGCTGCCCCCAATTTTATTACAAAAGCTATTTGTATGCCTTTGTGTTCTAGGGGTTTTTTTATATGATGAGTGTTGGACCTTGACAAAGACTTTTTCTGCATCTATTGCTATGAACATGTGTCTTTGATGCATT
Organism: Dromiciops gliroides; assembly: GCF_019393635.1. Classification (NCBI taxonomy): domain Eukaryota; kingdom Metazoa; phylum Chordata; class Mammalia; order Microbiotheria; family Microbiotheriidae; genus Dromiciops; species Dromiciops gliroides. Next base: position 505,339,425 of record NC_057861.1, on the reverse strand, counting down.
TGTTTTTAAGATGATTATTTTAAACATTTTCCTAATGTTGAACCATACTTGCATCAGCAGTATAATTCCAACTTGATCATAGTAAATGATTTTTAAAAATTAACTACTATAATCTTTCCCAAGGATTTTATTTTTAAATTGTGAATCACTATTCATTAATGATATTGGTCCATTTTCTTCCTTTATCCTTCGTGTTGAGACCTTAGGACTATAGTTCTAATAAAATGTATTTCGTAATGCTTTCTCTTATTTTTGAGAACAATTTGTGTATTACAGATAATAAAAGAGGTCTTTTTTAAAAGTTTGATAGAATTCTCTTGTAAATACATCTAGACCAGAATTTTGTTTTCTTTAGTACCTCCTTTACGGCCTCTACTTAAGTGTTTTGTTAACTTTAATATTTTATCATTTTATACATAATTGTCTCATTGTTTTGAACTCTGTTATGTTGGCATATAACTATGTATATGAGGTTCTGAAGATTCTTTTTATTTCTTCTAAGTTGTGATTTTTGCTTGCTCTTTTGTTAATTTCATTTTCCTCCCTCTTATCAGTAAGTTGCCTAAATTTGTGATTTCATCTTGCTCTTATATTTTGTTAATTTTTTTTTCCTCCCTCTTTTTAATCAAGTTGACTAAAGATTTATCAATTCTATTGCTCTTTTTAAAGAACAGCTTTTAATTTTGTTCATCAGTTAAGGGAAGTCTTTTTGGTTTCCCATTTATTCTTCCTCTAACTTTTAAAATTTCTCCTTTTGTGATCTTTTTTGGGGTTTTTTGGTTAATTTTCTAATTTTTTCATTTGCAAATTCAGGTCATGAATCTTCTATTTTGTTCACATATGTTTTAAGCAAAAGTATTTCCTCTTGAGGACTGCTTTAGCTGTATCCCAGCAAATCTGGTCTATCATCTTGTCATTATTATTCTGTTTTTTGTTGTTATCTCTAGGTTCTGTTCTTTGACCCACTAATTATTCAGGATTTCATAAAGTCTCCATTTAGGTCTAATATCTTTTTTACTCCCTGTATTGATTACTATTTTAACTGCATTGTGATCTTATTAAAGATGTGTTTAGTATTTCTGCTTTTTTAATATTTATTTCTAATTTCTCTGTGCCTTCATATATGGTCTACTTTTATAAAGGCGTCGTGTGGCATTTAGGAATAGGTACATTCTATAATGTTCTCCTTGGGAAGATGCAATATTTTCTTTAGCTTTAAATTAATGCAAGTTTGTTCAGTTCCATATTTCCCTTTTGTTTATCTTTATCAGATTTGCCCAGCTATGAGAGAAGTATAGGGGTTTGACTAGGCCTGGGGATATCTATGTGGCAGGGAACAGGAAGAAAAGCCTGTTTACAGTTCTGTAACTGTCAGGGAAGGAAACAAAAGATAATATCATTGGATATAATGACAACAATGAGGCAATATAGCAAAAGATAGGGAATGCAGCCAAACCTGTCCTTAGAGGATAATTTATATCTCTAAGCACTTTCTTCCACCAAAGAGAGAAAGAATACAGCGACAAATTGACCATGCAACTCAAAAAACCCCAACAAAACAGAAAAAAACCCCAAAACCTAGAAAACCAACAAAATTTAAAACATCAAAAGTAAAATTCTGAAAGCAAGAAATTAATTAATGTGATATTTTAAAACATTGAACTAATAAAACTCAGAGCTTTTTCTTGCTGGGGAAAATAAAATATAGCATTAGCTAATTTGATTTTCTTTAAAAAGGAAAACCAAATCACCACTATCAAAAATGAAAAAGAATTCACAACAAATGAAAAAGCAATAAAGGATATTGAGAGAAACTATTTTGCCCATATGTCAATGAAGCTGACAATTTAAATGAAATGGGTGACTATTTACAAAATGGGTGACTATTTACAAAAATACAAAATACAAAATATTCAGATTAACAGAACAAGAAATAGACCATCTGAAAAATCCAATCCCAGAAAAGGCAACTGAACAAGCTATAAATGAACTCCCAAGAAATAACCTTGGAACTAGATGGATTTACAAGTTAATTCTATCAAACATTCAAAGAACAATTAATTCCAAAATGGTATAAACTGCTTGCAGAAATGGGAACAGAAGGGACCCTACCAAAATCCTTCTATGATCTATAGTCTTGAAAACTAAACCAGGAGGAAACATAATAAATAGACCAATATTTCTAATAAATATCAATGTGAAAATTTTAAATATTAGCAAAGAAACTGCAACATATCAAAAAGATTATACCCCACACTCAGTTTGTATTATACTAAGAATAAGGATTTGGTTCAATATTAGAAAAATTATAAACACATGAAAATACCCTAATAACAAGATTTGCTTTATCTACTTTGACCACTACCCCACTTCTATTTGCCTATCTTTGCCCCTAGTTTTATTTAATTTTTATTTAATTTTTCTTTTATCTACCTAGTTATCTATCTATTTCCTTCTTTTTTATTTTTCTCTCAGTTAAATGGTTAAAAACTTTCTGTCCTCAACTCCTCGCATACTTGTTTTGCTGTGCCTTTTTCTAAGAAGTTTTTCTTTGTTTTATTCCCTTTTACTAATTCTCTTCTCTTCCAGTCTATTCTGAAATGTACATCTATTGATTCATGAACTATAACCTTTTTTATTTCTTCTTTAATCTGTGTTTGTGTAAGTAAAAGCTTCAGAAATATAAGGTCTGAGTTCACTCTTAGTCATTTTCTATCATGTATAGATCCCGCCCCATAAACCATTTTTTCTTTTGTGCCTCACTCTTCTCTCAATTTGTGAGAAAAGTGATGCTGGATAGAAGCAGTATTAGATGGCATTACCCTGTGTCCCAAATCATGAGGCCTAATTCTACCACCTCCCCGACCAATAATCACTGACTTTCCCCAGGGTGATGCAATCTCAACTTTGGATCCATATTCTCTTTACCTACCATTATGAGTGAGAAATGCCATAGGAACTCAAACATTGCTGCTCCTGGCCCAGGATATTACCCCAAAAAGCACCAACTGTTCCCAGATTAAACCATTTCTGAAGTTCTACATCCCATTATAGCTACACATTTCTTCCCCAATGGTAGTCCTCTTCAGTGGGACCCCATCATTACTTTTGGGTTGAGATACATACTCCCATTCAGTCTCCTCCAGATTCACTGTCTTCCTTCTAACAACTCTCCTATTCTCCAATAGCCTCCTTCTTGCCAAGAGACTGAAGGAAACATCATCCCTACTGTTGATGGATTTGGTAGGGATGTATCCACCCATTATTCTCCATCTCCACCTCCTCTATTCCCATTTATGAATCTTCCTACTCCATAGTTCCATTACACAAAATAGCACAGATTCGCCTGGGCATGGGGTGAAGGAGAGTGGTTTGCAGGAGTTACTCCATGATGTTTCCATTTTACTTTCCCAACTTCATTTCTCCTGCTTCTTTAAATTCTACATCTCTATCCCATGAGTTCAAATCTAGGTTCAAGCACTAGCTATGTGACCTTGGAATTCTGTTTACCTCAGTTTCCTCAACTATAAAACAGAGATAATAACAGCACTTACCTAGCAGGGGTGTCAGGAGGAGCAAATAAAATATTTGTAAAGCACTTAGTAGGTACTTTATAAATTCTAATTCCCTTCCTTCCCTTAAGTGGTTTTTTTTTTTTTTAAGTGAGGCAATTGGGGTTAAGTGACTTGCCCACAGTCACAGAGCTAGTAAGTGTTAAGTGTCTGAGGCTGGATTTGAACTCAGGTCCTCCTGAATCCAGGGCCAGTGCTCTATCCACTGCACCACCTAGCTGCCCCCCCTTAAGTGTTTTTAATCCCTTTATTCTTTTATGTTACATATTAAGTTAGTCTTTCTCACCCTTTAAAGAGAAAAAAAGACCCTCTAAATCAGGACTTCTTAAATTTTTTCTACTTGCAACCCCTTTTCAAGTAAAAAATTTTTATGCAACTCCAGGTATGTAGGTATATAAAATAGGTATTTATACCCTCTTACTGTTGCCAGATTTTTCTCAGTTACGAGATCCCATATGGGGTCACAACCCTAAGTTGAAGAAGCTTTGCTCTAAACAAGTAGTGATTTATTTCATTACATATTCTTTCATAGTAATTATTTACCTTTTTCTTGTTTCTACCATTTGGGTATTTATAAGTCAAATATTCTGCTCAAATGTAAGGTTGTTTGGACAATGGAAAAAAGAAAGCCCCAAATGATTTTCTTTTGTCATTGATAAGCTTTAGGTTTGTAGGGTATATAGTTTGGGGTTGCAACTTGAGTTCCTTTGCTTTTCTGAATAAACTACTCTTTTTCTTTCTGTGGCTTCTTGTGGATGTGGAAAACTCTTGTTATACACATTTCCTTTCCTTTAAATTTGAAAGTCTCCTTGTCACTTGCAGAATTTGTTTTTTCAATGAAATTATTAAATTTAGCCACTTTGTGCCTTAGAGTTTGAAATATAAGTTCTTTTTTTCCTGGAGGTAATTTGTTGGATTCTCCCAATTGGTGTTTTCTTTCTTGTTTTCAGAAGTTCTGGGAAATTTCCTTCTATTATTTCTTGAATCCTGGGTTTTAGGTGCTTTGATTTATCACATTTTTCTGGGAGACCTCTAATTCTTAAGCTGCCTTTGCACATTCCATCTTTGATGTCAATTGCTTTGTTTTATTTAAATTTCATATTCTATTAATGTTGTCTTTTGCTTTTCTACTACCAGATTTTCCTCCACTTTAGTATTTTTGTGTTACAATTTTATAATGTTTTCTTCTTTAGAGAAATTCTCTATTATTGATTCAGGGCTTTTTTTTTTTTTTTTAGGCAATGGGGGTTAAGTGACTTGCCCAGGGTCACACAGCTAGTAAGTGTCAAGTGTCTGAGGCCGGATTTGAACTCAGGTACTCCTGAATCCAGGGCCGGTGCTTTAACCACTGCGTCATCTAGCTGCCCCCCCCCCCATTCAGGGCTTTTTAAAAAAAACATAATTGAGTTTTTAAATATCTACCTGAAAGCTCTTACATATATTTAACTTCTTTTTCAAACTATTCTGAAGTTTCTTCTTATTCCAAGTTCTCTTAGGAGGCCACAAGATTCTATATTTTATCAGACATTGGTTCATTATCTTTTGTCTTATAGTATTCATTAAGAGAGTTTTGTATAAGCCACAACAGATGTCAAAGAAAACCAAACAGTTCTTAAAAGAATTACCAACTATTAACAACCATATGAATGTTCCAAATCTGTAGTAATAAGCAAAATGCAAATTAACACAACTTTAAGGTTTCATCTCACAGCAAATTTTGTCTGGGCTTTACTGGAAGGTTGGAGTCCCCTGCCTTGAAATCTTTGCTTTTTCAACCCAAATTCTCTGTCACTCATTTTGCTAATTAGTACCACCATCAAAACTAGGTTACCAAATTGTTTCAACCTCCTGATTTGTTTGTTAGCCTGTATTCCTCCCCTAAAAACCCTAGGATTGGGGAGAAAGATAGGAAAGAGGGTGAAGGACTAGCCCCAGCTGGGTTTCACCTCCCTTTCCTTGAGGCCTAAAGTAGCCATGCATGCTGGCCCCCTGCCCTAATTCTCCTTTGACTCCCTTCTTTCCCTAGTTGGGGTAAACCAGCATATGCTGCTTTTTGTGGGATAGAGAGAGGGAGTATAGAGTCTTGCAGGCAATCCCTATAGCTTTGGAGGTTCATAATCTAAGGGAGAGCCCCAATCAGAAAGAAGCATGTTTGGGGGCAGCTAGGTGGCACAGTGGATAAAACGCAGGCCCTGGATTCAGGAGGACCTGATTTCAAGTCCAGCTTCAAACACTTGACACTTACTAGCTGTGTGACCCTGGGCAAGTCACTTAACCCTCACTGTCCCTTAAAAACAAACAGAAAGAAGCATGTTTTCATCCCATTGTCCCTTTCATACTTAGTTACATGTGGCTGGGAAGTGGGGGGTGGGGGAATTGAAGGGGTAGGGCAAATCGACTTTTGACAACGTATCTGCAGCAGGAGTTGTAAGGAAGAAGATGTGTTCCCTGAACAAGCCTTCAAGTAAACTTTGGTCTTGCATACATTGAACATTGGAAGGAGAGACATGCTGAGTAAACACTTTAAAGATTATAGGTATTAATTCATAAGGATTTCATCTCATCAGGGTTCTTTGTCCTGTGGATTCAACTGTTAAGACTCTACATTTCATGCATAAATCCTTTTTTTTTGGGTGGGTTAGAGTTAAAGGGGTCCAGAGAAAGTGACCAATGTTTATTTTCCTTGTTGCATTATCTCAGCTCCTCTTTGACATTTTCTATTACACACTTTGCAAAACGTCTCCACAATAAACTGAGTACACAAAAATTAATGCTACAGTTATAATAAAATTATAATACTATAATAAACAAATAACATGGGGCAGCTAGGTGGCGCAGTGGATAGAGCACTGGCCCTGGAGTCAGGAGTACCTGAATTCAAATCCAGCCTCAGACACTTAACACTTACTAGCTGTGTGACCCTGGGCAAGTCACTCAACCCCAACTGCCTCACTAAAATAAATAAATAAATAACAGAAATTAACAGTTTATAGGCGAAGATATCAAACACTTTGCACTATATACATATAATTCTACACTATCAGTCTTTTACTTCTCTATCAAAAGATGAGTAGCATGTTTCATTATTAGTTCTTTAAAATTGTGGTTGGTCACTGCACTTATTAGAGTTACTAATTCTTTCAAGTTCTTTATCTTTACCCTATTGGTGTTATTGTATAAATTGTTCTGGTTCTGTTTACTTCATTTTGTATAAGTTCATTCATGTCTTCCCAGGTTTCTCTGATACAATTCCCTCCATCATTTCTTAGAACACAACAAATATTCCATCACATTTATATACCATAACTTGTTCAGCCATTCCCTAATTTATGAGTGTGCTCTCAAATTACCATTCTTTGTCACTGCAAAAAGAGCTATAAATATTGTATTTCCTTTGATTTTGTTTTGCTTAGAACTAATCTCTTCCTTAATCTACCTTTCTTCTAATTCCTCTTTGTCCCCTTTCCTTGCTATTTCCCTATTGAGTGAAATTTTTTTTTTTTGCCTGTGTATGTATGTATTCTTTCCTTCTTTTATAAGTTCAGATGCAGTAAGGTTCAAGATTAAGCCCCTGCCCAGCAACCATTTCTGCTTGTTTCTATAGTTGTCTACTGTTGCATCCTGATTATGGGAGATAATTTTTTCCTAATGTAACGATTGGAATGACGCCACCTGCTGGAGACTTACTGTAGAAGAGTTCTGCCCATGAAGTGAAGGTCTTTGAGGGCAAGACCAGGAGTCTTTTCTTTGGTGTCAGGAAGTGATGCGGGCTAGTGGGAGGAGGAAGGAAGAGACTGGCGCTCAGTCTCGCTCTCTTTCCTTTGGACTCTGGTGGAGAGCGGAGCTAGAAATGTGCTCTCCCTTTAATAGATAGGAATCTAAGCCTTTCTCTTTCTCTTTACAAAATTCTTATTCTCCTTAATAAATGCTTAAAAACCTAACTCTTGCTAAAGCTTATAATTTATTGGCGACCACTCATTAGATATTTTAGACAGACTAGCTAGAATTTTAACCCTTAACAGATGGTAACCACGAAGAGGAAAGCTGAACCTCACTTCTGAGCTTTCGGTTGGGTAAGAAATTTCCCCTACCCTAACCCTTTAAATCCGAAGTACTGCTGAATTGCCCAGTGTTTTCCCTTTAAATTATTTCAAATGGACCTTTTAAACTCCTTAATTACCCTATTTTTGATTTTAGTCTGTTTAACCAGACAAATGGGGGATAAGATCATGTTAATGCTTTGTTTTTGTGGATTTTCTATTTTTCTTTTTATTTTTGTTAAAAGAGCCAGCAATTTACTCACACAAGGAAATATCTTTCCCTCTCCCAACCATGCTTTTTCAGAGAAACCTGAAGAGATTCCCGCAGCTTTTCCCAGTTCTAACACTAATTGTTGCTTTAATTTTGCATGCCTGGAGGTAATGACCCAACCTCTAGAAGCTTTTTATCCCCTAGGAGTGGGGGTAGGGCCTGAGTTCAAAATCAAGTCTGATTCAAATTGCGCTGGTCCCTCCCCTCCTCCCCAGACCCCACCCTCTACTCCTCCCATGGCCAAGCCCATTGCTTCCCCTGCCTGGGAAGTCCAGAGATCTGATGCGCATGCTCAGCTTTCTCTACCTACATTTTCAGCTTCAGGCTCTGCCCTTCTCCACCCTGGCTGTGCTTCTGAGACAACCTTAGAAAACCCTTTAAATTCCAGATATGCTCGTTTTGTTCATAATTTTGCTAACCTGCTTTTGTCTTTAATTAGTAATCTTATAAAGCATTTGTATGGTGAAAAGACTGACAGACAATATAGAGGGGTTAAAGAAGAAAAACTTAAGCTGAATAAGAATGACAATCATCACCATAGTTCAAGACTCCGCTTCTTTTGCCATGGAAGGGTATATATTTTACAGAAATGTAAAAGTAAGCAGCAAGGTATTGATATGAGTATTGGGGATTTTAGATATCGGAATCAAAAGTGTTCTAACTTCACTCAGATTATTAATGTCAGTTCAGAGGTTACATAGATTTCTATGCTATTACATATACATTTTGAAATTAATGGTATGGGTTTATTTTCATAGAGATTTTCATGCTTTTGAGATTGTATTTTATACTTAGTTTTTAAAACAAGGAGAATATTTGTAAAAGCTTTTTATAGTCATGTGATCAAGTTTATATTTTATAATACTCTCATTAATATTAAGTTCATATTCATTTAGATTTCCCTAGTTTGAATTTCATTGTCTTTTATTGTTCCGTGTGTATTTTTTTCTATTTATTCATCTCTCTAATTTTGAAACATTGCAAGATGGTTTTGATTTCATAATACAATGTTAATTCTAGGAGTATTGTGCTCCCATATTCTGAGTTGTTTGTTTTTGTTATTTTTTCTCAATTGATTATTTGATCAAACTCTTTGAAGCATTTCCCTGGCAAATTGGTTGCCATGGCAAGTATAAAGAAGTATTATTTTTGATAAGCATATTCCAAAAAAAAAAAAAAAAGAGGGGAACATTTGTAAAAGTTTTCTTTTTAAAAAAAAAAAGTTTTCTTTGAGATTGTGTTGTGCTTTAACTTGTATTTAAATGTTTCAATTTTTCACAAAAGTAATTGTATGCTAAGTAAAAAAAAAGATATTATTTGAAATTGTTGCATAATTATATATTGTGTTCTGAGTCAAGATGTGTTCACATTTTTTTGCAATCATTTATTATCCTCAATTTTTAAATCCATATGAGACTTGGATTATGGGAACTTATCATTTAAGACATTAATTGCCTTTATTCTGAGTTATCAGATGCCAGTTGGCCAAGATGCCATCCAATCACAAGAGGAATACATGCAAGAGCAGACACTGAACTGTCACATGAGGGGAGACATGCATGAAGTCAAGGTATGGCCGAGAGAACGGCTTTTGACAAATGTTGAGGTTGGATTCTCTTGGTTTAATATTTTATTTTATTTTTCCCCACAATATTGTACAGATGGCTGGAAGTATTCATCCCACCCATCTCACTTCTACACCTGGCTTCTATGCTCCCTCCTATATGCCTGATGCCATGGACATCTTAATCCCATGGATCTGATTAAGTCTGACTCAGTTTCCTCCAATATGTTCGGTGGCATGGACGTATATTCCATCCACCTATTTTAAGCCTGGCATACTGTATGGGCAGTACATATTGCTCAAGTGTGGGAATGCTCATATCCCATCATTTCTCTGTTCTTTTATGGTAACCCCCATAATTATCTCAGGTGTCATGATAAATAACAGTGTTGAATTTGGCCTTGACATCTGTTACTAATTATATTAGATTTTAAATTTCTCATAATGGCATGAGGATAATTAGGCAGATGATGCAAAAAGTGATAAAACAAAGATAAAAATTATTTTTATTAATTAATATTGCAGCAATTGTCTTCTCAATTACCCTCCATAAGGGGGGACTATAGTAATATTATAATTTTAAAGAATGGTTCAATTTTTGTTTTATTATATGTTTCATGTGTAACAACTAAGATTCTGAATTCCCTTAGACATGTTTTTGAGAACTTTCATTGTTTGATTTGATTATTGACAAAGCTATTTTAAAGTTGTGTTAAGCTCAATGTTGTAGGAAATTTTCCTGGCTGATTACCAGCATCCACACATCAACCCCTGAAAAGACTTCCATTCCACGACTACACCTAGAGGACATCTGAGAAAAGACTTTCAGAGACTTTAAATGAACAGTTTTGATTTGTTGTTTTTGTTGTTTTTTTCTCTTTCTGTTATAATATACACCATCTGTAACATGTATTCTCTGCAGAGGCCCTCCCTTTGCAAGACCTATGTCAAAGCGTTGGTTCATGAGGACAAAAAAAAAATCGCCCCTCTGGACAAAACTTTCCTCTCTTCCTTTTCTATATTGTTGTTCACATATTATTAGTTAGCAATAGTTATTATATTCTTATTACTGTTCCGTCAAGGAAACATTTTGTTTCTTGAGGAACAACAGGGGGGACTGTAACGATTGGAATGACGCCACCTGCTGGAGACTTACTGTAGAAGAGTTCTGCCCATGAAGCGAAGGTCTTTGAGGGCAAGACCAGGAGTCTTTTCTTTGGTGTCAGGAAGTGACGCGGGCTAGTGGGAGGAGGAAGGAAGAGACTGGTGCTCAGTCTCACTCTCTTTCCTTTGGACTCTGGTGGAGAGCGGAGCTAGAAATGTGCTCTCCCTTTAATAGATAGGAATCTAGGCCTTTCTCTCTCTCTTTACAAAATTCTTATTCTCCTTAATAAATGCTTAAAAACCTAACTCTTGCTAAAGCTTATAATTTATTGGCGACCATTCATTAGATATTTTAGACAGACTAGCTAGAATTTTAGCCCTTAACACTAACATTCCTTCTGTTTCCCACCTCCTCTTTCCATTCCTTTTTTTAAAGATCATCAAAACATAAAAGAACTACTCCCAAGACTTCTGTCTAATTAAACTTGCTGTACTGTTAGAGGTACAAGTTTCACCTTGACCACAATAGGGGAAGAGCTCCCTGACACTGAGGTGTAGGCATTGGACCCAAGTCTTATTCTTAGCTGTGGTCAGTGGTTCACGGATCTAAAAGGCACAATAGGGAAGGAATTTCCTATCACTAAAGCACAAGGTTCAGTGAACCAGCCTCTCTTTCTCCAAGGAAAATGGAGGGTGGGGGCAGCTAGGTGGCGCAGTGGATAGAGCAATGGCCCTGGAATCAGGAATACCTGAGTTCAAATCCGGCCTCAGACACTTAACACTTACTAGCTGTGTGACCCTGGGCAAGTCACTTAACCCCAATTGCCTCACTTAAAAAAAAAAAGAAAAGAAAAGAAAACAGAGGGTGGCATAGGCCTGCCTGACCCATTCCATCCCCAGAGGTATGGCTGCCAGGAAACTTAATCTCAACTTTGGTCAGAAGCTCATGAGTTAAGGAAAAGAACCAGTGGTCCAGGCTCAGCTGGTTTAGTTAGATTCTGACAGGACAGAACAATTCCAAGATTCATTATAGGAGGCTTTATTTAAGACAGGCACACTGACACTTACCAATACCAGAGGTCAGTGATGGACGAAAACATGGTCCAAAGGCCAGTGGCACAAGCAGTAAAACCTACAAGAAATAGGGATGGGAAGATAAAAGAAATGGGGGAGGTGGGGTCTCACTCAGTGAATTAGGTGATCTCTGTGAAATGGAAAAGCTGATCCCGTTGGCTTCAGTCAATGGTAGGATACAATCAAAGCTGTCAAAAGACTGGCAACGATTGCTCCAATAACTAAGAATTTGAGTGGGCTTTTTGTAGGGTTCAAGGACATTTCCCCATCCCCACTGACATGAGGAGGGCTCACCTCCAGGTGCAGGGTAAAGCACTATCCAATGTTCTGACTTTGGCTATCTTGATGATGATGGCTTCTTGTCAAGAAAGAGACTAGGAGACAGTCACTTATCAGGATACGCAGTCACGGAAGATCAAACCAGCTAATAAGTTTCCATAGCAAATTAAAACTATGTCACAAGTCAGAGCTACAAGATGAACTCCAAGTCATAAAGCAGAATCTAGGAAACATCAAAGGATCACACAGAAATGCATATTTCCACCACACTCCCTTTTTTATGAACCCTGATGATGATAGCCTTGGGGAGGGGGGGGGGTGTTATCCTATCAAATGTAAGTAGCTCATCCTAGCTTAGTCCTTTATTATTATTCATTCCTGTTTACCTTTTATGTTTCTCTTAAAGGATATGCTTGAACTTCATAGTTTCTACACAGTTCTAGACTTCATTAGGAATACTTGGGGGCAGGGAGGGGAGGAAAGAATGCTTGGAAATTTCTCTATTTAATTAAAGGTCTATCCCCTCTCCCCCCCATAGGATTATATTCAGTTTTGCCTGGTTAGTTATTCTTGGCTGTAATTCTATATCCTTTGCCTCCTGGAATATCGTATTCCAAATCCTCTGCTCCTTTACTGATCCTGACTATGGCTCCTCTATACATGAATTCTTTCTGGTTGCTTGCAATATTTTTCCTTTGACCTTGAAGTTTTGGATTTTGATTAATGTTCCTGTGAGTCTTCACTTGGGGGTTTCTTTCTGGAGGTAACCAGTGGGTTTTTTCTATTTTTACTTTGTCCTTTGCTTCTAAGCTATCTGGTCAATTTTAAGATTTCTTGAAATATAATATAATAAGGTCTTGATTTAGTCAAGGCATTCACACAGTCTGGTGACCCTTAAATTTTTTTCTCCTCAATGCTCAGTAATTTTTGCTATGATACATCCTACATTTTTCTATATATTTTTCAGTCTTTTGACTCTTTTGATATTTCTTGTCTTGTAGGCTCATTGGCTTCTCTTTGTTTCATTCTAATTTTCAAAGAGATTACAGCTTGGTGCACCAAGCTGTTGATTTCCTTTCCAATTCTTTCCCCATAGCTCTCATTTCTTTTCTAATATTTTACTCAGCACTCTCCTTTCATTGACAAAAACATTTTTTAACTCCTTTTGCATCTTTTCTAGGAATCCTAGTTGAATTTGTGCCCAAGCTATGTTTTCCTTTGCAACTTTGCTTGTTACTCTTTTGAAGTCATTCTCTTCTTCTGGGTTTGTGTCATAAGCTTGTTTGCCAACAATAAAAGCTTTTTATGGTAGGATTCTTTTTTTGTTTGCTCATTCTTCCTGCCATTAGACTTGATAATAGGATCAGGCTCTGAACACTTTTGGAGAGGAGGTATGGGCTGATCATGCTGCTGCTTTCTTGGGGTATTGAGCTTCATGTTGTTCCAAGATCTCTGGAACAGCTCAGACTGGAGACCTGCAACAAGCTTTCAGGGCTCTCAAAGTCATCTGATTCAGGACAAAGTCTGATCAGTGCCCACCTGTTCTGAGCTCTGCAAGTTCCTGACCTGGGTATGGTTCTGAGCAACCATAGATTGGTGCTGGACTCAGTCACTACAACTACCACTGCAGGTTCCCTTTTGGTCTGATATTCCTACTCTGGTTGTTCCTTCAGGCTTCCCAGGCCTGGTGCTAGAACCGAGACCCTACTGTGATCCTGTGATCTGAGCCCCCTTACTACCACTTGCTTCTGATCCTGCTCCTCTCTCAATTGTCCTAAGATGATACCCATAGGAGAGAGGGGGACAGTTTGAAGGGTCCCATCCTCAGTCCACCCTGGATTCATGACCCAGCATTGGATTTGCAACAAAGCTGCTAGTTGGCACATGTCCCCTGTGAGGTGCCCCATGGTTCTGAAGGCTACCCAGTATGGGTCTGGGATATCCACTTGTCTTGGTGCACAGCTTCTCCTTGAACTGCAATGCTCCATGTGGGGAATGCTACTGAACAGACCCTGTCCCCAGTGTCTTTGTCTCCCTATGCTGACCAAGGCTGAGAAAATGACTTTTTCTTGTATTTCGATTCAATCTAATACATTTTCTAGATTTGTTTGGAGGAGTCTTGCTTCCCTACCACCTTGGCTCTACCCTGCTAAAATTAAGTTTAGTCAGATAAATTTAAAATATCCTTTATGAGATTCAACAAAAAAAAAATGTTATGATAACAAAAAATGTTTTAAAATGTTTATGGCTGCATACCCTATTGAAATTAGCTATGGCAAAGAATATACCTTATATGATGAAATAATGAGATTTAGCAGATACTCAAAGACCCACCTGGAGATTAATCTAGACTGACTGAATCAAGTGAGAGTGATTAGCTGCTGATTAGCCTACTTCAAGTTAACTGGATTGTAATCACACCTTCAGAACACCTTCAGAACCAATGGATTTGGATGATGCCAACCAATCAGCTTGAAGCAGTGTGTAAGGACCGCCTCTGTTCCAGACCTATAAAAAGCTTCCACAATCAGTTTGCTGGAGAGAGTTCCTGATTAAAGCAGGCTCATGGAGGAGGACTTCAGGAAGAACCCAACCAGGCTGGAACTCTAGGCTAGATAGGACTATTTTTTTCTTCTGAACTCCTTGTGAATACCTCTATGCTTTAATAAATGTTTAATGCCCAAAGACTGGTGCCGAAGCTTCTAATTTAAGGCGACCACAATTTAGATTTTAAACATCACACTTACCATGCTTATATTTGCTAATTACATGAGAAAAGCACACAAGAGTCCTTGGAATACTATCAGAAAACTTGGTTCAACAACGCTCTGGTGAATGAATGAATGAATGAATGAAAAAGTATTTAATAAGCACTCACTATCTTCTAAGCACTGTGCTAAGGACTGAGATATAAACAGGAAAAAAAAAAAAGAGACAGTCGGGGGCAGCTAGGTGGCACAGTGGATAAAGCACCGGCACTGGATTCAGGAGGACCTGAGTTCAAATCTGGCCTCGGACACTTGACACTTACTAGCTTGTGTGACCCTGGGCAAGTTACTTAACCCCCATTGCCCCACCAAAAAAAAAAAAAAAGAGACAGTCACTGCTACCAAGAAACTCAATCTAATTTTAGAAAACAGCACAGAACAGAGGGCAGATGAAAAGGCCCAAGATTCCTAAAAATGCAGGGACAATACAGATGAAAGACCCAATCATCAACAGAATGAAGCAAGCAGATCAAATGACAGTGCCCAAGCTCCAGAAGGCATAGCAGCAGATAAGGTGGTAAGGCCTGCAAGATCTTAGGACTCAGTGGTAGGGTAGTTGCTAAGGTGTGGAAGTTTTCTATCTCACCAGAAGATCTGTGATTCCCAACTTATACAAATGGTATGAATAAAATGGTATGGGGACAGCTAGATGGCGCAGTGGTTAAAGCACCGGCACTGGATTCAGGAGTACCTGAGTTCAAATCCGGCCTCAGACACTTGACACTTACTAGCTGTGTGACCCTGGGCAAGTCACTTAACCCCCATTGCCTACAAAAAAAAATGGTATGAATAACTATGTCTTTCTTCCAACTACATGAGGTCTGGTAAGACTGAGAGTATCATTAGTGGGATGAAGGGAAGGCAAGAGGAAAAGGTGCTCCCACTAGCAAGACTTCATGCTTAGCTCAACACTGGGACATAAAATAGGGAGATATACTTGCTAACCATGTTTGCCATTGTCATGGGGAAGATCCAACTCACAATTCAAATGGAAGAGAAATCACCTATATCTGGTAAAAATTTTCCAATAGATCCTGTTTGCAGATGACACTGTTGACTACATCAAGTCCTGAAATATTAAAAAATCTCAAAATCTCAATTCAGTTTTTCCAGCATTTTATTAAATGCCTATTCTGAACAAGGGACTGGAGTTCAGGCTAACGCATACACAGGAAAAAAACAAATAGATGAAGGATGCTCTTTGTTCAGACTGGGAAATGAAGTTGGAGAGATGGCCCAATACTTATACTTTCAACAGTTACAGTGGATGAACAATGAGCAGTTTCGAATGGAAAAAAATAGTATGTCAGGTTGCACTTGATAATGTGCTTGGGCCTTTCGACAAATGTTTCTCCCTGAAACAAAAATCTATTTATATTCTTCTGGTGGTGTTATATAGTACATGGTTGTGAGAATCACAGAATCAATATCTTCAAAGAATCAAAAATGCTAAAGGGCAAAAAAGAGAAATACATGTTAAGCACAAATAAACTTTAGTACATTACCAACAATGAACTGCACAGAAGTAACAAAATACATATGCCAGGAAAAGGTGGAGACACAGATGTACGACCTGAGTCCTGCACTGGTAATAGTCAAAATGTTAAGCGCCCTAGCCAGGACAATCCTCTGACACTTACAGGCTGTGTGGCCACAAGCAAAGCACTTCAACAACAAAAAAAAAAATCTCAGATTCCTCATTGTGAGATTTAAAATTGGATATTAGATCATAAATCTCCCCTCTTTAACCTTTCCCTTAATTTATCTCCCAGACTAGTAAATGGAAGAAGCTTCTGGTTTTCTAGTTAGAGCTTTTATTGTGTGGTAGTTACCAGGTGATGTTGATTAGAGGGATAGGAAAGTAGAAATACAAAACAAATTGTCTTAAGTCTAAGCTTAGTCTATATTCCGCATAAAACTCACCAAAAGCCCAAGGCCACCTTTGGGGAGAGAGAGAGACTCAGTCAAGCTTGTGCTGCTAACCCAGAGCCGGGCAACACATCCAAGCTATGTCATCAGATTATATATATATATATATATATATATATATATATATATATATATATATATATATATATATATATATAAAATATACAATGTGTACATATGTGTGCGTGCCTGCACATACACAGTTGGTTTTTCTAAACTATTATTATTATAAGGTCTGAGGATAAAAGGTGGACTCACCTGTGGATAATATACAGTATGACATGTAGAAGAATATTATCTGATGACATAGCTTGGATGTGTTGCAATTCTCAGTGTTGGGTGGTATGTCACATAGAAGAGACCACATAATACCCAACAAGTATAATGTTCCCTCTATATTTTTTTAAAGGAACTAATTCATAGAACTGTAATTACCCTGTCTGTCTTAGTCTCCTAATAGTCATTGATAAAAGAACTTCAGAGATAATAGATACTGCTTCCTGGGGGTAAAAATTTATCCATGAGCCTATATTATCGATTTTTTTTTTTGCAATTTGAAAAAGCTTAACGTTGGCAATTGGTAAATACAATTTGATTCACACTTTAATAAGCATGAAGATATTTTTAAATATAAGAAAAACAGCAGTACACAAAACAAACCTTAAAATCAAAACATTTTAGGGGGCAGCTAGATGGCACAGTGGATAGAGCACCAGCCCTGGAGTCAGGAGTACCTGAGTTCAAATCTGGCCTCAGACACTTAACACTTACTAGCTATGTGACCCTGGGCAAGTCACTTAACCCCAATTGCCTCACTAAAAAAAAAAAAAATCAAAACATTTTATACTTCTAGTAGAGATTAAATATTGCTTTACAATCACCCAGATATAACTTATAAAATACATATATGAGAACTGTATTTCACAGATTAAAGATGTTTTTTATTTCTATTTTCTCTTAATCTCTCCTATGACTTTTTTTGTCTACTATACCTTCAAGAGTGACAGAGATGCAGTTACACACCCTAGATTCACACAATATTTATCTTTTTAAAATTACTCACCAAAGGAGTGATTCCATGACTCACTGGTCAAACAATTATAAAGCATACTTTGTTACGAAAGCGTATAAAACTTTTTTTTTTTTTAATGTAGGGTCCTTCTACAATTCAACAATCACCAGACAAACATCAAGGCTCCTGATGACTATTTATTTTGTCAGAGACACCTAAGCAAAGGAAAATATTTTTGAACAGGTGCTATTTTTGCAATGATAGCAAAACCACTGTGTCTCTAAAGCAAAAGGAGATGCATCTTGAGCAAATTCCTTCAAATGTGCAATCCTTGGCTCTTTAAGCAAGATACTAACTTGCAGCTTAAGCCAAAACTCTGGATGCCTCAGCATGTGATGTCAGCTGACAGGAAGCACTAATGTAACACAGCATCAGAGATAGATCTGCTCTGTTAAAGCCCCTGAGAAAGTTCACCAAGCAGAGGAGAGATGAGTGTGGTACACAGACTGTGCATTACAGACAAACTTGGAGTTTGAAAAGTTAATTTGCTGGCCACTAGCTGGTCAGACAACCAGTGCTAAACCACAATAGTGTAATTTTAATTTCTCATTCTGACAAGGAAACAAACAATTCCCTGTGTTCCCTACTAGTTTAACAAAGTGTCTGAATGAAACTAAATAGGTAGAACCCTCCATCTCATCTTCTACATAGTGGACAGTGACTTCTTCACTTACTCACCCACTTTCACTAAAAATAACAGGAGCTAAGATAACAGCACTTTCACAATTCTATTCTCAGCCCAGAGGACAGATGTTCAACACCTTATTTAAGATCACAAGATTTGAAAGCTGGAAAGAATTTTAGAGATCATCTACTCCAACCCCCTCATTTTTTGTTATTGTTTTTTAACAGATGAAGAAATTGGAAGCCATGAGAGCGGATGTGACTTGAGCAAGATCACACCAGTAACACCACAGAATCAAGATTCTGGAATCTTCTGCTCTCATAACCAATACTCCTTCCAATACACTACTCTTCCTCAATTAAAATAAGTCAACACTGAAATCTTGAACAAAGGGAGAGCACGTTTCTAGCTCCCTCTCCACCAGAGTCCAAAGGAAAGAGAGCGAGAAAGAGCACCAGTCTCTTCCTTCTTCCTCCCACTAGCCAACGTCACTTCCTGACGCCAAAGAAAAGACTCCTGGTCTTACCCTCAAAGACCTTTGCTTCATGGGCGGAGCTCTTCTACAGTAAGTCTCCAGCAGGTGGTACCATTCCAATTGTTACACACTTGTACTCACTGGAATAAAAACCCATCAAACTGACAGTTTAAGAAGATGGGAAAGATGGTTAAGGAACAGAGCCCTCCCCAAACGCCCCAGAATACAGCTTTAAGGGCAGCAGAAGGTCATGGACACTCATTGAAAAGTCTCTGCAGTTAAGAAAAAGAAGTCCTACCTAGCCTAGAGTTCCAGCCTGGTTGGGTTCTTCCTCAAGTCCTCCTCCACAAGCCTGCTTTAATTAGGAACTCCCTTGAAAGCTGATTGTGTAAGCTTTTTATAGGTCTGGAACAGAGGCGGTCCTTACACACTGCTTCAAGCTGATTGGTTAGCATCATCCAAATCCATTGGTTTTGAAGGTGTTCTCAAGTTGAGTTCACAGTCTAGCTTCTGAGAACAATACCTTCTTAAGGGCTAGCCAGGTGTGATTACAATCTAGTTAACTTTGAAGTAGACTAATCAGCAGTCAATCACTCTCACTTGATACAATCAGTTTAAATTAATCTCCAGGTGGGCCTTTGAGTATCTGCTAAATCCCATTATTTTATCACAGTTCTAAGGTGGAGAAACCTAGGCTATCTATAACCATATTTTTAAAAAAATTAATTTTATTGTAGCAAAGATCTGAAAACAAAGGTACCGTGCATCATTTGGAGAATGCTGAACAAACGGTTGTATGTGATGGATTCAAAGAAACCTTTTATGAACTGGTACAGAGCAAAATGTGCAGAATCAAGAGAACAATTTATACATAACTACACCATAAAATAAAACAACTCTAAAAGACTGAAGAACAATCAATTTGATGACCAACTAAGACTCCAGAACACAGAAAACAAATTATGCTTGCCACCTGAGAGGTGCGGGACTGACTAGAGGTACAGGATAATAGACTTCAGACACACCCAACATGTGGATCTGTTCTGTAGGACTTTATTTATTACAAGTAAAAGCTTTTATTTGGGGAGGGGGAGAAGCAGTGAGAGGGTTAGTTATAGTGATACCAAAAAAAAAAAAGGAAGAAAGGAACACCAATAAATCATTAAAAACAAAATAAAACACAAAGTGGTTCAGAAGGGACATAGGACAGTGTTGAAACTACATTAGAAATACAAATTTTGTTAAAAAAAAAAATCATAACATTCATGATTACAATCCTCTTTCTGATCTTTATATATGGAAATATTCATGTTTGGTAATGTCAAGTTCATAATAAAAAAGAATGTTTCTTAAAAAATATATACTTATCGGGGCAGCTAGATGGCACAGTGGATAGAGCACCGGCCCTGGATTCAGGAGGACCTGAGTTCAAATTTGGCCTCAGACACTTGACACTTACTAGCTGTGTGACCCCTGGGCAAGTCATTTAACCCCAATTGCCTCACTAAAAAAAAAAAAGTATATATATATATAATCAAAACAAAACTGGAGACTAGATAATACATGGATAGTAGACATTTATTAAATGGGATAGTAGACATTTATTAAATGCTTAATTGAGTAAATAAAAGAATCATAATACAAAATTATTTCAGAATGGATATGCAAAAAATAAACGAGAAAAAATTTAAGAGAAAAATGGCAAGACCTGGAGTTGGCTTAAAAAAAAAATCAACTGTACAGAACAGAGGCTCTAAAATGAGGTCCATGAATTTCTTGTTTTTTATTTGTTTTAACATTTTGACATCTGTATTTCAATATAATTAGCTTCCTATGTAAATCTATGTATTTTATTTTATACTATTAAAAATGTTATTCCTTTATCCTGTCCATAAGCTTCATCTGACTGTCAAAGGGATCCATGATACAAAAAAGAAAAAGAACCCCTGATACTGCCATCTTGGCTCCGCCCCAGAACTCAGAACCCCTTGATATCGTAGAAATGTACCTGTATAATAGAAATGTGTCTGTATAATAGTTCATATAGAAACAATTGAGAGGTAACAAATGACCATCTCAATGAGTCACAAAGCTGCTACAAAGCTACCAAGAAAAGCAAATGGCAACATCAACCTACATTAGTTCAAAAAGAAAGACAAAAGAGTCCCATTATTCTATTCATGGACTTTATTTTGTTTTGTTTTGTTTTTTGGTGAGGCAATTGGGGTTAAGTGACTCGCCCACGGTCACACAGCTAGTAAGTGTCAAGTGTCTGAGGCCAGATTTGAACTTAGGTCCTCCTGAATCCAGGGCCGGTGCTTTATCCACTTTGCCACCTAGCTGCCCCTATTCATGAATTTTAAAAGGCCTCATGCAAAATCCAACTTACTTCTGCAGTCTTATTTTAAAACTTTCTCCTTCGCACACTATAAATGCCTTCTAAACTGCATTAGCTTTTCCCCAAACTTCCCATACGATCTTTCCTGGTTCTGTACAGCCCATTTACCAGGCCTAGAATGACACAAAATCTCAGTGGAAAGGATCTCTAATCTGGTTTACTCCACCCTGTACCTTAACAGGAACATCTACTACAGCATCCCTGATAAAGAATCGTCTAGCCTTTGAAGAACTATATGGAGGAGAAAGTAATTACCTTCCAAGGCAATCCATACCATTTTTGGACAGCTCTAATTATTAATAAATGTTTCTTCAGAGGAAATTAAAACCTTCCACCCTGCAACTCCCACTCATTTCTCTAATGGAATGTCCTTCTGGAATCAAGCACAACAAATCTAATCTCTCTGGTACATGGCAGCCTCCTCTTACGGCTAAATATTGTTGTTCAGTCATTTTAGTCATGTCTGACTTTTCACGACCTAATTTGGGTTTCTCTTGGCAAAAATACTGGCATGGTTTGCCATTTCCTTCTTCAGTTCATTTTACAACTATGAGAAAACCGAGGCAAACAGGGTTAGGTAACTCGCCCAGCATCACACAGCTAGTAAAGCCAGATTTGAACTCATGAAGATGTGTCTTCTTGACTCCAGGCCCAGTACTCTATCCACTGCAAAGAGAGAGGGGTTCTATACTTCCTTCTTTGGACATACAAAGCTCCATTTTGGAAACTGGTCTCTATTTCAGTCAAAATAAGGAGTGATGGCTTCCAAGTCTCAGTTCCCTGAATACTTCACCACCCTGTCACTGTTTCTAGGTTGATAAAAGACATTCTATTCCTAAAAATGCTGGTGATTGCTAGGCTCATTCTAGAGTACATTAGCCTCTTGTAAACCCTGAGGTGGCAGAGTAGTGCTTTCCAAAAGGAATCTCCCCAAGCTCACTAGTACGTCTATATCATCTGTGTTCCTATCATTTTTGCCAGCATACCATAAGTATGATGTGGTTCTTTTACCCAGAAAGTTTTGGTGCATTAGCTATGAAACCCAAGACAGCAAGCCAGATGAGGTGGTCCACTTCCTTTTGAACAGAAGGCCCCAACACTAAACTGAAAGAGAACCTTCCCTTTGGGGACTTCCAAGGAAAGCTTCGAATTTCTTCCTCTAAAAAGTCAGCAAAAACCTTTACACCTGCTTTGTTCTATCCTGTTTGTATTTGACAGTAAAAATTTAGGTTTTTTTTTTCCCCTCTATCATGTATCCCTTCAGTGAGATCTCTGTGTGAGCTGAGACAGGTTTGGTAGACTTTTTCCACCCCCTGAATAAGGTAACTATGGGCTAGAAAAGGCCCCCACATAAGCACTTAATTCTGTGGGCTGAGAGGGTATTTCTCACTTTGACAGATTTTTTTTCTTTCCCCAAGCTTACAACTGTGTTCTTGTAGTGGTGGCTTTGAGGTTACATTTAAAATTTAAAGAAAAAAAAGGAAGAGGGTGAAATATATGGCTCCCCCAAATTAATGCTTAGAATTTTCTTTCTAAACCTCCAGAAGACGTTGAAACTTAAGTGAGCTATGATTCCCCAGCCACTACACTAAAGCAAAGAAAATTTATCCAGTCAAGTTTAAAACACTTTAACTTTTTGAGAGAGAAAATTTACACATTCCTAAATAGCCCTTAGATTAGTGGGGGGAGGGGGAGAGGAGCTTGGGAGGGGGGAACAAACATATCTTTGAGTCTCATCTGTGTCCCATTGGGTGACAGTCAATTTGAGGTGGTCCAGAGGGACTAAAAAAATAAACAGTCTTTAACTGAGCTGTGGTCAATTTTGTAAAAGAAGGAGACTTTTCAGTAAGAGGTACTTAAGTTGACTCCTAAGCAGTTAGGTGATACCCCTTTGCTCTGATGCAATCGCTCTGAACAAAAGTGGGAAATTAATAATTAAATAGGGAAAGCCTCTCTCCTCTTCCAAGATTTATTGCACGTAATACCTATTCTCATAGAAAGGGAAAATATCCCAAAGCAATGAAGAAGTTAGAATAGTTTCTGCAGACCTGGGAAAAATATTTTATTTGTCTACATACTGAATTTTCATAATGACCTTATTACGTTGGGATATTATGAATCTGAATGTTTTTGATCAAAGCTAATATAAACTGAACCTTAGAAAAAAAGGAGTGTTTTGCTAGTTCATTATTTATTGCTTTAAGAATAATTATTACTGGGGCAGCTAGGTGGCGCAATGGATAGAGCACCGGCCCTGGAGTCAGGAGTACCTGAGTTCAAATCCGGCCTCAGACACTTAACACTTACTAGATGTGTGACCCTGGGCAAGTCACTTAACCCCAATTGCCTCACTAAAAAAAAAAAAAGAAGAATTACTAACATTTATATAGCACTTTAAGGTTTGCAAAGTGCTTTACAAATAGTAACACATTTGATCTTTAAAACAATCCTGTGAAAGAGGTGCTAGTATTAGCTACATTTTACAGATGAAGAAATTAAGGCAGATTGAGGTTAAGTGACTTGCTCAAGGTCACACAGCTACTAAATGTGTCAGGCAGAATTTGAACTCGGATAATTCCTTCCTCCAAGGCCAGTATTTTATCTGCTTCTTCAGGAGACAAAACATCTCTAAGACAAGTACTGAAACCTGTTGTTAATCCCCTTCCTTCTGGCCTTGGTGTGTGGTGTTTAGAAAAGTTTTATCACCTTGCTTCAAGTTTTTCCCTCTATAAAACTGTAAATGGCATATTATCATTTGGAAAAGTCTTGAATGCTATCATTTTAAATACTGGGGCGTGTGTGTGTGTGTGTGTGTGTGTGTGTGTGTGTGTGTTAATTGAAAAGCAAAAAAAGTCTTTGGGGGGGGGGAGCAGATTGATTTGGAACAGGATACCTTTCTCTAAAAACTGAGTATTTAAATGTTTGGTGCCCCAGTGTGTCCTCCCATTCCTACGTCCCTACCCACCACAAAAAGTCCTTGAAAACCAGGCAGCTTTTCAATCAAATCCTGACTGTCTGGAGAAATGCCTGAGAAATGGCTTTCTGAGTGGAAAAAAAACAACAAAGTAAGCTTCTCTAGGAATGTGTGTTGGAATGAAAAGGCTTTTTGTGAATATATTACCTGAAAACAGAGACCATGAAAGTTAGGAAATTGGTTTCTAGTTTCACATTAATATATTATGTTATAAAAAAAAGACACAGATTATGTCCTGTTCACAAATGTCTATATTTTAGCTTCTGATAAATCGATTGTGGCTTTTTCTACTATTCTTGTACTCTTGGAGCTGTGCTTGATTATAATCAATTGTGAAAATGACCTGATTTTGTGCCCCACCAAATTAGAGGCAATGCAGTTTACTCCCTACAGCCTTACTCTACCTTACCTATATTGTTAGTTTTCTTTCATTATGACAGATCTATATCTTCAAAAATATTTATCCTAAAAGATCAATCTCATCAACACTAAATTCTATGCATTGCCTTATTTCCCTACTATTTGAAATTTATTAAACTATAATGTAGAATATATCTTGAACTCCAATTCCATAAAACAGGGCTATCAAATGTGAACTGCAATATATCATCTAACAAACTGTCCTTTACAACTTGAGTACACCCAGGGAATGAAAGTAAAAGGTTTTTCGTTAATTTTGTGAATGCTGCTGAAACCTACAATGATTAATTATGACCATATTTTGAATTTTACTTGCTTAATAGCCTACTTTAAATCAAGATAAGATCAATTTATATTCAGTGTTGTTCTCCTAAAATGTGAGATAAAAAAATTGTGAGGTATATTTGGCAATGTTAAAATAAACCTCAGAGTATAAAATATAAAGTACATGTCCTGATTAGCAAGAAGCAATGCACCTACATCCCTAATCAATATGAAAATACCTTTTATTTCACAAAGCATATCAGGAAAAAAGTCAATTTAACATTATGAGTATATTGAAAGGGATTTTATATCTTGGTTTATTTCTGTTTTAACAGCATTCTACTCTATTATATAGCTAGGCTACTTGTGTTTTTTGTTGCTCAGTCTTTTCAGTCATGACCTACTCTTCACAACCTCATTTGGGATTTTCTTGGCAAAGATACTGGAGTAGTTTACCATTCCTTCTCCAGCTCATTTCCCAGGGTTAAGTGACTGACTTGACCAGGGTAACACAGCTAGAAAGTATCTGAGGCTGGATTTGAACTCAGGTCCTCCTGACTCCAGACCTGGTACAATCTATGTATATGCCACCTAGCTGCTTCAGCTACTTGTTGTATTCCTTGAAATTTATATATTAGTGACAACTGTACAGTGTTACCTTCTTTCCACAACGAGGAAAGAAGTAAATAACATCTACAATGGAGTTGCTAAAAGATAAAAAATGTGAGGAAATGGAAATAAGGAAACTGATGCAAATTGAGGTTTAAAGCAAACTGATTTTCTTGGATCTATATTTCTTTTTTCTCTTGTTTTCTTTCTTTCTTTTTTTTTTTTTTTGCAGGGTAACAAGGGTTAAGTGACTTGCCTAGAGTCACACAGCTAGTAAGTGTCAAGTCTCTGAGCCACATGTGAACTCAGTTCTTCCTGAATCCAGAGCTGGTGCTTTATCTACTGTGCCTCCTTGCTGCCCCCAGATCTCGTATTTCTAACATTGTATCATCAAGTACTCATCTAAGAAATTCTAGGTGACAATCTGAGAAATGCAACTATTTGCTCGATTGTATTACTCAACTAACCAAAAAGGGAGGAGGTTACCAATTATTAGATATTAGTTATTGATCACTTATTAATTAATCAATACATAGGTCATGAATGATAATGAATTATCAGTTATCAATTCTCAAATCTGGAGTACTGTTTTGGACTATGATCAACTCTGGATAATAACTGAATAATTAATATTGGATATTTCTTTTTCCTTGAAATTACCTACTTTATGCTATGGCACAGATTGTAAACAGAATAATATACTTCAAAGTCTTTTACCTGCCATATCTACTAGTCTCAATCTTGCCCAATATGTAATGTTTCAATATATAATGTTAAAAACTGAGTAAACCTTTGCAATAGAAGACTACCTTTATATCCTTGTAAGTTCTGCAGCTGCTGTAAGACATGGATATGTCTTGAAGACTTTCATTCTCAGCACTAGACTCTCCCCCTACAAATCACTGAAAAAAAGAGGACATTCAGAAGCTTGTTTGCAAAAGAACTCACCAGGTAACCTATATCACCAGCACTACTGCTATAACAAGGTCTTCAAACCTGGATCCATAGATCCCACTTTAAAAGACTTTTCTCTCTAGAGGTATATTAAAATATAAGGGCAGTGTGGTGCTTGTTTCACTAAACTCTTCCCTATCCAAAAAAGGGATTAAAACTCTGCAGCCCCTCCAATCTCAGAAACACTAAACAGCTTTTGCTCATCTTAACAAGTAGCTTGCTAGTATCACTTCTTGTGGACTCCCACAATGCCATTATTTTAATAGTGTGACTATCAATTTGTAGGACTGATATCTTTGAAATTTATTACAAATGACATTTTGAATGCAATTTATGCTACTAGCATGGAAAGAAATGAACTTAAAGGCAGTTAAATATCTTGCATAAACTCAATGAGTACCAATGTTTCAAGGTCTTATTATTGTGCATCTGACAGCTGGAAAACTGTCTAAATGTCTTGTGTTATTAATGACTAGTGTAACAACTATACTCTGCTTTAATTATAAACAGTGGAACTTACAGTGTGAGATGGAATCTTTCGGAATAATTTGGCTTATCTGGGGTCTCACTTTGATCCTGGTAAAAGTATGCTGGCACATCAGCAAGCCACACAGCAAGGGAAAATAACAACACCTCCTATAGTCAGTCAGTCAATAAACAATGACACAGTACCTGGCACTGGAGATACAAAAAGAGGCAAAAGACAGTCCCTGCCCTCAAAGGGCTCATAATCAATGTATGCTACCTAGCACCTCCAAGTACTAAATCAGTTCCAGGTGGATAAAGATGACAAAGAATGTTGGGAAGATGACTTTACAAAGGTAATATGCCAGGATTTTCTGAACCTGTCTCCCCTTAGTTCTGTCTGTCCTTTGAATGGGAATGTTCCCTAATCTATTACCTATAGGTCTATCAATTCTACTTCTCCAATAACATGGAAATGTTGTTACAAATTGGCTAATCCAAAAAAAAAAAAAAAAGAAATCTGACCTTTGCCAAAGATTTTAAATTATAAGTCAGTTTGTAATTTTCAGACCCAAACTTGGCAGAATAGTTCAATGTTGTTACAACTGTCTTTTTTCTATTCTTTTTAAAAAAATTTTTTATTTAGAATTTTCCCCAAGTTACATGTAAAAAACCCAAATTTTTTCACATTGATTTTTTTTTTTGGCTGGGCAATGGGGGTTAAGTGACTTGCCCAGGGTCACACAGCTAGTGTCAAGTGTCTGAGACCAGATTTGAACTCAGGTACTCCTGAATCCAGGGCCGATGCTTTATCCACTGCACCACCTAGCTGCCCCCCCACACTGATTTTTTTAAAACTTTGTGTTCCAATTTTCTTCCTCCCTCCCTCCTCAACCCTCCCTAAGAAATCAAGCAATTCAATATAAGTCATACATGTGTAGTCATGCAAAACATCTTCACATTAGTCAGGTTGTAAAAGAAAACAGTCAAAATAGCTTTAGAAAGAGGTACTAACAAATAAAATTATACTTCAATCTGTATTCAGATACCATCAGTTCTTTCTCTATTAATGGCTTGCATTTTTCATACATCCTTCTGATAGCATCCTGCTCATCATTTCTTTCACAGTCTTTTTTCCTATTCTTAAAGTAAATATGTATAGGTAGAAAATGTAGTATAAGTTTCAGTATCACTCTTCATCAGTAACTCACCACAGTAGTGAGACAATTGAGTGGAATAACTTCCTTATGAGAGTTAGCCACTCTCAAATTGTCATGTATAACAAGGTTCAAATCAAGGGTTCTTAACCTGGAATCTGTAAACTTATTTTAAAAATATTCTAATGACTGTATTTCCATTGGTTTTCTTTGTAATCTTATGTATTTTATTTTATTTTTTGCAGGGCAATGAGGGTTACACAGGGTCACACAGCTTGTAAGTGTCAAGTATCTGAGGCCACATTTGAACTCAGGTCCTCTTATGTACGTTATTTTAAAATACATTTAAAAGTATTACTCTGGGGGGCAGCTAGGTAGCACAGTGGATAAAGCACCGGCCCTGGATTCAGGAGGACCTGAGTTCAAATCCGGCCTTAGACACTTGACACTTACTAGCTGTGTGACCTTGGGCAAGTCACTTAACCCCCATTGCCCCGCAAAAAAAAAAAAAAAGTATTACTCTGATAAGGGGTCTAAGGGCTTCACCAGACTGCCAAGGGGTCCATGACACACAAAAAGTTAAGACCCCATAGTTTATAATAACTTCTATACTTAAAAAAAAAAAGTGCTAATGATATCAGCATGGAAGCCACTGAAAGAACAGAATAGATAGATCTTAGTCCATGAACC
Organism: Dromiciops gliroides; assembly: GCF_019393635.1. NCBI lineage: Eukaryota > Metazoa > Chordata > Mammalia > Microbiotheria > Microbiotheriidae > Dromiciops > Dromiciops gliroides. The sequence goes on along the minus strand of NC_057861.1, from coordinate 505,310,721 downwards.
TGTTCAAAGGCCCCTAAAAGACTATAATGATTTCAGGACACAAGTCCATCAATAGCAGAGGGGGAGAGGGGTGATTATAACTTAGGCAAATATACAGAAAACACAAGTTCCTTTACATTTTCTTTTGTAAGCATAATACTGTCTGAGTAGCCCTGTGAGACAAATTTGTAAAGCCTGCAAAGGTGAACTACACAGTTCATTCCCTACAGGAGGAGGACCTTTGTAAATATGCAGCCTGGTTTTTCTGTTGTCAAAGGTTCTTTTTAATATGCAGTTGTTATGGTTTGCTGATATTCTGGATGTGATGAAGTTTGCCTTTTAAGACAGCCAAGATTGTGATGGTAACTACAAGACTTTTAAAGGAATTGACTCATAGATTTGTATCCCTCTATCTATTAGTAGTGACAGAGGCACCCACTTTACACAACAAATTATAAGGGAGGGGGCAGCTAGGTGGCACACTGCATGGAGCACCAGTCCTGGATTCAGAAGGACCTAAGTTTACATCTGGCCTCAGATACTTGACACTTACTAGTTGTGTGACCTTGGGCAAGTCACATTAAAAAAAAGTTTAAGGGAAATTGCAATATTTTATAGATTCAACAGCATTCTCACTGCCCACATCACTCTAACTCTGTAGAGCTGGCTGAACAATAAAATTAAGACCATAATTAATAACTATAAAAAACTAGATCAACCACTTAGCTTTTCATGGCTATAGATAGAGGGTGAATCCTTAACCAAACAAGTGATAGAAGCAATTTGTTGTTGTTGTTCCATTGTCTCAGTAGTGTCTGACTCTTCGTGACCCCACTTTGGGGTTTTTGCTTGGCAATGATATTGGAATGGTTTGCCATTTCCTTCTTCAGCTCATTTTCCAGATGAGGAAACTAAGGCAAAGAGAGTTAAGTGACTTGCCCAGGGTCAAACAGCTAGTAAGTGTCTGAGGTCAAATTTGAACTCCTGACTCCAGGCCTTGTACTCTATCCACAGGGCTACCTAGTTCCTAGAAGTAATAACAAAAACTAAAACAGACCATTTTGATCACAGAAAACGAAAAGTTTTTGCATGAACAAAAGTAATGCAAATAGGATAAGAGGTCAACAAGGAAGAACTTTTGTATCAAATATCTCTGATAAGAATCTGATAAGCAAAATAAAGAGGCAACTAACAGGAATATGCAAGGTCCTAGCCTTCACAAAGCTTTAACAGTTTAAAACTGCACCTCAATAGGTAAGAGTTCAAAGGTGTACCCATTGGAATGACACCACCTGCTGGACACTTACTGTAGAAAAGCTCCGCCATGAGGAGGTCTCTAAGGGCAAGCCATGTGGTCAAAGTCCTTAGCATCAAGAAGTGACATTTGCTCGTGGGTACTGTCTATCAACGCTACCAGCCAATCAACTTGAGAAGCCTCCCATTTCTGGGAGGGGAACATGAAGTAGGAAGTGGACGCTAGTGGACGGGTGCTGTCTCTTTTTGGTTCCTGACCTCGCCATGGTGGGTCGGATGATAGGGTCTCTTGGAAATAGTTAGATTTCAGGGGCAGCTAGGTGGTGCAGTGGATAGAGCACTGACCTTGGATACAGGAGGACCTGAGTTCAAGTCTGACCTCAGACACTTAACACTAACTAGCTGTGTGACCCTGGGCAAGTCACTTAACCCCAATTGCCCCGCAAGAAAAAAGAAAAAAGAAATAGTTAGATGTTTACCTTTCTCTCTAATCCTAATGCTCTTTAATAAATACTTAAACATTTAAATACTCTTGCTAAAGCTTATAATTTATTGGCGACCACTCATTAGATTTTACATAGTTTAGCTAGAATTTTAGCCCTTACAAAGGATATAAAAAAACAATTTTCAAAAGAACTGCAAACTATTCACAACCAGGTGAAAGAAAACTTCATATCACTAATAATAAGAGAAATGAAAATCACTACAACTCTGAGGTTTCACCTCATATCCAGCAAAATGTCAAATATGTCCCCCCTGCCCCCTCTCTCACACAGTCTCTAGTCTAGTCATACTGCCTTACTAGCAGTTCCTCAGCCTTGACATTATACATCCATGCCTTTGCACAGGCTGTCTGTACCTTGGACCTCAAATTCACTCCCTTCTTTTTTTTTTTTTTAGTCAGGCAATGGGGGTTAAGTGACTTGCCCAGGGTCACACAGCTAGTAAGTGTTAAGTGTCTGAGTCCGGATTTGAACTCAGGTACTCCTGACTCCATGGCCGGTGCTTAATCCACTGCACCACCTAGCTGCCCCCAATTTCACTCCCTTCTAACCTATTCCTCTTAGAATATTAAGCTCCCTTTCAAGTTCCAGCTCCTGTAAGAAGCCTTTAGAAGCATCCTTGTATCATGGAGAGAGGGCTAGATTTAGCAGACCTCAGTTCAAGTGCCACTTCTGACACAAGCATGTGGTAAAAATCACAACCTCTGAACCTGTTTCCTTCTCTGTAAAATTAAATTAACACTAATAGTAGTAGCTGCTTCACTGGGATGTTGTGAGGTACAAACTAGATAAAACTGCAAAATTTAAAGGAGTATAATGGAAGCCAGTTATTATTAATTCCTAACTTGCACTCCTTTGAGTTCTTAGGTCTTTCTTCCCCCTCAAATTATCTTGCATTTACTCACCTTTAGACACATTATATAGAAAATAGAGAGATCAATAGATGGATAGTTATAGGTGGCACAATGAATAGAGTGCCACACCTGGAGTCAAGAAGACTCATCTTCCTGACCTTGGGCAAGTCACTTAACCCTGTTTGTCTTAGTTCCTCATCTATAAAATGAGCTGGAGAAGGAAATGGCAAACCATTCCAGTAACTTTGCCCACCCTCAAAAAAAAAAAAGAAACACCAAACGGGGTCACGATGAGTCAGACATGACTGAAACAACTCAACAATAATAATACACATTGTATCTATCTTGTATGCCACTGTAAAATGCAAGCTCCATGAACTCGTTTGTCGTGGGGTTTTTTGGTCTTTGCATTCCCCAGTACCTTACATGTAGTTTATATTTAAAAGATGTTGACTGAATTTAACCAAAGTTGCAAGGAGACAAATTTCTTCTCAATGTTAGAAAAATTTTACTAACAGAGCTACCCTCCCCCCCCAAAAAATGTAATGAGTCATCTTGGGTAGTAAGATTTCTCCACTACTGCATGTACTCAGGCAGGTGGGGCTCGTTAGCCTTGGCAGGCAACCCGCCTAGGAGAAGGAAACCCTGATTTTAAACCTCTGCTGCCTTGCAGCTATACCCATCTATGGGAAAGGCTTCAGGAGTTAACCCTGAGGAAAAATCAGGAGTAAGGAGTCCCTTAGGCAGTTGAATGGTGGACATCACATCCCTCTGGCAACTCCTGCGGCAGCACTGGTGCCAAACTGTATTGGCTCTGCCTCTCCTTTGGATCCACCAATGTCGAGGAGAGGGAAAGCCTGCTGCATGAGCAACAGCTTGTTTTCCATATTGATCCGCCCAGGCCAGTGCCCTGGAGAAGACACTCCAGCTACTCCTCATGGGGTAGATACAACACGGGATGTGGCAGTTACTGGTTATAAGTCACTCAGGAGCTTCGGCTCCGGTATTGGACTGCACAGCTACACTGTGACCTGTGGCTCTTCAAGGTGCTGATCCATGGTCGTCCGAGACTGGTAGAGGCCTACTACTGCATGTACTCAGACACAGCCTAGAAAGTTGACCACCCTCTTTGTGGTGGCAAAGAATTGGAAATCAAGGGAATGCCCATCAATAGAGGAATGGCAAACAAGTTGTGGTATATGAATGTAATGGAATACTATTGAGCTGTAAAAAACGATGAGCAGGAGTTCAGAGAAACCTGGAAGGACTTACCTGAGCTGATGCTGAGTGAGAAGAGCAGAACCAGGAGAACACTGTACACAGTAACAGCAACATTGTGTGATGAACAATGAGGATAGACTTGGCTCTTCTCAGCAGTGCAACGATCCAAAACAGTTTCAAAGAACTCATGATAGAAAATGTTCTCAACATCCAGAAAAAAAGAACTGTGAATTATGAATGCAGATTGAACCATACTTTTTCTACTTTGGGACTGACTTTTTTTTCTTCTTTTTTGAGGTTTTTCCCTTGTGCTCTTCTTCTTCTTCTTCTTCTTCTTCTTCTTCTTCTTCTTCTTCTTCTTCTTCTTCTTCTTCTTCTTCTTTTGCAGGGCAATGGAAGTTAAGTGACTTGCCCAGGGTCACACAGCTAGTAAGTGTCAAGTGTCTGAGGCCGGATTTGAACTCAGGTACTCCTGAATCCAGGGCTGGCGCTTTATCCAGCTCTGATTCTTCTTTCACAAGATGACTAATGTAGAAATATGTTTAATGTGATTGTACATATGCAACCTATATCAGACTGCTTTCCGTCTTCGGGAGAAGGGAGGGAGGGGAAGGTGGGAGAAAAAAATTTGGAACTAAAAATCCTGTGTAAACAAATGCTGAAAACTATCCTTTTATGTAACTGGAAAATAATAAAATACTTTTTTAAAAAGGGCAGCTAGGTGGCGCAGTAGATAGAGCACCAGCCCTGGATTCAGGAGGATCTGAGTTCAAATCCAGCCTCAGACACTTAACACTTAGTAGCTGTGTGACCCTGGGCAAGTCACTTAACCCCAATTGCCTCACACACACACACACCCCCCAAAAAAGATGACCACCTATGTATCCGAAATGCTTCAGAGAAAATTTCTGGGAATTGAAAAGTTACCTTTAAGGTCCCATCCAATTCTAGAGATACTATACCTATATAATTGTTTTTGTGGAAAAACATATTGAGTTCCAAAACACTCAAGGAAACATTGAGAACACAACTGAAGGCCACCTATACTGGGTTTTGTTGTGGTTTTTTTTTTTTTTAACCAATAGGTTAAGGATGGAGCTGGTTTAACCAAGTGCAGTATTATATTTTAGGCAAGTGAGTGTAAAAGTATAGACTTAATGGCTTTTCATTAATCCAGATAGAACAAAGGAAAAAAAGCTAAGATTTTTCTTGGACTACAGAACAAAGTGAAATAATTAACTAGAGGATTAGTAACTATAATTCTATTTAAACTCTGCTTTGTTCTCTAAAAAGGAGGCTAAAACTGAAGCCAAAAAGAAAATTAATTATATTTACCTCTGGCTAAACCACTAAAGGAAATGGGTAAATTAAAGCAACACTTCAGGATTTCTCACTTCTACTGACACCTATCTAACAAAGACCACATTATTATTTGATGTAAACTGGCACTTTCACTTCTAATGTTTAAAGCCTGGCCAGACTTCCATATGGGATTAAAAACTGCACAGAAGTGTCAACCCAGGCACTATTTCATTTTTTTTTATTTAAAGTGCATTTCTAGCTCCAAACAAAAGTTTTGGTAATTCCAACCTCTTTTCTCTATATATTCTTTTTTTAAAAATAATATGTATTTATTTATTTTTGGTGGGGCAATGAGGGTTAAGTGACTTGCCCAGGTTCACACAGCTAGTGTCAAGTGTCTGAGGCCAGATTTGAACTCAGATCCTCCTGAATCCGGGGCCAGTGCTTTATCCACTTCACCACCTAGCTGCCCCCTCTCTCTATATTCTTTCCAGCCCAGCTAGGTGGCTCACCGGCCCTGGAGTCAGGAGGATCTGAGTTCAAATCCGACCTCAGACACTTGACAATTCACAGCAAGTCTATGGTAAGGACAAACAATGATAACAGGCTCAGCCCTTTGTGCCTTCCCCAACAATGAATGTGCTAGGAACTGTAGATATAAAGGTAGAAGTGAACTCTCAAGGAGCTTAAGTTCTACATTCATAACATATAAATTCCACAACTTCATCAATTTTTAATTTAATTCTCTCTAAACAGGGTAAGGAAATCAGCGATTGCTTTTATCAATAATGCTTGTGCTCTCCACTAAACAGCCAAGTATTTTACAAACATTGTAATGGCCCTACATTCTCACCGAAAGACAATAAGGAGGAGTGATGACAATACTTTACATTTATACAGTACTTTTATATACATTATCTCACTTGACATTCTCAACCATATGAGATAGGTAAGGCATATTATTAGCCCAATTCTATGAATGAAGAAACTGGGGTTCAGAGAAAAGTCCAAAGTCACAACAACTAATAGCTACTGACAGTGAATTAATTCAAACTTAAGTCGTCTATGCCTAGACGCTCTTATCATTTCTACAACTGCCTCACCCTAACAGACCTCTGTAATTGCCAAACAGGCTCAAACTTCCTCATTCAAAAATGCCCCTCTTGAAGCTGAAATCTAGATTTCCAAGTAGAAAAACATGATTCTAATTAGCTTCATTACAAATTTTACAAGCTAGTTCAGCAGTGAATGAATAATTAACAGCAGCAAGGGGGGAAAAAAACCTGTCATCTCACAGATTCACATCTCTTTTAACCTTTAATAAGGAATGGCCAGTCATACTAGCCACGCACACAAAAATGAGACGCACCAGAAAATCAGGCACATGAAATGAAGACTGCAGTTACAATGAATAAAGTGGCAGAGTAGAGTGCATAAGGAACCTGGAGTCCACCAAGGAAAAGATGTTTTCAAGTCAATCCCCAGCCCAAGATCATCCAATGACTCCTTCTTGCCTCGAGGATGAAACACAAATTCCTCACTTAAGCTTTGAAATTTGTCTCCAACCTATTTTTTTCTGGCCTCGTTGCACAGTACTTCCCTCCTCGTATTCTGAGTTCCAGCTGCTGTTCTCTACCAAGCATTCCATCTCAACCATGCTTTATGGATCCTCTACCTGTCCTTCAAAGCTCAACTCGAGTTTATATACCTAAGCAAAGGAGCTAATGCCCTACTCCCCGAAATCACTTTGTACCTATTATCAATAGGCTTTCCTGTGGGCGTGTCGTCTCCCCACAAAAGGAAAGGTAAGCTCCCTGTGGGCAAGAACTTTCTGTTTCCGTCTCCCTTCCTCCAGCACCCAACACACTGCAGGTACTTAATAAATGCTGGATGAATGAACAAAACGTTTGGAAGGTCTGGCCAAACCCAAAACCCCAGCGCTGCGCGCGCCGCCGCAACACGGACAGGGCCATCCCCGTGGAGAGCTGAGGAAGTGACTTCTCCTTAGCCGGGTGACATATGCCCAAGGGACAGGCATATGGACAGATGCAATCAAACTGCACCAGGGAGGTTAGCTCGAGAGTGATGTTGGGGCGGGGGGAGAAGCAGGGAGGGATGAGGATGCAAAGGAAGAAAGGCGCGCCCAGGCAACAGGAGGTGTCCGGGCAGGGAAAAGGACCCACGTTCACGGTCAGATGGGGATGGGCGGAGAAAACCCACATTCCGAGGAGAGCCTGCGACTGGATGGGCAGGGCAGGCGCGGGGCACCGGTGGAAAGCGGAGAGGGGCGGGCATGGGGAGAGGTGGGGGCGGCGAGGGGCGTGGGGGCTGCTGCTCCGGTTCTCCCCTCGAGGAGACGGCAGCAGCAGGCAGGCACGGCGTGGAAGGGATACTCACATAGGGCTGGTAAAACTTGGAGAGCCGGGGTTTCCCGTGGTTGTTGAAAATGAGGATCGCCTTGATCATGGTGGAGCCCGCGGCAGGGGAAGGGTCTGGGAGGAGGGAGGGGGTGGCCGGGAGGGCGCTGGGTCCCGGGAGGCGCGCGCGGAGCCAGCACAGCCCTCCTCTTCTGCTTCAAGTCGCTTCCCCGCCCGCCCCCTCCGCGCGCTCCCGGAGAGGGAGGGGAGGGGAGGGGAGAGCGAACCCGACAGAGGCAGGATCAGCTGGAAGCGGATACGCCTCGCGTCACCCGAGCCGTGAGGCGGGCACTGGCCCTGGCTCCGGTGAGCGCCTGCGCAAACCCAGAGGTCTGGAAACAAGAGGAGCGCTTGCGCCGGCTGTAGGGTGTAGGGGCGAGAGCTCGGGGAGCGCCTGCGCAGACGGAGAAGGTAGGAAGCGAGACGGTCGCGAGAGCTCGGGGAGCGCCTGCGCAGACGCGGACGTAAGGGTGTGAGGGCTCATGTAGCAAGAACGAGGGTATTTTCTCCTCTCTCCCCTCTAGACACCGAGCTCTGTTAACCCCTGCCCGCCGGCTTTCGAGGTTAGAGGGAGAAGGTGGGTGTTAACTGTGAAGTCATGGTTGAAGAGGTGATGCACTAACTTTGCCTCTTAAGAACGAGAACAAGCACCGGCTCGGGGGACGCCTGCGCAGACGCAGACGGCAGAGTGCGAGGGACATTCCCCCCAGGCCTCCTCCCCCATTTCCCCCAAGGCTCGCAGAATTAGTTAGCTCCTACCCCCGGCCTCTCGAGACCGATAGGGGTTTGGGGGAGAAAGTGGGTGTTGACTGTGTGTTTCTGATTGCAGGGGTTATACATTCAAGCTGTCCCCGGAAAACGAGCCCGAGGAGGTGTTGGGTCTCGCTTCCTGTCACACACACACCCGCCCCTGCACGTGGTCGGAGGCCGAGGTCGAGGAGCAGGATGGCCGAGCCCGAGCGGCCGCCCATGTCCCTTCCTGGGGGCCCCGCTGGAGGGGAGGGGGCCACCGAGTTGGGCCCGGACACGAACACATTGGAGCCGGCGCCCTCCGCCGCCGTCTCCCCTGGAACAGAGGAACCCACCGGCGACGCCAAGAAAAAAAGTAAATTCCCTTATTCTCCTTTGCCTGGGATGGGCCAGTTTCGATCGACACTTGGGACTGACAAAGGGCAGTGACCACTAGAAAATGAAGATTGACCAACTCTTTGGGCCTAGACCTCCGTCTAAGCCGGGGAGGAGAAGCGTTTGTTTATTGTATCTGGTGGCCGAGCGAGGGGGAAAGCCCATGAGGCTGCTCAAGATTGGGGAGCAGATTGGCAGTGGACGGATGCCGACCGACTGCCTTTCTAATCTTCCCAATAGACCCCCTTCCTCCCCCCACAGTAAGTGCAGAAGGAACTCGAAGCACCCTCAGTTTGGGTTTTAACGTTTATTGGGGCCGTAGAGGCTGTGGAAATGAACAAGAAGTGGTTCATGGCTTCAAAGACCTGAGCTTTAGGGATTGGATAAGAGATGTGCAAAGCGAGTAGCCGTAATTCTAGGTGTTGTCTGGATGGCTGATGTTTGAGGCTGTGCTAAATGGGATTCCTGCTGAGATTCTAAGGATGGGAGATGTAAAAATAACACAGGAGAGACAGAGAGGATGGGGAAGGCTTTGGAACAGAGCCTTAAAGTCACTTCCTACTTTAAGCTTTCCTGAATCTCCACACCCTCCCCCCAAAAAACCCCACGTCGTATATACTTGCATATATTTTGTTTAATATATGTATATAGCTGTTATTTCCCTTGATAGACTGTAAGCTTCAGGAGGGTCTGGATCGTTTGCTTTTTTTCTCTGTATCTCAGCAGCTATTATAATGCCTGGCATATAGCAGCCTATAAATTTGTGAATTGATTAGTTGAACAGTAGGTTGGATTTTAACAGATAAAAATATTGTGTAAGAGTATTCCAGGCAGAGAGAATGACATGAACTGAAGGTAGAAATGTACAAGGCCTTTTCAGGGAACAGAAGAATAGGATGCCCACAGGTGAGTCAGGTCACGACTGAAAAAAGTAGGTTCAGGTCAGCTTTTAGAGGGAATGATATATTACTTAAATAGGTTATGCCTGCTAAAGGGAGTCTGCCTTATTCTGTAGGCAATAGAAGAACTATGGAAGGTTTTTAAATATAAGAATGATGTGATTAGAACCATGCTCTAGGAAGTTGGTTAATAGAGGTCTGCCTGTTGGATTCTTAAAGTAGTGTATAGAAAGAGGTCATTTGGATTTGGGGCAGTTAGGTGGCTCAGTGGATAGAGTGCCAGGCCTGGAGTTAGGAAGACTCATTTTCCTGAGTTCAAATCTGGTCCCAGACACTTACTAGCTATGTGACTCTGGGCAAGTCACTTAACCCTGTTTGGCTGAGTTCCTCATCTGTAAAATGACTTGGAGAAGTAAATGGCAAACCATTCCAGTATCTTCACCAAGAAAACCCCAAATGGGGTCACAAAGAATTGGACACAACTGAACAACAGCAGTTTGGATTTGAATAGAAGGGGAAAGGAAAATTGATAAAACTCAGCACTTGTAATAACTATGTAATATCTAATATGTTGTATTTTCTATCAGGAGTTCCCGTTCACTGGAACTGTTGTTTACCTCTGTATGTTCACTTCTGGTATCAACTGATAGTAAACATTTATTAAGCACCTTCAATGTGCCAGGCATTGAGCTAAGTGCTGGAGATACAAAAAGAGACAAAAGACAGTGCCTGCCCTCAAGGAGCTTGTGAGTGAGGCAACAAACAAATACGTACCAACAAGTTATACATAGGATAAATAAGAAAAAATTAAGAGAGGTGGGGGAAGGCTTCCTACAGAATATGGGATTTTAGTTGAACTCACTTTTCTTGTTTGTATAAATTCAAGAAGTCCAAAAGTATGTGGTGGGGAGCAAGATGTAAGAAAACTAGGGGGCAGCTAGGTGGCGCATTGGATAAAGCACCGGCCCTGGATTCAGGAGTTCCTGAGTTCAAATCTGGCCTCAGACACTTGACACTAGCTGTGTGACAGTGGGCAAGTCACTTAACCCCCATTGCCCTGCAAAAAAAAAAAAAAGTAAGAAAACTTTTCCCAATGCAGGGGAAAGAAGGCCCAATGCAGAAAAGCCCTACCAGTAAATACTGCCATTCCTGAGCCCATCCTTGCTTCCAAGGTACATGAAACTTAATATGGTTGTTAAACTGTTCCTTTAAGCAGGAGCCTGAACTTTAAGCTCTGGATGGAATGAAGTGAGAGGGGGAGAAGAGATGTGTTAGAAGGGATGGATTCTGGCTGGAATTAGACTGGAATGAGATGAAAAGTGTGAAAATGGACCAGCTAGCTCTTTGCCTACCAGCTTTTGGCCATGGGTAGAAGGAAGGTACGGCAAGCAGGGCGTCTCTGGAAGACACCATTTCCCTTCAGTGATTTCCTTCAATTCAGAGAGTCTTTTGACTTGACATAATTTGGGATTTTTAAGGTCAATCTTGTAGTGACATATATTATTGGAGGACAAAGAAAAAGTCATTAACAAGAAAAAAAGTAATATTTAAAATATTCCATCATCACTGCAGCCAGCTCCTGGCTTTCTTAAAACAAACTAGTTGGTGGGTTTTTTTAAATTATTCTAAATGTTAATATTTCCTTCCCTTTAACTATTTCAGTTTAATCTTCACTCACATTTTTACAGTTGATGTTCTGCTAAAGGCTGTTGGAGATACCCCTATAATGAAAACAAAGAAGTGGGCTGTGGAACGAACTCGAACCATTCAGGGTCTCATTGATTTCATCAAGAAATTTCTTAAACTTGTGGCTTCTGAACAGTTGGTATGTGGTCTGCATTGGTCTTTTTCTTACATAGGATTCATAACATCTTAGAGCAGCAAAAACAAGTTGATAACTTTTAGGTGGAAAATATGAAACTAGGGAAATGTTATTTATCCTTTTAAAAATAATGCAATTTTATTCGATTAAAAATCTATTTTCTTTCTCTTTCACCATTCCCCTCTCCATTGGAAAGGAAGGAAGAAGAAAAAAACCCTTGTAATTGTGCATGGACAAGCAAAACAAATTACCACATTGTTCATCCCACCTGACCCCCCTCCCTCCCCAAAAAAAGTCTCTTTTTGTACCCTTGAGTCCATCACTTCTATCAGGAGGTCATTGAGTATCTCAAAGTTCTTAAGTCTTTCAAAATTGTGTTTACAATGTTGTAGTTATTATATGAATTGTTCTCTTGGTTCTTTTCCCTTCTTTCTGTATCAGAGTGTGGGTGTGGGGCAGGGTGTGGGGGGGGATATAAAACTTTTCCCAGATTTCTTTAACCAGTTTTGAGAGTATTCATGAACAGTTTCTAATCTTTTGTTAGAAAAATGTATCCAATTTATTGGTAAAACCCCTGAAGATGACTGGAATAACTTGCTTTACATTTGCCTAAGAATGATACAGTAGTTTTGACCATAGACTCAGAGCAAAGAGTTTGGTGTAAGTGATCAGGAATGAGAAGACCACTGTTTACTCAAGATGCTGAGCTTTGAAAGAAGATTGGATAATTATGATATTGAATAATAATGACATGTTTTCTTTCCTTTCAGTTTATATATGTGAATCAGTCCTTTGCTCCTTCACCAGATCAAGAAGTTGGAACACTCTATGAGGTAATTAATTTCAACCTTTACATAATGAATACAGATAAATTATTCACATATTATATTTCTGCTTATCTTACATCATTGATATTTCACGTATTCAATAGTCTTGTATATGTAACTTTGAACTGTATTCAGGGGAAAACCAATATTCAAATTCACAGTGTGTCAGGATTGGAAAGTACTACAGAGGCCATTGTAGCTAACCTCTACCTGAAGCAAAATCTTTTGTGCAATAAACCCAGCAAGTGACTATCTAGCCTTTTCCTGAAGACTTCTAATGAGAAAACCTCCCAGGACAACCTATTCCACTCAAGTCAGAATCTGCCTCTCTGCACTTCTGAACTTCTGGGAGCAAGAAGTACAAATCTAATCACTCTTTCATGTGATAGGCCTTTCAGATACTTGGAAACTGCTATTCTGTCTCCGCACATGCATACAAACCCCTCTGACCACTAGTCTCAAACTAAACATCCGCAGTTCTTTCGACTGAACCTCTTGTAGCCTGAACTTCTGGTTCTTCATTCTTTTCTGAGTGAACATTTACCAACATTCTTCAAAAAATGTCTTGCCTAGAACTGAACAAAAGTAACCTATCTATAATCTGATCAGGGCAGAATGCAGAGGCGCTAGTTTCTTCCTATTCTTGGATACTGTATCTAAATTTTAACACTGCATTTCCCTGTCATGTTAGATTTTTATTTGTTATTTCACAATAATTAAGTCATATTGACCGTTGACTCAGATTGAGCTTTCAGTTTGTTAAAACCTCTAAATTTTTTTTCAAATAAACTGCTCTAGCTAAACCACCCTCTTCCAAGCTTCTATATGTGGAGCTGACTTCTTAATCCAAGTGTAAGGCTTTATATTTATTTATAATAAATTTCATATTAGATTTAGACCTGCATTTTAGCCTGTCAAGATTGTTTTGGACCTTAGCTTCATCACATGTGCTAACTTTGTATTAACACCACCTATGGATACCTTGGATAAGGGCCCCAACTTAACTATCTCTAAAATTAAATTGTTGGACTTCTTGAGCTCTAAAGGCACCTTCCAGCTGTATCTGTGATATGCAAATTTGATGAGGATACCATCTACACTTTTATCCAAGTCATTGATAAAAATATTTAACAGCACAAGACCAGAACACATATCCCTTTAGAGAGCTCTATCCAATTTGACATTGAACCACTCATGAGATTTGGTCATTCAAGCCACTTTTTAATTCTCTTCTCTAACCCTTCGCCCTTGTCATCACCTTGTCCACAGCCATAATATAGGAGATTTTGTCACGTATTTTGCGAAAATGCAAGTAAGCTGGCTCAGCAATACCCCTGATCTACCAGTCTAGTAACCTGTCCAAAAAAGAGGTTTGTCTTAAATAACTTGTCTTTAATGAAATTGTACTAGCTCTTTGTTTTCTTTTTCTAGATGTTCACTCTGCATCCCATTAATACAAAGTAGGATTTTGTCAAGATCTAAAAGTCACCTCATTGACATATTGCTTATAGATTACATTCTTTTCCCTTTTTTGAAAACTGAGTTAATATTCTCCCTTCTCCAGACCTATGGTGCCTCTCCTGTGTTCCAAAATCTTTCAAATATCAGTAAATAAAGTCTGAGCAGTCAAATCTTCCAGTTCTTTCAGTACTCTGGGATATAGTCCCTCTGGACTTGGTGACTTGAATTCAGCAAAGGTGGCAATGTATTCTATTCCCAGTCCAAAGATTATTCTTAGCAGAATTAGCAGAAAGAAAGTAAGAGTAGAAGTTAGTTTTGCCTTTTTCTCATCGTTTTCATCATCTCATCTATCATAAACTGTAGTACTATATTATATTTTTTAATACTCCCACACACACACACAGACACACTCCCAATTTAGCTTTAAAAAACCTTTGTGGTCCTTTTTCTTTACTAATTTCACCTCATTTTTCACTGTAAAACACCTAACACTATTCTTTGTTTTTGGTTTTTTGGTGAGGCAATTGGGGTTAAGTGACTTGCCCAGGGTCACACAGCCAGTAAGTGTTAAGTTTCTGAGGTCGAATTTGAACTCAGGTCCTCCTGAATCCAGGGCCAGTGCTTTATCCACAGCACCACCTAGCTGCCCTACCTAACACTATTCTTATAGGACCATGCCATGTTTTTGTAGTTATTCTTTGTTACTTGCCTTTGTTTCTGTCTTCTTTTCGTGTCTTTTGAAAAATCTAAGTTGCCCAGTGAGTTCTCTATGTACATATAATTATTCCTTAAGATAACAAAGCATCTTTTTGTCTTCATCAGAGTTTCTCTTTGTGTTTTCTGAATTTTATTCATGAAGGTTTCTCATTCTTCTTGGGCCAACTTCTATAAAAAATTTAGGCCATGGGATTCAGTCTAACCTTTCTCTGAGACTGTGCCCAACTTTCCTCTTCTCTGTTGCAAGTTAGTATTTGTTAAAACCCTGAAGGATCCCTTCATTTCTATTTCAACAACCAGTTTCACCATCTTCATGAGAATTTGGTCCAGTAGACAATTCTCCTTCTGGTTCCTCCCCTCTGTCTTTTAAAGGATGAAATTATTATCAAGGCAAACTAGGAAATTACTGACTGCTTTGCTTTTATCAAAGAGAAAGGGAACCCCATCAGGTGTCCAGATAATTGAAGCTTTCACCATTACTATATTGTGCTTCTAATTCCTTCCCTAATTCCTCATCTATTTCTTCTCGCTGTTCAGTGACAGTAGCTCTTGTGATCTTCACCCAAGTTATCCCCATCTCTTCCCCCTCTGATTCATTGGGTTCCTTCTTCATACAAATTGCTACTCACTTTTCCTCTTGTCCCTATCTTCTTCCTTTTCAGGGAGAGGGGGGTGTAACCCTTCAAAATCATTCCAGGTAAGGGTCCTGACCTACCAAATCTCAGTATATCTTTTGAGGTTATTTTGTGTTGGGATTTCTGATTCACCTTGTTTGTTATCACTTAATCTTAACTAACTCCAACCCTTCTCACTTTTTCCTAGAATAGATTGTCCAGCATTCCCTGGATGATTCAGGGGAAATGGCTAGTAAAGATTATCAGCTGTCTTTCAGCTGAACCATATGTATAAATGCAGGGAGGAGGGAGAGTGCTGGACTTGAGATTAAAAGAGACCCAGTGTCAGGTCTAACATTACATAAATAGCTTAATCTTTACTATGAACTTATTTTCTTATCTGTAAAATACATATAATACTACCTGCACACTCCTACAGATATATGAGAAAAATACCTGATAAATGGGAGTTTATATGATTTTTACTAATTAGAATAATAACCATAATGGGGATAGGAAATGTGGCTAAATGCAGTTAAAGTCATTACCAGTGAAAAGTAACACGAGTATATGCCATTTTAGTGCTGGATTCAATAACATTGAGCCAGGATTAAAAAGTGTATTTCTGACCGTGGCTGAAGTGGCTGAATTCACCAGATATGTGGAATATGGAAAATACCCATTCCTTGACAGGGTTGCAATGCTCATGATCTGCTCGCTCATATGTATGTAAGAATATTACATATACATGGTATGACATTTGGTAATCAGTATTGATTAAATTTTGAGGAATAGATTACTCAATGGAACTGAGTGCAGTAGAGCTTAATTCTTTGTTATATTTTCTTTTTTTCCCCTTTTTGTAGTGTTTTGGCAGTGATGGTAAGCTGGTCCTGCATTACTGCAAATCTCAGGCATGGGGATGAGCAAAAGACTGTAAGAACCACTTGCTGCTTAGCATTAACCTCCAGAAAGGAAGCAGAGCACTGAGAGACTTTGTGTCCAGAAACCTGTTGGAAAGAGATGAATGTGATCTTCTCTCCATTTACTTACAGAACACTCTGTGTATAAGAGAAGTATCTGAAACAGAGTGGAGTCCTCCTAAATGTAACTTAAATTATTTGTCATTCAAATCATTATTACAAAGTTGACAGAATATACCCATCTTGCTAGTGTTGCAAAATGTCTTGGCTACTGTTTTCATAATGACAATGTATTCTTAATTTTCCTTTCATAAAAGGGATTTTTTTATGCTTGTTTGTATGGGGAAATCCATTGTACTTTAGTTTCTCCATTTGCTTGCATGGGCCAAAAGAGGGAGGGGTAGATGTTATCTCTGTTTATCTCCATTGCCACAGTGATACAGATTTTTTGTAATAACCTGTTAATAATAACAGACATTTAGCCAACAAGTTGAGCAAGCAGTTTGGATAGCTGCAAGACTACCTTAAAATATTTGTTGTGTAACAGGAACTCTTGACATCATAGAACTTTGCCAAATTCTCTTCTTATTCTCTTTCATTAAACATTATTTGGGATAGGTAGATCATCCAGATCTTTTTAGCTTTAATATTTAATCGTTATTAAGTACATGGTGATTTATTACTTCACCCACACAATGCCAAAAAGACACTTTGTGTATAACTATAGCAACATATCTGAGTTAAACTTTTGGTTTTTTGCTAAGTTTGATTCTGGAGTACTATAAACACCCTCTGCCTCATGTACTTGTGCTACTACTTAAAATTTAATTTTTCCATTAATTTAGACATTTGAACTAACTAACATTTTTCTTCACTGCCCAAGTCATCCTGGCTCTTAGACCAGCTTTCAGGTCATGACTAGGCTCCACTATACCATTTTGTCTGGTATTAACAATGCTCCTTCTAACAAATGAAATAATAGAATTTTCAGCATTCCAACAATAAAAATACAGTATTTTTTCAACTAACATTCTAATAAATTGAACAAAATTATATATATATATCATTTTAAGGTGTCCACTGGAACCATAAAAGGAAAAAAAAGATTTTTCATAAATTTTATATTTCGACTTCATATTGTTTTCCAAGTTTCTATTTAGTTCTGTATCATTTTGATGCTATTATAGTGATATGTCATACATGAACATTAGGGGGTGCTATAGAACAACAGTAAGCAGTGTTTCTCTTTTAAAAGCTGAAATCTTTGTTTTCTGCCCTTTTTCCTGTCTCTGTTTGTCTAAGGATGAAATCTGTTTTCTCCACATTAACGACCCTATTTGATGCATTCATTCACTAAAACTTAGCATAGAGATAATCTGTTAGATTAAACTGTGGTAATCAACCAAGGAAAGGGTATAATGCATAGCTTGAGTTGGAAAAAGGATCTTTCCAGAGTTATAGGCTTTAAGCAGTCTGGTTTTTAGCTTTGTCTAACCCTTCCATGAGGATTTTTCTTTTACTACTGTAGTCTTTATTGTAAATTTTTATTAATATAGAGATCTGTAATTTTTTTTTTTTTTGAGAGTGAGTAGGGCCTAGATTCAGGAAGACCTAAATTCAAATTCTATCTCAAACACTTCCTTACCTCTGTGGCAAATCACTTAATCACTCTACCCCGGTTTCCATGTCTGTAGAATGAGGATAATAGTAGCACCTATTTCCTAAATTTGTGAGCATCAAATAATATAATAATTGTATGGAACTTCACTTATAGTGAATGGCATATAAATACAGCTCAGTGGGTAGCGTGACAAGCCTGGAGTCAGGAAGAGCCATCTTCCGAAGCTGAAATCTGACCTTAGACACTTACTAGCTGTGTGACCCTGTGCCAGTCACTTAACCCTGTTTGCCTCAGTTTCCTCATCTGTCAAATGAGCTGGAAAAGGAAATGGCAAAACCACTCTGGTATCTTTGCCAAGAAAACCCCAAATGGAGTCATGAAGAGTTGGGTATGACTGAACAAACAACGTGTAAATGTTAGCTATTATTGTTGTTGTTACTATTATTATTTTTTCTTGTTGTTATTACTATTGATAAAATTACTATTATCAACAACATTGTTACTGGCTTAAGGGACCAAGTGAAGAAACTCCTACCAGTATAGATTGACACCGATTCTGTAACTTATAGTCAGAATTGCCTGGGTACCTGAGAAATAGAGTGACCTGTCCAGGGTCACCTAGTACATGTTCAGGGCCTAAGTGAAGCCTAAGTCATCCTGGCTCTTAGACCTGCTTTCAGGTCATGACTAGGCTCCACTACACCATTTTGTCTGGTATTAACAATGCTCCTTCTAACAAATAATAGAATTTTCAGCATTCCAACAATAAAAATACAGTATTTTTTCCTATGTATTTTCATCTAGTTTAATTTTAATGTCATACTGAACTTGATCAGTTTTTATACTTTGATTTTTAATCATTTATAGATAGCTATCATTTCAACAAGTATTAAGAGCCTGATAACATCCCACACTATTCTTTTGCTAGGGCTATAAAGACAAAAGTGAAACTGTTCTTGTCCTCAGAGAGCTTGCATTGTACTGGGGAGGGTGGAGACAAAAACCTACATGATAAGTACATAGAAGGGGGGACCATTAATTACTGGGGAGATCAAATAAGACCTCTTGAGTTATCTTCTACCAGATGGAAGTGAAGAGGTAGGTCATGTTAGGCATGAAGGACAGCCTCCTCATCAAAGAAATGCACTCTTCAAGGAACACCAGGTAAGCCACTTTGAAATATGGTATGTGAGTAAATACTACCATGAAATCAGCCTGTAAAAATAGGACGGATCCAGGTTGTGAAGAGCTTTAAAAGTCAAACAAAGCAATTTCTATATTTTTCTTACCAGCAAGGAGGAGCCGCTGAACTTTCTTGAGTAGGGGAGTAAGGTGGTCAGACCTGTGTTTTAAGAATATCAATCTGGGGCAGCTAGGTGGTGGAGTGGATAAAGCATCGGCCCTGGATTCTAAAGGACCTGAGTTCAAATGAGGCCTAGGACACTTGACGCTTACTAGTTGTGTGACCCTGGACAAGTCACTTAACCCTTATGGCCCCACCCAAAAAAAAATATCAATTTGGCATCTATGGAGGATAGATTAGTGAGAGTAAATACCTGAAAGCAGGGAGATTTAGTAAGCTAATGGGTGGGGTTAAGACCTTGAACTAGGTTGGTTGTTGTGTGAAGGAAGATAAGGGGATAAAAAACAAGATTTTGGAAATAGAACTGATGGGATTTGAAGG
This sequence comes from Dromiciops gliroides, assembly GCF_019393635.1. Classification (NCBI taxonomy): domain Eukaryota; kingdom Metazoa; phylum Chordata; class Mammalia; order Microbiotheria; family Microbiotheriidae; genus Dromiciops; species Dromiciops gliroides. The sequence goes on along the minus strand of NC_057861.1, from coordinate 505,291,498 downwards.
AGAGTGGAGGGAGAGTGACGAATTAAGAATGACTTCTAGTAGGGCAGCTACATGGCACAGTGGATGAAGCACCGGCCCTGGATTCAGGAGGACCTGAGTTCAAATCTGGGCTTAGATACTTGACACTTAGTAGCTGTGTGACCTTGGGCAAGTCACTTAACCCTCATTGCCCCGCCAAACAAAAAAGAATGACTTCTAGTTTGCAAACCTGAGTGGCTAGAAGAATGTTGGCACCCTCAACAGAAATAGTGAAGTTAGAGAAAGGGATATGTTTTGGAGAGTTCTGTTTAAGATATCCAGAAAGCATTTGGTAGAAAAACTCAGGAAAACTGGGGAGAGAAGATGGTAGATATGCAAGACATAGAAATGAACTTTAAATCCTTGACAACTTGAGATCACAAAAAGAGAGCAGACTAACCAGACTAACGACAGAATCATAGGATATGTCCATGCAGAGGAGGAGGTAAATAAATGATTATTCATCAAAGGAAACTTAAGAACAGTGTCACCAAAACTCAGGAAGGAGATGGTGTTTAGGAAGAAGAAATGGTTCTTAGTCAAATGAGCATTTCTTAAGCACCTACCATGCACCAGGCATTGTTCTAGTCTCTGGGGTTGCAAAAAAAGTAATTGCAGCTGTTGAGAAGTTTACATTCTAATAAAGGAAAAGCATGTGTAAATAACTAGTCATATACAAGGTGTGTAAAGTCCATGCAAATAATATGAAAGGGGGAGATAGCAGCTGGGGGCTGTGGGTGGGATGGGGAGACTGAGTACTTTGTAAAGAAGGATTTGAGCTGAGACTTGAAGGAAGCTAGGAACACTAAGAGGCAGAGGTGAGGGAGGAGAGCGTTCCAAGCACAGGGAACAGCCAGTACAAAGACAGATGGAAAGTGGAGTGTTGTGTTTAAGGAGCTGCAGGTAGTCCAGAATAGCTGGATTTTCTAAAACCAGAAAGGGAGGAACAGGTCTGGTTGAGAAGAACTTTAAGGGCTAAAAAGGACTTTATATATTTGATCTTGAAGGTAATGAGGAGCCTCTGCTCTGAGCAACAAGGTGATAGGGTCAGACCTATGCTTTAGGGAAAATTGCTTTGGCATCTGAGTGGAAGATGGATTGGGGGTAATGAATGCCTTGAAGCCAAGATCCAAAAGGTTGCTAAATCAGTCCAGGTGAGAGATAATGAGGGCCCAAACTAGTGTTCTTGCTAGGAATGGAGAGAAAGGGATGTTATATGAGACATTCTGAAGATAGAAATGACAGGATTTGTCAACAGATGGGATACAGAGTTACTGAGAGTTCAGAGTCAAAGATGACACTGAGATTTTGAGCTTTGGTAACTGGAAGGATAGAAGTCGTGCTAATAGGGAAGTTTGGGAAGAAAGTTCTGTTTTAATGATGTTGAATTTGATACGTCTATGGGATGTTCAATTCAAGATGTTCATGAGAGGGGCAGGTAGGTGGCGCAGTGGATAGAGCACAGGCCCTGGAGTCAGGAGTACCTGAGTTCAAATCCAGCCTCAGACACTTAACACTAGCTGTGTGACCCTGGGCAAGTCACTTAACCCCAATTGCCTCACTTTAAAAAAAAAAAAAAAGATGTTCATGAGGCAGTAGGAACTGTGGGACCAGAGCTTAAGATGAGACCAGGACTGGAGGGGTGTGCAAATCATCAGCATAGAGATGATAATTGAAACTAAAAGCTGATGAGGTCATGTGATCGTATGGAGCAAAAAGAAGACACCCCGAGACAGAGCTTTGGAGAACACCAACAGTGGATATGATATGGATGAAGAACCAGCAAAGGAAAATGAGAAATCGCATTGGACATGAAGAATCAGAAGAGAGCCATGTCATGAACACCTACAGAAAAGAGAACATTCAAAAGGAAAATGTGATTAACAGTACAGGCTGCAAAGAAGTTAAGAAAGATCAGGACTGAGAAAAGGCCATAAGAAGATCTGATAAGAGATCATCAGTTCTGTTGTCCAGAACAGTTTCAGTTGAGTGTTGTTAAGTATAGGTTATGAGATATGAGGAGATACAGATGAAATGGGAGGTCCAAATATTTTAGAGAATGTTACACACACACACACACACACACACACACACACACACACACACACACACATCTTCCCAAGTATAAGGGAAAAAAGATTGGACTGGAGAAGAATATTGAGCCAGATACTGATATCTTTGAGGAAGACTTCAAAAGAGTTACATACTATAAATGACTACGCATAAACATTTTTCCAAGTTACTGAGCCATGAGAGAAAGCCACATTAAAATAGCTCTGAGATTTTGCCACACACAAGGCGAATAAGCAGAGGTGAAAAAATGGGACCAGAAAGAATGGGTGTATTGACACTCTGTTGGTAGAGCGGTGAAGTTATCCAGCCATATTGAATTTCAGTTTGTAATTATGCCATAAAAGTGACTAAACTCTACTTTCTCTTCTCCATTGCTGCCTTTATCCCCTACCAAGATCAAAGGCAAAAACAAAGACCCAGTATTTCCCAAAATAGTCACAGAAGCAATCTTTGGGAATAGCAAAAAACTAGACACAAAGTGGATTCCTATCATTTGGGAAATTACTGAAAAAACATGGGATATAAATTTAATAGAGAATTATTGTGGAGTAAGAAATGGCAAGCAAAGGATTTAGAGAAACGTGCCAAGTTCTGTTTGAATTGATTCAGAGCAAACTGTAGAACCCAAAGAGCAACATTTGCAATAACTATAACAATGTAAATGAAAAGATCATTAAAAGGAAGGTGAGCTTGTGAGTGATGGAAAACCCAAGGAAAGTTTCTAAAATGAGTTTAAGAAGACAGCTCCCTCCTACCCGAAGAAGGTCCTCTTGTATACAACCATGTAGAAGAAGCTTGGGGTAATTGATAGAGTCAGGCTTATAGTCAAAAAGGCCTGGGTCTGTTCTCTGGGCTTGGGGTCCAGGCTAGCTATATGACCCTGAATCTCTCAATGGCCATGGCAATGTGGAAAGACTGGAGGTTGCAGAGAAAATGCTAACCTGCACTGCTAGAGGGAATGCCTCACCCCAGATATTTTTTCATGCCAATAAGGTCACAGATCCAGTCCTATTTTCTTGATGTAATGGATAGTGTTAACATTTAAAATCAGGAAGATCTGAATTCAAACCCTGCCTCAGCACAGCTGTGTGACTCTGGACATGAAGTCACTTGATCTCTCTCCAAATAGAGGTATTAGCACAGGGTTGTTAGAAGCAAGTGTTTGCAAACTTGAAAACATTAGCTGCTATTATTACACTATCAGATATGTTTATGCAATATTTACTGCTTCCAGTGTTTTTGCTTAATTTTTCACACTAGAGGGTTAAATCTGACAGGGTAGCTGATTAAAATGACTGATTTAAAGTGAAAATATATCAATAAATAATTTTTAAAAATAAAGCATAGTGAATGTCCTAGGGGCAGATCAAGATTTAGGTCTCAAAAAAGTTTATAGTGTGAATTCTAGCAATGATTTCTTCTCATTGCCAGACATGTTGCACTCAAAAAAATTATCAAAGAACTGGACACAACTGAACAGCCTAATAGAATGACTTTCCTAAACAAGACATTCTCTGCTGTGCTTTTCCGCACTGGGTATAAGGTTATAATTTTTTTTTTCTACAAGCACATGAATCATCTATTTGAAAGTTCATAGAATTTATATGCAAAGTAACCCATTGTTTACCATCATTTTCTTTTGGAGTCTGGTCTATCCAAATACTGCAAAATCATCTTTGGCATTCAGAAATAGACTGAGATAGGTCTCCTAGCCTATGCTCTTTCCTCTACACCATGCTGCTGATAAAGGTTTAACCACTGGTCATTCACTAAATATGCTCTGATTTACTCCTGGCCCAACACACACTAGCCATGTGTCCCCTGGAAAAATCATTTCACATCTGTGAAGCTCAGTTTCCTTATCTGCTACTATCCATCTCACACAATTGTGAGGAAAGTGTTTTGGAAATATTAAAGGGTACATATACTGACTGTCACTGGCAAGTCACCTATGTTACCTGGTAAATCACTTAACCTCTCAATGCTCTGGAGAACTCTGAGAAGAGTTCTTAACCTTGGGTCTGTGAACTTTTTTTGTTTTGTTTTGTTTTGTTTTGTTTTTTTTAGTGAAGCAATTGGGGTTAAGTGATTTGCCCAGGGTCACACAGCTAGTAAGTGTTAAGTGTCTGAGGCCGGATTTGAACTCAGGTACTCCTGACTCCAGGGCCGATGCTCTGTCCACTGTGCCACCTAGCTGCCCCTGGTCTGTGAACTTTTAAAAAAAGTATTTTTGATTACTATTTCAACATAATTGGTTTGCTTTGCAATCCTTTATATTTCATTTTATGCCCTTAAAAAACATAATTCTGAAAACAAATCCATAGGCTTCATCAGACCACCTAAGTAGGCCACAACACATAAAAAAGGCCAAAACCCTGCTCTCAGACTATACTTTACAGAGAAGATGGCAACCGGCATGGGCGATGAGAGTTTCCTCATCTAGGCATTCCCTATATCAATAAAATCATAAGCCTAGTCTTTATCCTTATCCTATAAATGTGATTTGAGCTTTTTTTTCTTTTTTTGCTTCCTCACCTTTACTCAAACCATTCCCTCTCCCTAGAAAGCTGTCCCAATCCTCCGATCTCCCAAATCCTACCCATCCTTAAAGGTCCAGCTCAAATGCTACCTTCCTCCACAGTCTCCTGCTTTCCCTCCTCCAAACTCCTATGTGGTACCTTGTGCAGTTACATATTGTTTTGTATGTGTGTGTGTGTATGTGTATATATATATACACACATATATACACATATATACTTATACACACACACACACACACATATATACATATATACCTCAGTCACCATCTTTGTCTACATGACATCATGGCACCACATTCTTATAAAACTGACCAATGGCCAATGATAAGGTACCCACAAAAGTGTTCATGTCCATGATGACTCCCATAAGTCTACACGGAGTGAAGGGCAGAAACTTATGGCCATCCAGTGCCTAAAGGAAAGAAATAAATACGGAATTTTCCTGAATAAAAGAATCCCATTCCACAGAAGTACAGGGGCAAGTGTTAGATTTTGGAAGAGCACCTGTACCCCATAGATTATTTTAGAATTAAACTCAAACTTCTAAGAGATATGAGGATGGGGTGGGGAGGGGATTGGATCTTCAATAATTAAGCTTGTCAAACAAGAAAATAGATAAGCAGTGTATTCATTACTGTCTTCCCTGCATCTTTACTGGACAGTTTAATCTTAGGGATTATATGGATAGGGAGTGTTCACTTATTGGCTAGAAGCCTAGCTTTTGCAGAAGACTTAGACCTTAAGGTCACAGTATGGGGAACTAGGTCTAACTAGATAGTAAATGGGACAAAGGAGACAAGAGATAAATGATACTGCACTTCATAAGTGCAGTAAGAGAAAAGTTTGAGGACTTTGTGAAGCTATGTATATATTAATGACTAATTACACCATTGCTCCAGGAATCTGATCACAGATCTAAACCTAGAGGGACCTCAAAAGCCATCTGCAAGTCCTTATTTAACAGGTAGGGAAACAGGGGTAGGGAGGCTTACATGGGTAAGCAGCAAAGGGAGGATGTGTGATTGGAGAGCAAGTGCTTTTTCTACTGTTTCGAAGTACAAAAAAGATCAACTGTACCCAAGGAAGAGGTTATGGACTAAGGAAAAGGATGTCTGTGTATGTGTTGAAGAAGAATGATACCTGCATGTGCTTAGGAGATATTTGATGTTATGTTGGTCTTTGCAAGGATGGACAAAAATTGTGACTTGGAGCACATACAAGCCACCTCCCCAGTGTGCTGTAAATCAAGTAATGAATACAACCATATTACAAAGCTTTCAAGTTAACCCACACACCTCCAGTCACGACTATTGGTGGTCTGGGGAAAGGAGCTAGGGAGGTTATTCAGCAAGAGCTGCCATACAAATGTATTGAAGTAGTTTTTCACATAAGACACTCGGGGTGGGGGGTAGGGGTGAAGTCATATGGTGAAAATAAATCAGGAAGACTTGAATTCAAGTTTTGCCTCAGGAATTTATCAGCTGTGGGTCATTTAACTTATCTTTTCTTTATCTGTAAATGAGGAAAATAGCACCTGCCTTCCAAACTTTAGAGGGTCAACATGCACAAAGTACTTTGCAAATAGACAAATCTGTTTACAGACCGAGTCCTGTAAGATGACAAACAGCTGACAACAAAAACTTGTTGGGATGAGCCAGCTATTCAGGCGGAAATGGAAAAGAGTGAACAGAAGAAAATTAATTCCAGTAGTCAGAAGATCTGCAACTTCAACGTATTACTCAAAATGAATAAAATAAAATGAGTGATTAAAGAGGGGAAGGAGGATGATTTCCATACCTTAACAACCCATGATTTATTTAAGTAGCCTATTCAGACCCTCCACTAGGCACTCTAACTTCTTAATGAGTTTTTCTGGGGGAAACATTCATCACCTGGTCACTAATTTTATGGTTATATAAAGAGGGTATCATAGTTTAGTATAGAAAATATACTGAAAAGGGGAGAAAACAGGATAAAGAAAAGAAAACTAGGTTAGAAGTGATTGAAAGTATTCTCTCTTTTTTTTTGTTCGTTTGTTTTTTTGGGCCAGACAACGAGGGTTAAGTGACTTGCCCAGGGTCACACAGCTAGTAAGTGTCAAGTGTCTGAGGCTGGATTTGAACTCAGATTCCCCTGAATCCAAGGCAGATGCTCTATCCACTGCGCCACCTAGCTGCCCCATTGAGAATACTTTCAGGGGGCAGCTAGGTGGTACCTCTTTCTTCTATAGGCATCTAATATAGATAAAGATAGAATATTCTATTATATCCTAGTTCCTGTCTTCTACTAAACATCTTCAAGGTGCAAGTGATCTTTAACATCTACCCTTTACTTTCTAGTGTTGCATAACTCTTATAGTCAGAAGTTTCTTCGTTATTTAATGATCTATATCTCTATACCTTTCTATTCTTTAGCACAGAATTTTCCTTCTCTAGCAAGATACAAAAAATCTAGTCTCTTCCACATGATACCACTTAAACTATCATAAAACAGCCATAACATGTCTTTGTCTAATCTATTTTTCCCCTCCAACATACACATACTTTCTTTTCTTCTTCTTCTTCTTTTTACCATTCCTCATTTAAGATGCTTTGTATACCTCTCAAAATTCTGGTCACATTCATCTGAACATACTAATTTACCGATAACCTAAAATGAAATGCCCAAAATTGAAAACAGTACTTCTGATGTGTTCTAACCTGTGCAGAGGACAGCAGAACTTACCTCTCATGACCTGGACATAACACTCCTGTTTACAAAACCTAATATTGTGTTAACCTTTTTTAAGCAGGCTCATCACACTGTTGGCTCAGATTGGGCTTATGGTTAACTAAATATCCCAGGTCTTTTTCATATGATCTGCTTTCAAGCCAGTTCTTCCTGATTCTGCACTTATGCAATTGGACTTTTGAACCTAAATACAGGACTTCCTATTGATCCCTGTTAAATTTCATCTTAATGGTTTCAGCCCAACCTGTCAAAATCTTTCCCACTTCAATTCAACAGATATTTTGGGGGTTTTTGTTTGTATTTTATTATTTTTATTTTCTAGTTACATGTAGAGATAGTTTTCAACATTTGTTTTTATAAGTTTTCTAGTTCCAAATATTTCTCTTTCCCTCCTCCCCAAGACAGCAAACAATCTGATATAGGTTATATGTGTACAATCACATTAAACATATTTCTACATTAGTCATGCTTCGAGATATTTTAAGGACTAATTAGGAGTAAAGAAATATATTAGGAATTGATTTAATTTAGGAATTGATATAAAATTAAGGTAAGACATGAACCCTACCCTCAAGCAGCCTATAATTAAGTAGAGGGATAAAATAAGCAGATAACTAATTTACAGTAATATTTTGTATAGGTTCATTAGGGAGATGAAAAACTAAATTGTGAAATTATAAAAGAAGTGAAAAACTAAAATGTGAGGTTCAAGAGGGAAAGATTGTTGTGGATAAAAAGGATAAGGGAGGGCTTCATGGAGGAGTTAGAATTTTTTAAATCATTGAATTCGATTCTGTCAAATAATATAATAGCCCATCACATAGCAAAGTTTCAAAAAGTTACCTTAAACAAAATTTTTTATTGTGAATATAATAATAAACATAAATATTTCAATATGCAAATACAAAGAAAAAAGCTTGTGTAAGAAAACATGCAAATTTATTTTGTAAGAAGTACATTTAATTTAGGTGGTGCAAGGGGCAACTAGGTGGTACAGTGCCAAGCCCAAAGTCAGAGAGACTTATCTTGTTCAGTTCATATCTGGCCTCAGACACTTACTAGCAGTGTGACCCTGGGCAAGTCACTTAACCTTGTTTGCTTCAGTTCCTCATCTGTAAAATAATCTGGAGAAAGAAGTGGCAAACCATTCCAGTATCTTTGCCAAGAAACCCCAAATGGGGTCACAAAGAGTCAGACATGACTGAAACAACTGAAAAATAACAATAAAATAATTGCATTTGTATCCCCTTCCATGCTTTTTTTTTCTTTTTTGCATTATAAAAATGTTTCATTGATGTTCTTTTGGGGACATGCCTATTATTCCCCACTAACCTATACTCCTTCCCTAAGTAGATGCCTTTCCTTGTAACAAATAAGTCTGGTGCAGCAAAACAAATCAACACATTGGCCATATCTGAGAATGAATATCTTTAATCAATACCTCTTTGTCAAGAGTTGAGAGGTATGTCTCATTATCAGTCTTTGAAGTCACTATTATTTCTTCTAAATTTCTGAAGTCTTCATCAATTGGGGAATGGCTGTGGTATAAGATTGTGATGGAATATTATTATGCTATAAGAAATGCCAGGCAGGATAATTTCAGAAAAGCCTGGAAAGACTTATATGAACTGATGTATAGTGGAGTAAACAGAACCAAGAGAACATTGTGCACAATGAGAGCAATGTTTTTCAATGAAGAAATTGAATGGCTTAACTATTCTTAGCAATAGAATGATCCAAGACAATCCCAAAGGACTAATGATGAAGCATACTATCCACTTCCAAAGAAAGAATAGATATTGATTGAACAGTCTAAAGCATGCTATTTTTCACTTTTTTTCAATATTTCTTATACAAAATTACTAACATAATGTTTTACATAATTGCATATGTATAACCTATATCCGATTGCTTACCACTTCAGGGAGGGGGAATAGGAGGGAGAAAAGGAGGGATATAATTTGGAACTCATGACTTTAAATAAAAATGTTTATTAAAATAAAAAACATTCTGAGGTCTTTCAAATTTTTTCTTGGGATCAGGGAGTGGTTCATTGCATAAATTATTCTCCTGATTCTACTCATTTCACTATGCATTAGTTTGCATAAGTCTTCCCATACATCTCTGATTCTATTGTATTTATCATTTCTTATGGTACAGTAATACTGAATGACATTCATATACAACAATTTCTTCAACCATCCCCCAATTGGGCACCTATTTTGCTACTAAAAAAAGTATTGATATAAATAATTGTATGCATATGGGTCTTTTTACTCTATCCTTGATCTCCTTGTGATATTTGCCTAGTAGTGGTATCACTGGGTCAAAGGGTATATACAATTTAATGACTATTTGAGAATAGTTCCAAATTGTTTTCCAAAATGGTTAAACCAATCTAGATTTTCCTGGCATGAGGAATTGGGATTGGTATGAAATATAGGTAAGATGAAATATTGGTTTGAAATATAGGTAAGCCCAAGGAGCTTACAATCAAGTAGGGGGATAAGATAAGCAGATAACTAATCTATAATAATACTTTCTATAAATTCATTAGGGAGATGAAAAACTAAATTGCTATTTGAGATTCAAGAGTAAGAGACTCTTGCAAATGGAGGATGAAAGAAGGCTTTGTGGAGGAGATAAAATTTTTTAAATCTTTGAATTTGATTCTCTCAAATAATATAGCCCATCTCAGCAGAATTCTCAAAGGTTAACTTTTTAAAAATGTTTTTTCTTTTTCATTTTGAACTTAACAATGAGTACAGACATTTCAATCTGCAAAGAACAAGAAAATATTGTATAAGAAAACTGTTATATATAGTTTGTGTGCCTGTTTTCCTACAACCCCTCCCAAAAAATGTCATTTTTCTTGTTTGTCATCTTTGCAATCTAATGGATCTGAGAAGAAATCTCAGAGTTGCTTTAATTTGCATTTTTCTAATAATGATTTGAAGATTATCCTTTCATATAGTTGTTAGTAGTTTATTTTCCTTCATTTGGGACTATCTACTCATATCCTTTGACCACTGATTTATTGGAGAATCACTTTTATTCTTAAATATCAGTATAAGTTCTTCATATTATACTTTTTTGAAATCACCTTTTCCAATCTCATGGGTGTGAGACAGAACCATATCATTGTTTTGATTTTCATTTCTCTTATTATAAGTGATGTGGACCATTTTAAAATGTGACTATTGATGGCTTGAATTTCATCCTTTGAGAATTGCTTGTTCATATCCTTTGACCCTGTATCTATCAAGGAATGACACTTCTTATTTTAATCAATTTTCTTTATATCTTGGACTTTGGACTTTTATCAGAGAAACTTTCTGTGAAGATTTTTTCACAGTTAACAATTTCTCTTTTTATTTTAACCACATTACTTTTAGAGAAGGTTTTAGTTTTATGTAATCAAAATTGTCCATCTCCTATGATCTTCTCTATCCCTTGTTTGCGCAAGAACCACTTCCCTATACATACTTGCAAATGATATCCCTTCCTAACTCCTACAATGTTTATGAAATGGTCTTTTATATGTAAGGCATGTATCCATTTGGAGCATGTCATGGTAAATGGTGTAAGATGATGGTCTAAACCTCATTTCTGTCATATTGCTTTCCAGTTTTCCAACAGTTCTGGTTAAATAGTGAGTCCTTACTCTAATAGTTAGGGTCGGGCAGCTAGGTAGCACAGTGGATAAAGCACGGGCCCTGGATTCAGGAGGACCTGAATTCAAATCCGGCCTCAGACACTAGACACTTACTAGCTGTGTGACCCCGGGCAAGTCACTTAACCCTCATTGCCCTGCCCCCCACAAAAAAACCAGTTAGGGTCTTTGGATTTATCAAGCATTGTGCTACTATGTTTGTTTGCTTCTGTATGTTATATATCTAATCTAACATATGCCAGTGGAAGCACAGATCAGTTTTTCTATAATTTAATACTAGTAATGTTGATGATTGTTGTTGTTCACCTTCATTCTTGAAGAGGATCAATGAAATCACAGAGTGATATCTTGATTTCTGCATGAATTGAATTTAAGTGATACAGAATTGTACAGTTTTCAGCCTTACTCTCTTCCTGAGTCATCAAAGTCCATTGGCAAGATGAAAGTCAAGACACCAGAGATGGCCCAGGATGCAGTGGATGTCTGACCATGCTCTAAGCTCTCCACAATGCCCGCTTCAGCCACTTTCATGGCCAGTGGAACAAAATGTTCTCATCCATCCATTCTACCAGGAGGAGAGGAGGGATAGTCTTCACATGCTTGGAGTAGACATCTACCTAACTCACCAATGGGTTTGAGGCTTGTCAGTTACCCACAACCTAGTTTAGCCTAACTACCAACACAGTTTTACTGGAGTGTGGCAGCTGATCATATCAAAGTTTCTTGGAGCCACAGGTGAGAGTTGGGAGAAAGGTAGACACCAAAGGTAAATAAACAGCCCTGAAAAGGACTCACATCAGAGGTGCTAGTCTTCTATGCTGATGATTACTACCTTGTATTATAACATGAGATCTGATACTACTAAACTCTTCTTTCCCACTTTTTAAAATTATTTCCATTGAAATTCTTGACCTTTTGTTATTCCAGATAAATTTTATTATTTTACCAATTCTATAAAGTAACCTCTTGATTGGTATAGCATTGAATCTATTAATTAATTTTAGTAGTATTATTGTTTTTATTATGTTGGCATGGCCTAGCCATAAGCAATTTATCTCTCCAATTATTTAGGCCTGTCTTTATTTTCTGAAAAGACTGTTTTGTAGTTGTATTAATATAATTCTTGCATGTGTCATGGTAGTCACTCCTAGATATTGTAAAGAATTAATTGTTATTTGAGGTTTTTATGACTCCATCTTTTGGCTAGAATTTAAAAAAAAATCCTTGGCATGCACACTAGCCTGCAGCTCCGCAAACAGCACAGTGCTTCACCCACTGGTTGTAGCAGTCACCCTGGTGCTGGCACCTCATGTCATCACCACTCGTCGATGCCTACATGGGCCTGGCAAAATTATAATGATTGGAAGCCCAGTGAGGGCAGTCATGTGACTGTCAGAGTGGCCAGCCAATTGGCTGGGGGCTGTGTGTGGTCAGCCTGGGGTCTGCTGGGAAGAAGGAAGATTTTTCGACATTCTAGCTTGAAGCTGGAAGGCAACAGGATGCTGCTGTATGTTCTCAGCTGATTCCTGGGCGGTAGTGTTGTTCAGGTTGTATAATTTCCCTTTCCTCATTTTATTTCCCTTCCCTTGATCCTACTGATCCTGTTTGTGTTTTTTTAAGTTCATTCTTGTTAAATAAATCCTGCTCTGTTTTGAGGGAGGCTGTCTGTCTCCTTCCTTGCCCCAATATTGCGGCAAGCCTCTTAGCTAACACTCCCCAATTAAAAATTGGTCCCCACAATATTTTATATAGTGGGGGCAGACAGGTTAATGAATTTTTTTTCTATTTCTTCCTAATGATTTTGTGTGTGTGTGTAATATAGAAAAATGCAAATGATTTATATTTAATCCTGTTACTTTACCAAAGTTATTTATTTCAGTTAATTTTCTTTTCTTTTTTTTTTTTTGTGAGGCAATTGGGGTTAAGTGACTTGCTCAGGGTCACACAGCTAGTAAGTGTTAAGTATCTGAGGCCGGATTTGAACTCAGGTACTCCTGACTCCAGGGCCGGTACTCTATCCACTGCGCCATCTAGCTGCCCCTATTTCAGTTAATTTTCTAAATGAATCTTACAAGTTCTCTAAGTAGATCATCATATCATTGGCAAAAAACAATAATTATGTTTCCTATTCACTTATGCTTATTCCGTTTCTTTTTCTTTTTTTAATTGCTATAGCAATAAAGATGTTCATTCATGTCCAACTCTTTGTAACCCCATTTGGGGTTTTCTTGGCCAAGATACTAAAATAGCTTGCCATTTCCTTCCCCCACTCATTATCCAGATGAGAAAACTGAGGCAAACAGGGTTAAGTGACTTGCCCAGGATCACACATCTAGATTTGTAGCATAATATCAAATAGTAGTAATAATGATGAGCATCTGTGCTTTATCTCTGATCTTATTGAAATGGTCACTAGCTTCTCTCCATTGCATAGAATGCTGGGTCGTGATTTTAGATAGATAAAATTGATCACATTTAAGCAACAGTCCATTTCTTTCTATGCTTTTTTTGTTGTTGTTTTTGCGGGGCAGTGGGGGTTAAGTGACTTGCCCAGGGTCACACAGCTAGTAAGTGTCAAGTGTCTGAGGCCGGATTTGAACTCAGGTACTCCTGAATCCAGGGCCGGTGCTTTATCCACTGCACCACCTAGCCGCCCCCTATGCTTTTTTAAAAAAGGAAATGGATATATCTTTTCAGAAGCCTGTTCTGCATCTATTAGTATAATCATATGGCTTTTATTCTTGTTATTAATCTGATCTATTATGTTTATAGTTTTCCTAATATTGAAACCAACTCTGTATTCCTAGCATAAATCCAAGGCAGTCATGGAGTATAATAATCTTTTTGATATATTGCTATAGTATTCTAATACTTTATTTAAATTTTTATTTAAAAAATAAATAAATTTTTATTTCACTTATAGATAAATAATTAATGTTTGTTGAAGATATTGGGCTAGTCTTCTTTCTCTGCTTTGTCTCTCCCTTGTTTAGGTACCATAACCACATTATATTTTTTATAAAGGAACTTATCAAGATTCCTTCTCTTCCTATTTTTGCAAATAGCTTATGTGATACTGGAATTAATTGATCTTTAAATGTTTGATATAAATTACTTGTAAATCCATCTGGTCTTGGGATTTTTTCCTTTTGTGATTTATACAATTTATTTTTCTGAGACTTTACTATTTAAATTCTCTATGTTAGTCTGTGCATTGAATATTTTAGTAAATCTATTTCTGGGGCAGCTGGGTAGCACACTGGATAGAGCACTGGGCTTGGAATCAGGAAGACTCATCTTTATGTTCAAATCTGGCATCAAACACTTACTAGCTATGTGACTGTAGGAAAATCATTTAACCCCATTTGTCTCAGTTCCTCATCTGTAAAATGAACTGGAGAAGGAAATTGCAAACCACTCCAGTATTTTAGCCAAGAAAACCCCAAAATGGGATCATTAAGAATAGGACATGACTCAACAAAAATAACAAATCCATTTCATTTTAATTATCAGTTCTCTGGAAAGACCTACATGAATTGATGCTGAGTGAAATGAGCAGAACCAAGAAAACATTGTACACAGTATCAACAACATTTTGTGATGATCAACTGTGATAGACTTAATTCTTCTCAGCAATACAATGATCCAAGACAGTACCAAAAGACTTATGGTGGAAAATGCTCTCCACATTCAGAAAAAGAACTATGGAGTCTGAAGGCAGACTGAAGCATACTATTTTCACTTTTGTTGTTGGGGGTTTTTTTTGTTCTTGTTTTTGTTTATTCTTTCTTGTATTTTTTTTCCTTTTTCTGATTAATGAGAAAATATGTTTAATATGATTATAATGTATAACCTACATCAAATTGCTTGCTGGCCTCAGGAGGGGAGAGGGAAGGGAAAGTAAGAGAAAAATTTGGAACTCAAAAAAAATCTTTACATGTAATTGAAAAAATTAAAAATAAAAATAAAATAGAAAAAGATAATTATCAGTTTGGGGGGGATGTAATTGAGCAAAATAATTTCTAATAATTACTTTTATTTTTCATTTGTTATGAATTTTTTTTTCAGTTTTGATATTAGATTTAGTTTTCTCTTTTTTTAAAAATCAGACCAACTAATAGTGTATATTTTGTGGGGTAAGGGGAGGTTTTTTTAAGCTCCTGATTTTATTTGTTGATTTAATTTTTTTATTTGTTGATTCAATTTTAAATTGTTACTCTTTTTGAGTTTCAGAATTACTATGTTGGTGTTTATTTGTTATTTGTTGCTTTTTCTAAATTTCTAATTAATTTTTCTAATTTTTTTTAGTTGCTCCATGTCATGCACCAATCTGTTATTTCTGTCTTTTGTTGATGAAAGTGTTTGAAGATATAAATTTTCCCCTCAATACTACTTCAGCTTCATCACAAAAGTTTTGGTTATTTTGTCTCCTGTAGTCATTTTCTTTTATTAAATTATTATTTCTCTGATTTGTTCTTTAACCCACTAATCCTTTAAGATTAAATTTAGGGGCAGCTAGATGGCGCAGTGGATAGAGCACCAGCCTGGATTCCAGAGGACCTGAGTTCAAATCCCCTGGAGTCAGGAGTACCTGGGTTCAGATCTGGCCTCAGACACTTAACACTTACTAGCTCTGTGACCCTGGGCAAGTCACTTAACCCCAATTGCCTCACCAAAAAAAAAAAAAAAGATTAAATTTAGTCTGCTGTCAATTTTTAATACCTTCCTCAAAGATCTTCAATTAATAATAGTTTGTATTGAACTATAGTCTGTAAAGTGTGTGTTTAAGGGGGCAGCTGGATGACACAGTGGATAAAGCACCAGCCTGGATTCCAGAGGACCTGAGTTCAAATTCAACCTGAGACATTTGACATTTACTAGCTGTGTGACCCTGGGCAAGTCACTTAACCCTCATTGTCCTGCACCAATAGATAGATAGATAGATAGATAGATAGATAGATAGATAGATAGATAGATAGATAGATAGATAGATGATAGATAGATAAAATAAAGTGTGTGTGTGTTTAATATTTCTGGTTTTCTGCATTTTTGTGAGGTTTCTAAGCCCTAGAACCTAAAAGTACTTTGCAGTTGAGAAATATATATACCCTTCTATTCCCATTCAGTAATCAACAAAGAGCTATCTTATCTAACTTTTCTAAAATTGTATTCAGGTCCATAACTTCCATAAATAAGAATTATCATTTGCTAGATTTTTCTTGGTCTTAATGGCATACATTGTGGTTCCCAACCATGATAGTTTTTATGTCTATTACTTCTTGTAATTTGATGAATTTTCCCTTTAAGTACCTAGGTTTCCTGCCATTTAGTGTATATGTAAAGCACAAAAAATAACATAAAGTAAATTAATTATTAATATTATTTCATTGTCTAATGTGTCTATTGGTATAATGTAGTTTCCCCATTTATATTTTTTAACCATGCCTATTTTGCTGTTGCTTTGTCCAAGATATGATTACCATTAGTTGTTTTGGGTTTTATTAGTTCACCTGAAGCATGATAATTCTAGACAAGATTCCTTATTTCTGCTCTATGAATCTTTGTATTTCACATGTGTTTTTTGTAGACAACATAACATTGGATTCTGCTTTCTCATCCATTCTGCTACCCTTCTCCATTGGATGAAGACATTCTTTCCATTTACACTCATCGTTATGATGACTGTATTTTCCTCCATCATTTCCTCTTACTTTTTCTTCTCTACCCCATGTTTTCTATTTAAAAATAAGGTGGTAAAAGAGTAGGGAATGTGATCTAAACTAGAGATTTGTAATCAAAAGGATATACTTCTGCTCTACTGGTCCTTTTCTCTTCCCCTCACTTAGACCCCAATAACTGATTCTTAGCTTTTGTTTTCCTTTATAAACCCTTCTTCACAATCTAAACCCTGAAGTTGAAGTTTTTCTTGTGACTATCCCTCTTCCTCTAAATATCCTCCTCCTCTCTCCCATTTCCCTGTTGAATCTGATACCAAATTGTATGTATGTTCAACCTCCCTTTATCTGGTTCAGACAAAAGTGAGGTTCACCTGATACCTGTTTTCCCCATTTCTTCCTCCATGTTTTACATATTCTTCTCGTATACCCCAATTATGAGAAATAACAAGTTCTTTCTCCTTTATTCCTTCATGTATTCTTTTACTCTTCCTTTTATTTACTCTCTTAAAAACATTTTTTTAAATACCTAACCCCCAAGTTTTGTTTGCTTCATTTAAGTCCCCTTATGACCTTAAAAAAACATTAAGGTCTTGAAGGGACTCTGTTTTCTTCTCTCCTATTAGAATGTTAACAAGTTACCATCATTTAATCCCTTCCAATTCCTCAAATATATTTACCTTTCTAGGTTTGTCTTGTCTCCTGTGTTTTTGCATTTCAAAGTTTTTACTCAGCTCTGGAATGCTCAAAATTTTTCTATACCATTTGAGATCCATTTTTCCACTTTTATACTCAGTACAGAGTAAGATATTCTTATAAGCTTTTATCTTTTGCCTTTTGGAATGTTATATTCCAAGATTATCTCCCACTTATTGTAAAAGTTACTAGGTCTTGAGTGAACCTAACTGTGGTTCCTTCTTACTTGAACTCTATTTGCTTGCAGTATTTTTTTTCTTTGACTTAGGAGCTCTAGATTTTGGCTACACCATTTCTGGAAGTTATCTTCTTTTGGGGATTTCTTTCAGGAGGCAACTGCTGGCTTCTTTCTATTTTCACTTTGCCCTCTGGATCAACTAGAACTATATAGTTTTCACTTATAATTACTTGAAACAAGTTATCTAGACCTTTTTCTTCTCTTTTGTTTTTTGTCATGGTTTTTAAGGAGTTAGATGATTCTTGCATTATCTTTCCTTGATCTGCTTTCCAGGTCAGTTATTTTTGATAGTAGATATATAACATTTTTAACTTTTTTCTGTCGTTTTATTTTGTTCAGCTATTTCTTTTTATTTATGGGGTCATTGATTGCTATTTGTTAGAGAATCTGTTACTTGAGTAATGTTTACTACTTTCTGTTCTAATCTTATACTTTTCTCTAGAATTCTCATTTCACTTTTTTTCCTCTTGTATCTTTTCATCCAAGCATTGTTGTCTTCATAACTAGTCTATTCTTTTCACTGAGTCTCTGCTTATAGTTGTTGTACAATTACTGTCTTCTTCTGGATTGGACTTTGGGATGTCTCTGTATCTATAAAAATTTTTTATAGTAGCTGGCATCTTCTTCTGTTTACTCATAGATATCTACAGGCATAGTTCCTGAATTGGAGCTTTGTGCCAGGGCATGACTCTTCCCTCTGCTCCACTTTTGGATAAGTTAGTTGGTTCTGCTTTGTCATGTTTTGAGCCACCTGAGTTCTTTTGCTGACTTCCAGCTCCTGAAGTTAGGCCTCACCCTTCTCTCAGAATCTTTAAAAATTAGAGGTCTGGATCTTCAGGCCCTTCTACAGCTTCTCAGGACAGAGTATATTGATTTTGTCTAATAGTATATGGCATATTCCACACCTAGGGGTATTCTCCACCCCATGTTGTGCTATTGTGTGGAAGGATATCAGCTTTGCTTAGTCTCCAGATGAAATAGCTAGGCTTCTGTGCTAATCTTCCCTTCCTCAGTGTGTCTCTCAGAATAGGTTTCAGAGTCTCCTGTATCTTTGGGGGTCAGAGCACAAAATATCCAGCATCCTCTGGGGTGCCTTTGGTCATAGTGCTACAGACTCCTGGTGCCTCTGGGGTATCCTGGTATGAGTGTAACCATCACAGACTGGTCACTGCTGCCTCCTGGCTGCTTCCAAGGTCTTAGTGTGGTGTGTTTCACATTACCCTAAAGTGTCTTCCTCCTGGTCCTCCACTCTTCCTGTTTCCAAAAATTTAAATAGGTTTCCCTGGACCAAACTGGAAGATCTTGTTAGCTGCGGCAGGCACTGGCTTTTCTGGCAGATCCCTTTTCTTACTGCTTATAAATTTCTGACTGCCTTCAGGAGTTTGGGGCTGAATAGAAGTATTTAATGTACCTTCTCTTTAGATTTCTTCATCATTATTTGATCTGGTGCTATTTTAGGGAGCTTGGGGGTTTGTTTGAGTTTTTTGGTAGAATATGTGAAATCTGAATTACTTGCCTCATTTCATGTGGCCATCTTAACTGGAAGTTCCAACATTTCTATAAAGGAGAATACAATGAAGGCACCAAAAAAGGACAGTAAACAGTGGAACAGAATGGGGGCAGTGGTGAATAAGTTATTTGGATAAGAGAGTGAGGACTAGCACTGCTGGCTGCCAGAGAAGAATCAGCTTCTCTTCCTTTTGATTGAATTGGTTGAATCAAGAGGAAGCAAGTCTTTCACCTGGAAATAGAAATGGGGAAAGGAAAAGAGCAGCGATTCAGTGCCTGGGTTTGTCTCAGCAGACCACACTCTCAGCAGTCTCTCTGGCTCAGCTTTAAGCTAAACCCACCATTGTTCTGGAACAGAAATTCACAAGAGTTCTAGAGGAAAGGGGCAAGGAAGGAGGTGTTGCTGATCCTGTCCACTGCCCTTTCTCCCACATGGTTTGTCCCTTTCTCAGAGTTCTTCAAGCCAAGTTCAAGATATCACTGTCCTTGTGACCCCTGGGTAAAAAAAAAAAATCTGTCCAGCTGCTGAAGGTTCCCCCAGAATGCTGAGTACCTATATCATTGTTCACTACCTAGCTAGCCAAGAGACATAGGGCTATACAAATATTAAGTCAAATATCACTTTTTAAAAAGCAGATAGAAATCATAGGATATATCTTTCACAATTATAGAAAAGGGGAGAATATGGACAAGCACACACAGGATAGAAGAAATTATAAAAGACAATTATATAAGATTTATGAGTTTTTGTACAAAGAAAATCAATACACCTAGAATCAAAAGGGGAAAAGATGATAAAGCACTGGCCCTGGATTCAGGAGTTCCTGAGTTCAAATCCGGCCTCAGACACTTGACACTAGCTGTGTGACCCTGGGCAAGTCACTTAACCCCATTGCCCCATAAAAAAATAAAAAAATAAAAAAATATTTTTTAAAAAGGGGAAAAGATACAGATTAGAGGAAATCTATATATTAAATACCCATGACAAAAGTCTTACATATAAAATATATAGGGAACTGACACAAATCTATGGAATCAAGGGCCATTCCCCAATAGACAAGTCATCAAAGAAGATAGACAGTTTTCAAAGAAGAAATATAAACTATAACCACTTGAAAAATATATTCAAAATTAAAACAACCCTAAGGCATCACTTCACATTCATCAAACTAAGACAGTAAAAGATGGGATGACTCTTTTTTGGAGGGTCTATGAGACCTCAGTCTCCCTAATTTTTAGTGGGTAGTAATTAGTTCAACTATTCTGGAAAAGTTTTGAATTATGGAAAAGTATACCCTAAGATGGGGAGCTAGGTGGCCCAGGGGATAGAACACCAGGCCTGGAGTAAGGAAGACTTCTTCTTCATGAGTTCAGATTTGACCTCAGACACTTACTGGCTGTATGTAACCTTGGGTAAGTACTAAACCCTGTTTGCCTCACTTTCCTCCTCTGGAAAATGAACTGGAGAAGGAAATGGCAAACCATTCTAGTACCTTTGCCAAGAAAAACCACAAATGGGGTCACAAAAAGTCAGCACAAGTGAATAACATCAAAATACACCAAGATGGTCATTGACAGAAACAAGAGTCACACATACAAAACTATTCCTATCACCATTATTTGTAGTAAGAAAAATCTGGAAGAAAAAAAATCCTCAATAATCAAGGAATGGCTGAACAAAGTCTTAAATATAAATGTAATGGGATATTAATGCACCATAGGAAATGATAAACTGAGGTGATATAAGGTGATAAAGAGTGAAGAAATCAGAGCCAAATGAGCAAACAATATATACAATGACTACAAATAAGATCAACATTGATAGGCAGCAAAACTTTGCTAAGTACAATGGTCAATGTTAGTATCACACTATCAAAGGTAAAGGACCCATCCCTCATTTCTGTTATCATTTAGATAAAACTAAATGTAAAGGGGCAATGTACTTTGTAGGTGTGAGAAATGGGTAATTGTCTCCTCTCAATGTGGATATAACAGTCAGTTATACCCCCTAGACCTGTTTGTAGGACAAAGGTCTCAGATCCCCTCCTCCCCCTCAGGTTAGCAAGGTCACATGGTTCAAGGAGTCCTGGTCTCAATTAGGTCCTCTCCAGAGTTCTGTCCATATAAGGAAGTATAAGGTCCGCTCCTGAGTTATGTCCATACAAGGAAGAGGGGTGGGAATACTGCGTTCCGATTAGCTAGTTTTGGGGTGTAGATTGTAACCCCAACCAGTGATGAAAAAGGGGAAGGTCCATTCGAGTTAGCGACTAGGGTATAAAACAGGGCCTGTGAGCCCCCTTTCTGGGCACCCACTAGCTGCACACTAGGGTGCTTCCTTCTCATGAGAAGAAAATAAAGCCTTTGTCACCTCGCTGCTGAGTTCCTGAGAATTATTGAGAAGAGGATGAATTTTTCCCTCACAGTAGGGGCTGGTGAGTATTGGGAAATTTCAGTGTCAGAATAAGATGCGTTAACCTGGAAATTAAGGAAACAATGAATATAGGAGAAAATATGGTTTTTAATCAGGGCAGAGGAACTATAGCTTGTGGTATCGCAAAGCTTGGAAGCTAGGAATATCCCAAAGATGGGAACAGAGGACAGGGTTTTTATGGGGTAACAGAATAGAAGGGAACCAAAAGATTGCTCCGGAGTGATGTTATGTATAACTACTTAATGTAAATGAACCTTTAACAAAAGAAATAATAGAACTGCTCCTAAGTGAAGTATAGGCATTACTGACTCAGAATAGAAACTACTTAATGTAGGTGGGCCCTTTTTACATAATAACATAAAGTCTAGGGAGTAAGGAGGGAAAACATTGGAAGGGGTTAAGTTGCTTGGGGGAAGGTCCATATGCCCATCAAGAGTCTGTAAATGACAAAGTCGATCAACCCCAGGCAATTAATTTGTCTGGGAAAGAGGGGACTTGGTGGGGAATCAGTTCTCAGTAAATTTTGTAGTTCTCAGATGCATTAATATTTAAAAAAAAAAAACTGATTATAGGGGCAGCTAGGTGGCGCAGTGGATAAAGCAATGGCCCTGGATTCAGGAGGACCTAAGTTCAAATCCTGCCTCAGACACTTGACACTTACTAGCTGTGTGACCCTGGGCAAGTCACTTAACCCTCATTGCCCTGCAAAAAACCCCAAAAAGACAAAAACCAAAAACTGACTATAACCCTACATTCTAGAAAATGTTTTATAAGATTCAGGAGCCATTCTCTTAAAAAAAAAGAATAAGGAAATAATAAATTTCTTAATACCTGTTTTTCTGTCTGCTCCCATCTCCTGTGTGTCAGAAAGAACCTCTAATTAAATTACCTCCACCACTCATATTTTCTTTATACTTAAAAAAGTAGTTAGCTTGACAAGTATTCTGTGAAATATCTCTAAAATAAAACTGCATTTCTTCATCATATTTGTCACCAGAACACTTCTTCAATTCAGGTGCCAAACTCAAAGTTTCTTCTTTCAACTGAAATATTCTGAAGCATCTGCTGAAGTAGAACCCTATAAATTATTGATGAAAGGATAGAAAACATAAAAGCATGCAATAGTAATCGCTCCAGTGGTCTGTTTATTATTTTATCGAGTAACATCATTTCTTAAATGTTATTTGAGGAGGCAATGTGGTATATTGAATTGCACTATATTTGAAATGGGAAGGAACTGGGTTTGAGTTTTGACTTGCCACTAGTTAAGTGTGTGATCTTAGACATGTCATTTAATATCTCTAAGCCTCAGTTTCTTCTTCTGTAAAATGGATATAAAGTACCAAACAAGATTGTTGTAAAGAAAGTCTGTTAACCCTAAAGCGCTTATGTAAATGTGCGTTATCATTCATTATAAAACAGTAATCAAAGTAGGCAAATAAGAATCTAAAAGAGTACATTTTAATGTATGTTTCTCCATTCAGATTCTCTTGACCGTGGTTTCTTCTTTTGTCCAAAAAATAATTTATTCATTAGCTATTTTTCCGTTTAAACTTTTCCTTTTCTGGAGAACAAGAGTCGATTCACGTTTTCCTCCCGGGTGTGCGTCAAACTACCAAGTATCTTAATTAAGAACCGATTCCACCCCAAAGGGGGAAGAATTTAAGAGAAATATCAACTTTTATTGTTTTCTGGACTCAATATCCTTCAGTAGATTCCTCAGCCCCACTTTGAGACTTGGCTTGGAGGGTGTGTTTGGGGCAGAGCGGGGCAGCCCAAAGGTGGAGGATAGAGAAGGGGGATGGGATGCAGGGTTAGGAAACAGATGCTTAAAATGCACCCAGGCGAAGTAGAGGGGAGAGAGAGTGATAGTGCTTAATTTAAAGCAACAACAACAAGCTGCCACCTGGATCGATGGCCTCTCTTTTGAGGGTTCTCGATAAATTCTGGAGCCTGCATCTGATTGTCCCATTTCCACAGGCATCCCTCCCCCTCCTTTCCACCACCCCCCACCCCCCGTGGACGGTTGGTACATCCCACTGTAACACCCGAGCTTAAAAGGGGAGCGGGAGGCTGGAAGTCATTGAGTTAGTCTGCAAGGGGAGGGTCGTTTCTTTTCAGCGCTGGCAATCGAACCCTCTCCATCGGTCACCGACCCTACGCTTTGGGTTTTTGTGTGCACTGGCTTTTTCCACTGTTGTTGGTTTTAGTTTATTGTTTGCCCGGGCATTTTGTTTGCCTACTTGTTTGCTTGCCTCCTTATTGGTTGGACTGGGGGAGGGGGCGTTTTGGGTCCTTTCCCCTCCCCCACACACCGGCTCGCGTCCTTTACCTCTTCGCTGGGCTAAGGCTACAGTTGCTGCTGCACTAGTTGACGGAGCGGGCTCGCTGGCGAGCGGAGGGACAGGATGGAGCATACCGAGCTTCTGAAGCCGCGGACCTTAGAAGAGCTGATCCGGATCCTGCACGAAATCTTCTCCGGGGACAGCATCAGCGTGGAAGAGGTGCAGTCCATCATGGAAGCCTACGAGAGCAACCCGACGGAGTGGGCAGCGTACGCGAAATTCGACCAGTACAGGTGAGCGCCCGGCCAGCGCCGCTTCCTTCTGCTTGGCCCGTGCCCCAGCCTGGGCTACTGCCTCATGGCCCGATGGGGCTGGCAGAGGCGCTTAGCCTGGGGAGGGGAAACGAGCCGGTGTCGAGCCCCGGATGGAGATCCAGGACTATTTGAGAAGGAGCGGCCCCCGGCTCTCCATCTCCTGCGTTTAGCGCAAAGGCTTTTGGATTTCGGGTGTTTGCCGGCTATAGCCTCCCAAGCTGTCGATCTGGTCGGGAACTTGGAGATGGTCTAGTTCAAACCCGTCAGTTGACAAATAAAAAGACTGAGGTCCAGGATGAAGTGGTTTACCCAAGATTAGGTAAATAGTAAATAATAAAAGATTATTTATCAATATTGTAAATAATCAAAGATTAGGTAAATAGTAAAAGGCAGGCGTTAGGAACCCAGGTCTTGTAGGGAAGAAAGGTTTCTGACTCCCTCCCATGCCTTTAGTTATAGAGGGATGAGAGAAAACGTATCCCGGGTTGCTTGGGGGTCTGTCTTCTCTTACTGTTTTCTGAACCGTGCCAAAGCCCAGGTTCCTGCTCAGTTTCCTCTAGCTACTTTAGGAGCTATACGCCGAGTCTCTGCTTCTTAGGGTAGCTCTATACTTCACCACAATCTGGGATGAGCAAAATTCTCTGCCAAATTTCCAGGCTGCTCAAGGAGTACTTCTGTGGGCTTTGGGCTTGGCACGAAGCTCTCTTTTGGGGGCGGGACCACTGAGGAGAACCCCCGGGAGGGCCTCTAGACGGCTCCAGAAATTCAGAGATCACTCCTTTTTAGACTTCCACAAACGTGCACTACCGTTGGATGCGGTGGAACCTGGACTCTGATAACAGAGAACACACTCCTCCCTCCCTTCGCACTGGATCCACTCATATTCTCTCTCCTTCTCCCCCTTTCTCCCACTTTTTTCGTCACTTTTGCTTCCCATTGATCTTCTCTCCCTTAGACACTTTGCTAGCTTTGTCACCCTGGGGCAAGTCATTTAAGCTAATTGTGCCTCAGTTCCCTCTGTGTGTAAAATGTGGGGGTTGGACTTTGGATGACCATGCCTGGAAATGTATGCTTCCTTCTGCACCAGTGATCCACCACTTCTGCTTGCAGCAAGACAGTGTTACATACACTTCACTGTCAGTTCTCTGAAATAATGATTGGGCATTGCATTAATTAGAGATCTAGAGTGCAACTTTCAGTGTTATCTTCCTTTTTACTATTGTGGTCATCACATACATTCACCTGGTTCTACTTACTTATTTCTGCATCAATTTGGATAAGCCCTCCAAAGTTTCTCTGAATTTTTCAGATTAATTTCTCTTAAAGCACAATACTCTTACCCTAATTCGGCTCCAATTTGTTCAGACATTCCTCAATCAGTGGACAACTGATATCTCCCATCTCTGCCCCAGTCCATTTCCTCCATTGCTTCATGCTTGCTCTAGTTTCTCTATTCAGACCCTGTTTACACTCAATTCTGATCCATTCGATCAAAGACTGTTTGCCCTAGGCTAGGCACCAGAGCCAATGGGGTGGCTCTGCACTACCATTCCCATGAAAAAGTACTGCTATGTTTTTTTGTATATATGTAAGACCTTTCCTTGCTTTTTACTTCCTTAGGGAATATGTCTGGTGGTGGCATTGCTGGCTGGAAAGTATGTCTGTACATCATTATTTTTCTAATACAATTTTCTCAGGTACCTCCTGTTTTGTGGAAGCAGCGAGCAGCTTAGTCAGCAGCCTCTAGATTCCAAAAGGGTGCCTTTTCTTTCCTTCCCCGGGGCTCTTAGCGGAGCTGAGAGGGTGGGACCGCAACAACCAATCAGGAATAGAGCCTGACACGCCCAGGCTTTAGCCAGATCCGCCACAGTGGAGGGAGTGAGCGGCCAGTGAGTGAGCGGCTAGCCGGCCGGGTGTCTAACTCAGAAACCTGCTGGATGAGAGGGAAGTCATGAGGTGTCATTGGGGAAAGGTAGGAAGAATGAATGAAGATTTAAAGTCGCTGTTTTGGAGCCTTGGAACAGAAGATTCTCCACTCAGAAGTTCCTTTTTTTTTTTTTTTTTGACGGAGGATAGGGAGGGGTCTGAATCCATTAGCAAACTCTGATCCACAGCAGGGTTCTCTTCCAGTGTAATATATCAACAGTCAACATTCTCCCTTGAACTTTTACTAATGTATATGGTATAGTCTAGTCCCGGTTTTCATCTCTTCCTGCCCCAAGTCCTGAAGCAAATTTTGTACAGTTCTAATGGCCACAATTGTTGCTGATGTTCAAAGCCATTATGAAAATATCCACTAACGCCTATGAAGGTAAAAAAAATTGTAATTAGCATCTCACCTTGAAGGAAGCCTTTTAGGTTGCTTTAGGCCACTTTTTATTGCTTCCTTCTCTCCCCCCAAAAGTATTTTGTATAAAAGTCAAAAACGATTTTATTTTCTGTCTTTGGGGGCAGCTAGGTGGCGCAGTGGATAAAGCCCTGGCCCTGGATTCAGTAAGACCTGAGTTCAAATACATCCTCAGACACTTCACACTTACTAACTGTGTGACTCTAGGCAAATCACTTAACCCTCCCTGCCCCACAAAACAAAAACAAATAAATCATTTTCTGTCTTTGTATCCTTAGTCCCTAACAGCCTTTGGCTCATAATAGGCACTTAATGAATACTCTCATTGAAATGACACCTTAAAGTTGCCCTCTGGGGCCTGCTCTACATTCATAAGTGTATCAGATGTGAATCAGAGGTATTTACAAATCACTTCTTGATAGTCTTCTGACTTTGCTTGTTAAATTCACTTACTTAATCTGGAGTTTGTGTTTACATCACTAAAAACAGATAATCATTTAGTTCAGCCAAGTGCAACAGGTGAAACAATTTAAGTACACTAGTGATTGATAGTTCTCAAGCTCAAGAGAATACCTATAGTTCTTGACTTGCATTTCTTAAATACTTGGCATGAGTAACCATTCAGTCATTAATCGTTTAGTAATCTGCTGCATTGCTAGAAAAGGGCAAGTACTTTAACCTCAGTTTTCCTCTTGTAAAATGAGGAGGTTGGACTATATGCCCCCTCCCCCCAAGGTGCCTTCCATTTCTAAATTAAATCCATGGATTCTATGGAATGGTTGCTTAAGAATTCTGGTCAGGGAATTCTGTCTGGGTATCTTGCACTGGGAAGAAATTCCACATAAGCAGCTGCTCCTACCCTTGAGGTACTTCCTCCCTTGTTGAGGAAATGAGACTAACGTCTGGAAAACAATTAGAAGTTGAGATCATATAATTAAGAGCTAGATTGTAATTAAGACTATAAGTAGGTAGTTAAGATTGCAATGTGGTTTTATCATCTCACCTGATCTTCACCAGTGTTAGGTAAAGTTCTGTTAACCTCCAAAGCTTCAGTTTAGAATGAAAATAGATCTGCCCATCTCTTCCAAGTTTTAGTTCAGTACCACTTCTACTCGAATACTGCCTAAACTCTGCAGAAGAAGCCACAGATGAACAAGAGGATGAGACAATGGGTAGGGAAATGGGTCAAGGTACATAATTTCGACAATGTTAAGTGTTAAATTCTTTTTAAAATAAAATCCCTTTCAATGATACCACACACAGGCTTCTATAATGTCACTTACGAAAACTACATCCATATGTCCAGATCATGTAAAATAGCCTTGGAGATTTCATTATTTCTGTCCCAATATTTTAATTGGCAAGTGTTTGTAAACAAAATATAGAAAATCATGGAAAAGGATCTTTCCTTAGAATTTATCATCAAGTAATCTGCATTTTTGTAATAAAACTTTGCTAAAGTAGAATTTTATAAATAACTCTTGCGGCAATTGTAGAACTTGGGGTGTGTATGTTTGTGTATGTGTGTATTCTTGTACTTTTTTTGTCTATTGTAGGCCTAAACTATTCTTTCAACCTCTCATTTCCATGACGATTCTGCACACATTTTAACTATTTTCCTTGTAACTCCCCATCCCTCCCCAACTTGGGCTAAAAACAAATAAAAACAATAACTTTGATTATGGACACTTAGTTTTGTTAGGACTCAACTATAGATAATTCTTTAAAATTAAATACAACAGGGGGCAGCTAGATGGCGCAGTGGATAGAGCACCGGCCCTGGAGTCAGGAGTACCTGAGTTCAAATCCGGCCTCAGACACTTAACACTTCCTAGCTGTGTGACCCTGGGCAAGTCACTTAACCCCAATTGCCTCACTAAAAAAAAAAAAAAAGAAAAAAAAATTAAATACAACAGCTTTTGGGTGATATATTGTTTCTTAAATCCTTATTTAGCTACAGAGAACAATTGCAGCACTTTTACCTGGAACAATAAAGAACTCTGGGAATTGATAGTCTGTAGAAATAACTTTGTTCTGTTCTTTATCAGGTCAAAGAGATCATGTGCAGACTGCTAGAACTTAGCTCCTTCCCCTTTCATTCCCCTCTCTTTAGAGTACAGTTAAATGCTGGAGAAAATTCAGTAATTCGGAGAAGGTTCTTAAATATCTAAGGATGAGATGCAAAGAAATTTTTTTGTGCTATGACTTTACCATATTAGAAATAGAAACTAAGTGAGTTTTGCTTAAAATATTAACATTTTCTAACTGTAAGAGTGAAGCGGAAGTGGGGGAAAGGAAAGAGAAGAAACTAATTTGGGGGCACAAGGTTAGTATGGTATGAGAGCACTGAACTTGGAGTCGGAGGACAGATTCACGTTCCTAATGTTATGGGCCCAGAGTACCCCAGAAGTTCTCTGGGGTACTTCAAAGATCCTTCTCCTTGAGAAACCAATCCAAAGGACAGACACACCTAAAGAGATAAGTGGAACCAGATCGGACTGAGCTAGCTTCTGGACCTCCACCCTTCATTCTAGTCTCCCTTACCCCTGGGGAGATAAGTTTGGCTGTGGCTACTTCCTTTGTGTCCTGAGGAGATGGCTTGAGAGATCTGCAGCCACCCCTCACCCAATTCCTTCAGCCACCACCAGTGAGGGGGATGGTCCTCCGTCACTAAGAGAACTTTCCACAGTCAGATGGTCACTCCCATCAGTCCTCTATAAAAGTACCTTCCTGTCTCCTGCTCGAGGAGATTGGTATCTCAGAGCCACACTCTGCCATGCCTTTCTCCCCATGAGAAGTCCAAGGATTTCTTTCATGCTTTCCCTTCCCCTTCCTCTAAATAAACTACTATCTTATTCTAACTGCTTTTGTGTGCAAGAGGGTATAATTCTTTAAAGAGGAATTTCTAAGGACCCCTACCCAAAGCCCTTACCCCATTTTCCCCATGACACTAAGATGACATTTGCGGGGGTGGGGGGGCGGCTCTCGGGGTGAGGCAATTGGGGTTAAGTGACTTAGTGACTTGCCCAGGGTCACACAGCTAGTAAGTGTTATGTGTCTGAGGCCGGATTTGAACTCAGGTTCTCCTGAATCCAGGGCTGGTGCTCTATCCACTGTGCCACCTAGCTGCCCCCTAACTAAGATGACATTTAACCGCTATGTGACCATGAACAAATGAGTTAACTGTCAGCCTCAGATCCCTAATCTGAAAAATTGAAGTAATTTTATTAAATTTCTGAAGTTTCCTTGTGGTTTCTGAGGTTTGGTTCCAAGACATGTATTTTATTTCAGGGTCTCTTCAGTCAAGTATATTTAAACTTCTGACATTTGTTTTCTTAGGTACACCCGAAATCTTGTGGATCAAGGAAATGGAAAGTTTAACCTGATGATTCTGTGCTGGGGTGAAGGGCATGGCAGGTAAAAAATCCACAAAAGCTTCTTGAGCATATGTCCCATTTGAGCAACTGAGCTAGGCGAACTTGAAGCTTTGGTGCGCGCTCTCTCTGTGGCTCGCACGTGCTCTCTGGCTTTCTCTGGCTCTCTCTCTTCTCCTTCCTCCCCCTCCAAGCTTTGTTTTCAATCTCATTCATTTCTAATCATACCCCTCCATCCCTACGTATTAAAACCATCCCTTTTAACAAAGATTTTGAAAGAAAGGAAGGGGGAGAGGAGGGCAGCTCGGCAAAGCAGTGGATAAATCACTGGCCCTAAATTCAGGAGGACCTGAGTTCAAATCCAGCCTTAGACACTTGACACTTATTAGCTGTGTGACCCTGGGCAAGTCACTTAACCCTCATTGCCCAAAAGAAAGAGAGAGAGAGAGAGAAAGCAAGAGAGAGAAACAGGGAACACAAGTTAGTTCAACAAAACTGATATATTGGGTTTTAAAATTTTTCTAAACATAAACTCCCCAAAATGAACCTTTCTATATAAAGTAGAATGTATATGAAATTATGAATCTCTCCTTTTATGGCATCTCTCTTGTTAATCCCTCCCTTCTCCACCCCCTCCCCAAAGTACAAACAGAGGGGGGAAAATACATAGTTAAATAAAACAAATCTACACAATATCAATGTTCCAAAAAAAATTTGTGTCTTCCAGTTCTTCTCACTTTACTCAGCCTCCAGAATTCCCTGAAATTGTCTCTCTTGTAATTTCTTATATTGCAAATATTTCATCGCATTCATGACCAGAATTAGTCCAGCTGTTCCCCAATTGATAGGTAGTCCCTAAATTTCCAGATCTGATCTCTCTCTCTCTCTCTCTCTCTCTCTCTCTCTCTCTCTCTCTCTCTCTCTCTCTCTCTCTCATCTCCTTGTAAGGACTTGTCTCTGGTCTTCTCTTTCCCTTAATCATACCTTCTTTTCCCTGTTGAATTTGGTGAAGTGCTATACCTAACAAGCCCCACCTTGTTAGCCATGGCAGGCAACCCACCTAGGGGAAAGAAACCCTGATTTTAAACCTGCTGCCTTGCGGTTATACCCATCTATGGGAAAGGCTTCAGGAGTTAACCCCGAGGAAAAATCAGGAGTAAGGAGTCCCTTAGGCAGTTGGATGGTGGACATCATATCCCTCTGGCAACTCCTGCGGCGGCACTGGTGCCAAACTGTATTGGCTCTGCCTCTCCTTTGGATCCACCAATGTCGAGGAAAGGGAAAACCTGCTGCATGGGCAACAGCTTGTTTTCCATATTGATCCACCCAGGCCAGCGCCCTGGAGAGGACACTGCAGCTACTCCTCATGGGGTAGATACAACACAGGATGTGGCAGTTACTGGTTATAAGTCACTCAGGAGCTGTGGCTCCCGTATCGGACTGACACACTGTGGCCTGTGTCTCTTCAAGGCGCTGATCCATGGTCATCTGTGACTGGTGGTGGCCTACTGCTATACCTAACTCTGTGTGTATTCACCTCCGTTGTCTGCTCCAGATAAGAGTAAGGGCCATGTGATACCTCCTCCCCTGTTCTATGTCTGTATGTGCTTCTTTTCATCTAGCCCAAGTGTGAGAAAAAGAAAGTTGTACCCCTGCTCCCTTCTTCCTTTTTTCAACATTAGTATAATCCTCCTCCTTCGTCTCTTCAAACCCTTGAAACATAATTAAATCTACCAGCCCCCAACTACTTTACTTACTTATTACTTATTTAATCCTCTCAGCACTCTTTTAAGGGACTGAAGGGACACTTGTTTCTTCTGTTAGAATGCTTACTCTTCATCAATATACAGCTTTCTAAGGACTCAAATATATTTTCCTTTCTAGGTTTCTTTTGACTCTTGTGTTTACAGTTTCGAGTTCCTCCACAGCACTAACCTTATAATCAGGAATGCTTGAAAATCCTTTTTTCCATTAGAGGCCCATTTTTCTGTACTTTTATACTCAGATTTGTAGGTTATTTTTGATTGTAAGCCTAAATCTTTTATCCCTTGGTGTATTGGGTTCCACAATCTCCTCAGGTTTATAGTAGAAGCTGCCAAGTCCTGTGTGATCCTTACTCTAGTTCCATAATACTTGAATCTTTTTAAGGTTCTTTCTTTTTTTTTTAAGTGAGGCAATTGGGATTAAGTGATTTGCCTAGGGTCCCACAGCTAGTAAGTGTTAAGTGTCTGAGGCCGGATTTGAACTCAGGTACTCCTGAATCCAGGGCCAGTGCTCTATCTACTACGCCACCTAGCTGCCCCTGTACTTGAATCTTTTTGATGGGTACTTGTAGTAATTTTTTTCTTTGACCTAAAAGCTCTGAATTTTGGCTGTGACATTCCTGAGACGTTTTTTCCTTTGGGAGTTTTTCAGGAGATGATTGGTGGATTCTTTTCATTTTTACTTTGTCCTCTGATTCTAATAGATCTAGATAGTTTTCATTTCTTAATTCTTGAAATATAGTTTACACTTTCTTAAGGAGTTTATTGATTATTTTTTCCCCTGACTTCTTTTCCAGGTTATTTGTTTTTAGTACTACAATATCTTACATTTTCGTGTAAATCTAATTCACCTTTTATTTATACCTAGGGTTTTTTTCAGTATTTTAATTTTGCTTTAATGTTTATTGCTGCCTTATGAAGTCATTGATTTCTTTTTAATCTATTCTAATTTTTAGTTAGTCCATTACTTGAATAAGGTTTTGTGCTTTCTGTTCTAAGCTATCCATTCTCCTTCCAATTCTTTTTCCCAGAGTTTTAATTTCATTTTTTAATCTAATTTCACTTCTAAGTAAGTATTCATGTAGTACTTGTGAGAAATTTCTCCTTTTCCTTGGAATATCTGCATGTTTTTTTTTTTAATCTACAGTGACTTTTTTTATATTGGATAGTGTCTTCAGTCTACTCATATCTCCCAGCCTTAGTTCTTAAACCAGAGTCTTGTGCCAGGGCCCTAATTCTGCTTTACTTTGGATGAGGTGGTTGACCTTGCTTGACCTCACCATATATAAGTCACCTAGGTTTCTAAGCCGACCTCTACCTATTAGCCTTCTCCTTCCTCCCACTAGGACCCTGGAAATTCAGACAGTAAATCTTCAGGTTATCCATGGAATCTCAAGACTGAGTGCACTAACCAATACATTTTTCTTGTCTAACAAAATTTGCAGTATCCCACACCCATGGACCCCTACTTTTTTGGGGGGGGCGATGAGGGTTAAGTGACTTGCCCAGGGTCACACAGCTAGTAAGTGTCAAATGTCTGAGGCCAGATTTGAACTCGGGTCCTCCTGAATCCAGGGCTGGTGCTTTATCCACTGTGCCACCTAGCTGTCCCCTTGATCCCCTACTTTTGCAGTAAGGGGAAAATGTACATTTTCTCTGCTTTTCTACAGGACCAAACTTGGTCATTATAATTATGTAGAATTCAATTTTGTTTTGTTTTGGGGTTTTTGTTTGTTTCCATTTACATTGTGTTTTTCCTGATTCTGTTTACTTTGTTCTGTATTACTTCATATGAGTCTTCTCCTGGTTTTTTTGGAATTCTTCTTATTTGTTTCTAATAGCACAGTAATATTCCATTAAATCCACATAGTCCAATTTGTTTAGCCATCCCAGTAAAGTTTCTTTATGATTAGTTGGGTAGTAGGACCTAACAAAGTCAGACTTCCTCATTGAAATCAGCACAGAAAGCTCCAGCATAAATGTGTAAATGTGGTAAATACATTTACCATAATAAAAAGCATCAACTTATATATTGGTTGTACATCAACTGTGATAAATGACTAGCTTAACTTCATTTTTTTCCCCTGTGTTCTATAGATTCAAACTTTAGATTCAAATCTGTGCTACTCTAGTTAAGCCTGTTGTACTTTGGGTTTGTATGCAGACAATACAAAGTAGAAAATCAGAGAAAAGGACTGTCTAAAGCAGACAACAAAACCTTTCATATCACATAAATCTTCTCTGTTTCCAGCTGATTGTTTGGTTTCTTTATCTAATATGTTGTGTGTTAAATAGTAAGACATTTTGAGAGACAGGATAGTTTAGTATATAGAGACCTGGCCTTCAAGTTGGGAGAACCCAGGTTCATGTTCAACCTTGGACACTTCCTGACTTCCTGACCCTCAGTCACAAGAAACCATCCTTTTTTCTTCTTCTTCTTCATAAGTAGGTCTACATTTCACAATAGGGAATCAACACTTTCATAGAATTACATGGAATATTTAGAGACAGAGCATTTTACACATCATCTGCCCCAACCCCCTTCACCTTTTAGATAAGCAAAGAGATTCATAGAAGTTTGCCAGTGATCATGCTGCAGGATAGTCACCCAGAATCTCTCTAGATCGTTCTAGAACCCAGGTCCCCCAATTCTCAGTCCAGTGTTCCTTCTACTGGACAAAATCTGCTTCCCCTTTCTCCATCTTAAGTAAATGTTTGAATTGAATATTTTTTATGGAAACAACCCTAAGCAAGACTTAAAGTCTGACAAGCTAATTAATGTTTTACCTCAGAAATTAATAGCAATAGGATAATTAGTGACTTTGTTAGTCCTTTTCTGCTGTGTATGATCTTTTTGTGTGAGGACATGGCAAACTGTTCCTATTTTATTAAGAAGGAACCTCCCTTTAAACATGTTCCAAAGTTTATTAATCTTTTAGGGGATAGTGAAGATGAGTATAGCTTAAAGGTAGCTTGAACTTTAGTCCTTTAGTCCTTTCACTTGGGAGAAGAGAAATGATTGTCTCAAGTCAAATAGAAAGATATATTCAAGTTTCATCTTGCCTAATAAATGTACGTAGTTTATAGAGAGGGGCCTTATACCACTCTGCATTCTTGACCTTGGTGCTAGATCCATTAGGGTCTTGCAATATGAAATGGTACCAAAAATGACTTTGTCTCTAAGCCCAAAGGTCTGTTACTGTATACATCTAAATACTTCCTTGAGGGGGCAGCTAGGTGGCACAGTAGATAAAGCACTGGCCCTGGATTCAGGAAGACCTGAGTTCAAATCCAGCCTCAGACACTTGATACTTACTAGCTGTGTGACCCTGGGCAGGTCACTTAACCCTCATTGCCCCACCCAAAAATAAATAAATACTTCCTTGAAAGATTAGTTTGAACAGCCCCAAATATTTCTTCTCATATTCAACTTTACTTTTTCTATCACTAAGTAAATTGGGAAGCTCTCTTGTCAGAAATTCTCTAGAACGAGTTGGTCTTGCTGTTTTGCCTGGGTTTGCATCTAAAATGTGCCCCACTCCCAACCCTCTGGTCCCATTTTTGCTTATCTTTTTTTTTTTTTTTTTAGTGAGGCAATTGGGGTTAAGTAACTTGCCCAGGGTCACACAGCTAGTAAGTGTTAAGTGTCTGAGGTCGGATTTGAACTCAGGCACTCCTGGCTCCAGGGCCGGTGCTCTATCCACTGTGCCACCTAGCTGCCCCATTTTTGCTTATCTTTATGGTATAGTAACATGTAAGCTTAGTCTAATCTGAATAATGTTGGCTAAATCATATAAAAATATAAATACAATGTAAAATTCAAGATAACATAGCTTAAAGGGAAATTGGTTTGTGGTAGGCTGTGCTCTGAAGAAGAGTTTTTTATTTTTCAAGCTTCACATTATGTCTGTACCATTGTTTCCTATTATAACACTTTCATATATGGGGCAATCCACTGAGTTCAGCTGTCCTCTGTGTGTGTGTGTGTGTGTGTATAGCAGTATCCATGATCATACAGACTCCCACTGCTTTCTGAAGATGCTGCAAGGAAACCTCAAGGAGACTCTCTTTGCATGGCCTGATAAGAAATCCAATGAGATGATGAAGAAATCCGAAAGAATCTTGAGGGAAAACCAGTGTGCCTACATCAATGGTAAACTAACTTACTCACTTTGCCTCCTGTCCCTTTACTCAAGATATTCTCTGTACTGTTAACCCTGAGATACTATCACCACATCTATCATGAAGATTATTTAAACAAACACTATGTTGGCTTCTCTAGGATTCCAAA